>NC_136689.1:27469416-27754416 GCF_903797595.1 Erithacus rubecula | reverse complement strand
AACTCTGGCAACGGGGATGATCACAGTGCACAGGCCCTGTCCTGAAAGCTCAGGCACTCTAGATGAGACCTTGGCTGAGTTCAACATGCCCACCAGGGCACCAGAGGTGCTTAGGAAAGGCCTCTCCAGCCTCCATGCCATGGCTCTTCCCTGAGCTGCTGCATCCTGCCCTTCCTTCCCTTGGCCTCGCTGTGACCCCTGCTTCATGCACGACATTCCCTCCTGGCTCAGCTCCAGCCCTGGGCTTTCCCCAGGGCCCTCCTGGAGCATCCATGACCTGCTGTTTCTGCAGCCTGTGATGTTTGTGGTGCAGAGCTGATGTTCTGCAGGGCACGTGCTCTGCACACACGCACACTCATCAGGCTTTGCTCCCCACTGGACAGCTGATGGAGCATCTCCCTGCACGTGCTGCATGCAGAGGAGCAGAAAATAGCACATTGCTCCATCATTCCAGCTTTAGAGAGGCAATTATATCCATCCTCCTGAGTACCCACTGTGCCATTACCAGCCTAAGCTTTGTTTTGGCGTTCTTTTCCAGGGGACATCTAATTAGGAGTAAAAAACTTTTACACCAGACCAAGTTCATCAATTTGTAAACATTTCTGATTGGAGCATGTAGTGCTTTATGAAATACTGGTAATTAAATCCAGATAATAATCCCTCCAGCCTTTCAGAACAATCAAGCAAAATGTTAATTAAACAATCAGTGTCCTCCATGTAGAAAAATGAGTAGTTCAGGTCACGATAATTAATTATCTTTTTCTCTACTCCCTGAGCAGTTTTTATGGCTGTGGTCTGTGAATATTAAAAATAATCTGAGACCAGATGGCTAAGGAGGTTGAAAATGGCATGTGCTGCTTTTCACTTGAGGATTATGTGCTTCATTCAGATGCTGCTGCTTTTGATGGCTGTTGAATTGCCTAAATGAAATGAGTTGGTGAACCACAAAATTACCCCAGAACAGGCCATAATTTGCACCACTGAGGAAGAATTCCTAAGGCTGAGAAGGATTTAAAGAGATTTACAACTGGTTACATTTGGCTTTAATTAATGATTCTAGACAACATTTATTTAGAGATCTATCTATCTGTCTATCTATCTATCTATCTATCTATCTATCTATCTATCTATCTATTTATCTAATATGATTTAGGAGATCTATTATATTAAGAATAATTATACTATTCCTAAGAAAATACAGTAATTGGTATATTTATGTCATGCCTAATTTTTCTAATGATTTCCAAATTGTTCATAATTATTTTGGATTACTCATTTTAGTTATTTCAAATTATTTGAAATTATTTTAGGAAGAATAACAGTCATGATTTCCAAGTTGGACTACTCTGGTGAAGAGACTTTACTGATGCCTGTGAATTTTGGATCAAGCCTTTAGAAAGCAGTATGATTTACACAGATTATGAATGTTTGTTTGTTTCTTAACCCACAAAACATATCAAATCCCTTGCCTTTTACAGGAATTAGATGTATTTGTGAAGGTATTGCTCTGTGATCTTGTCTTCTGGGAGTTGCAGTTTCTAATGCAGAGTCCTTTTGGTAGGGAAAATGCGTTTTAAAAAGTAGGAATAAAAAATGAAATATGAAATGCACTCTCATGCAAACAGTGTCAAATCTGGGTTTTGTAAAAGGGGGAACGGAGAAGTGCAGCAATTTTATGCCCAGGCTGAGGGCTGAGGAGAGTAGGGTAATTTTACCTTCTTGTTGCACTCCTAGCTTTGTAAGCATCCCTGCAACTAAGGCATTTTGTGTTCCATTGAAAATTCTGGGAAGGCTCTTTAGTGCTGCAAATTAACTTTAATGTTCCTTCTGTCTCGTTTGTTTGTGGGGGTTGTTTGTGTTTTTTTTGTTTGTTTGTTTGTTTTGGGTTTTTTTTTGTTAGGCTTAAAGCCTATGCTCTGAATGTGTTCGGGCAAAGCTCGAGGTTTCTTATTCTGTATTCCCACTACAATTACACCTAACAGAAGAAGAAAGGGAACTAAATTGTTCCAAGGAATTCCTTGGCCCTTTGCTGAATATTTGCACTACTGAGTGGGTCATACTGCATCTAAAGGGACACTGGGGTAAGCCCTTCCACTGTCAGAGGATTCCTTTCCAAAGAGCTATGCAAGGAGAAGCCTTTGAGAAGCATCACTTTTCCTTGTCCTTTCCAGCCTGAATTGTTCTGTAATAAGGAACATGGTTATGAAAAGAAAAAAAAAAAAAAAAAAGAAAAAAAAAGAAAAAAAAAAAGAGAAAAACTAAAGAAAGCTGCTTTTTTGTGGAAATAAATTAATGACTGTTAGAGACTAGAAAAACTGTGTTTTCCTGTTTGTAAGACCACCATGCTGCTATCACTTTGAAAAGCTTTTCGGGTTGAGACTCACAAGGTGTAATTAAGAACCTAAATGAGTTGCTTCAATAAAGAGCATCATCACTGAAAGCTCTTTTCACTCAAAGACCAACTCCTATTTTGGAGCTGCCTCTCTCTTCATTGGTCACATGTTGATCAAAGATCTGATGACCAGGAAAGTGATTCCTTGCCTCTGACTCTGGAAACTTCAATTGCTCCCCCATAAAAGGGAGATGAGGATGTTTTTCTCTATATCACAGAGTTTTTGTGAGAGTTGACATTTGTGAGGCATATCTGTGCCTCAGGTCATTCTATATTGATTATATGATTCTCTGCTTAAGCCATGACATTTCTATATCAATTTATAGATGTAGTACTACTTTTTTCTCCCAGGGCTGATTTTTAAAATCATAGAATCCTTAAATGGTTTGGGTTGGAATGGTTCTTAAAGATCTCATCTAGTTCCAACACCCCCTGCCATGGGCAGGGACTGGGCCAGATTGCTTAAATTCTGTATATTTAATATAGCAACCCTTCATACAAAATTAGTACACCTATAAATTCTGTAATTCTGCTTTGTCTGTTTTGTTTTTTCTTCCTTTACAGGCACAGTGCTAGCAACGCACAGTACATTTAAGATCTTATGAAATGTTTTACCTGGTGCAATTTCTTCTTGAAAAGTATCTGGTCACCACAAATGCTGATTTTCTCAACAGGATTTAAAATGGACATGTAATTTTTACAAGTCCATATATACTATGTAAAACTTGTCATTTCTCAAGCTGTGCTACTGATGCTGTCTGGTGAATACTGAGCACTTGTAATCTCTTATATGGAGCTCTGCTAGTCAGCAGTGACAGCTGATCAAATGGCTGCTGTAAAGGGCTCACCTTGTCCTGGCTCCAGGACAAGCAAAGCTTTGGGTGCCCATCTGTTAGGGATTCTGGCCTTCTTTACTCCTTCTTAAAATTCAGGTGGTTTTGGTCACTCCAAAAAAGAGTAACAACCCCTTGGGTTTTGCATACACAGCTATGCACTGGATGTGGAGTGATCTCCCAGTTCGGTCCAGAAGCTGAATTGGCTACAAGAATTGACCCTGCCAGAAAAGGTTTTATAACTAATTTGAATACTTTTAACCGAGAAGAAATATGGAGGCAACCAGCCTATTTACTGACAATTTCCACAGAGAAAAATATCTCAGAAGTAAGGTATTTCCAGCATTGACTTAGGCAACTCCATTTCTAAGAGATAAACCAGAGCTATATTCCTATTGTGAGATATATGTGCCTTCAGTAGCAATCACTAAAGACCAGGTTATTTTTCTGTTGTTCTCACACTATCATAAAGCTGGTAGGTAAAGTATACCTACCTCTCATGATCTGTTTGGGAGTGCCTAAAGCAGAGTATGCCTGATGCTGTCTAATATGTGGAGACATATGGGAATCTCTGTTCTTAGAGATTTGCATAAAATAAAAGGAGGATTTCCCTATTTTCTTCTGCTACACTTCTATTGTCAGTAGAATGTTCTTAGGATTCTTCAGCCTTCAAGGTCAAAATTTCTTTTACAATGGCCCTTATGAGAGTAACTTCACAGCTCAGCCAGTTTTAAGGCTTAAATTCTTTTCAAGCACTGATGGACAGAATTTCTTTCAAGGTGATTTATAATAGCCAAATCACTTCAAAGAACTCATCATGGGACTACAGAAGCCAGAGGTTATTGGATGTCTTTCAATACATGCTATGGAAATGCTCATCCTCTGATGAAAGCCAAAAGTAACTTTAAAGTCAGGACAGAAACCTAGAGCTGTCCATGATCCTGTAGTGCAGCTATGGGTAACAGTGGGAGATATGAAGTCTCCATGAAAGAGACCATAGTCACGTTTAACCACCTGTGGCCTTTGTTCCTGGCAATTACAGCTATTAATCCTAATATGACAACAAATTCTTGGATGCCTCTAGGGAACGGATTTTTCTCTTCTAACAGTGCCACCAGATTTGTGTGTCTGATCACAACCAAAGCAACACTCTTCAGTCTTGTTCCCACTGACACTTACAATGACACAGCATATGCAAGGTTCCCTACCAAAACTTCTACCAGGTTTCCTGCAGGCTCTGTTTCTGCTCTGTGTCAGGTTTCATGGCTGGCACTGATGGGGCAATCCTACTCAGTCCTACTGAGAGGGTGGAAGTGCACAAAACACCTGAGTCCAAAGGCATTGCTGGATTTCTTGACATCTTCTTGCCAAGCACCAAGAGAAATTCAGGATCACGTGTGTGTGAGGGTAAGTCAAATAAAGAGCAGCTCAGGGAGCTGTGGGTGTTCTGCTCCTCCAGATCCTTTTCCTCCAGGCATCTTTCCAGCCTCCCTGCCACCCAGCCTGTTGAGAAGATGGTGATTGATCAAAGGTTGGACTTCATGACCTTGGAGCCCTTTTCCAAACCTGACTGATTCTGTGAAATACTGTGAAATACTGTAGATATATATTTGGTTTCAATCTGTGGTGGCAAACAGAGCAGCACCCACGAGAGGTATGACCTAAGGAAGTCTTCTATCTAATCACCCTCATTTGCTACCACCCCAAAGAGTAAAAACAGAAACTGAATTTTCACCTTTCTCCTCCTACGTGCATTCTCTTCCATTCGGAGAAAAATCTTCACCATTTCGTAGAGCTGGATTTTAGTCCCCATTGCCAGAGACTGGCTGAATTAGTCTTTCTGTCTTTCTTGCTCTGAAATCAATCTATCATCTGGTCTATTTAGTCTCAGCAATTTCTCTCAGATGAGCCTGGTTTGGCAGAAAGGGAACTCTGTGCAGGCCTTGACTACAATAAAACTCAGCTTCTTGCACCTCAGAGGAAAAGAGTGAAGTTTTATGACAGGGGTTATTTTTAATGCCAGAACAGAATGAGGGGTAGAAATGCCTAGTGGACTTAGAACCATGAATCTTTTTCCTAGCCCAGCTCAGAATTGATATTATCTCTGTTTTCCTGACCATTCAGGGATATTTTTATATCTCGGCCCTCAGAATGCCTACTGCCATTTACCTGTCTAGGCATCTTATCAGAAATAATCTGTGGTCTCTTAGTTAGCTCTAAAAGTCCTTTCTAGGGCTGTGAAAAACCAATGAGTGCCCATATGGCAACCCATTCCAGAATTATCTGGATAATAATTCTAGCAGAATGATCTGCTGAATTGTCTAGAAGAGGCTATCAACAATCTTACCCAGTAACTGATTACTTGGTATAAAAATTACATGGCAATTGCTTAAAAATTTAAGAAGTATTCCTGGAAAGTCACATCAGTCTAAGGAGATGGACCTTCCCACTTGTGTCCACAAACATCTATACTGTCTGAAAATGCCACCAGGAAGCCATGAAGGCTCTATTACAGAGAATAAGTATCAGTGCCTGAACTTACAAAATATTGCTGATACTTCCTCATCCACCTGAGGTGTTTCAAAGTGAGAAATCTTTTCCCTCTTTGTCATTTAATCCCATGTTTCAAGAAGTGATTGCATTTAGCAGTATTACTGGGTTCTTAAGCAAGTGGAGGATACCACTGTGTTAAAGGTAAGGCAAAAGTATCAATCTTTTCTGGTTACCCACCACCAAAACACCATGTACAATAATTATTCCATTTCTTTCCAAAAACTAAAATCACCACAGCCTTGAAAACATATTAGAATTTTTCTTCGTGACAGAAATATGATCTGTACTGTGGTCTCTTTAAGTTCTTGTTGGTACTTTCTTGGGAGATGGGATTTAAAACAAAATTAGATTGTGAAATACTGCAAGACTGTACAAAAACACTTTTCTAAAAAAAAGAAAAAGATTATTTTTACTTTTCTCTGTGGACAGCTAGAAAGCATAAGAGCCTGGTTTTGCAGTTTTTATTATGCTACTCTAATTTTTTCCTGGTGGGTACACTGAAAAAAAAAAACCCACCACATTTGCAAATCATTATTTTCAGAGTTGCATATTGCTAGCAATGAAACAGTCAGTGCTAATGCTGCCAGCATCTTCTCAACAATAAATGCCATTTGAAATGATTATGTGAGCTAGAGAGGTTGGAATAGGTGCTTTGCTTCAGTTGCCTTTCTCCCTGAATGCTGCTTTATGCATATAGATTAAATGTGCTAAGGCTTTGGCTCATATGTCACTTTCTGTACAGGGTGAAGCATGATCTTCCATCCCTTACCAGGCTGTTAAATGGCACTGAGTAAGGTAAAATAAGAAATATTATATATATATATAGAGAGAGAGAGATAGATATATAGATATATATGTCAATTATATATATAATATATATTTTATATATGTTTTATATATATAAATAATTGTATATACATTATAATATAAGTATTATACATATATTTAGTATAATTAAAATAAAAAAAACCCTTTTTGCTGTATCTTTTGGGGGTCAGAGGGCATTATCAGAAGGAGTTGTAGGCTTCAAAATTAATTTGCTATTTCAGCCCAACACCCAGGTGCCAGTATACCAGTGCCCTTGTACCATTGGAATGTTGAAGATTCTTCTGGAATTTGGATGGCCACAAGGTGACAGGTAACAAGAGAAATTAGTTTCTCCTGAGTGAATATAACCTACATTTTATTACATGGCATCAATTCTTGAAATATTTTGCTAAATCAGTCACATGCTATGAGGCAATTCTGCACAGAGAAGAAGAGGAAAATCCATTTAGAAAGCACATAATGAGGTAAGATTTCTGGTGGTGTACATTGCTGAGGAACAGAAAATTGTCGAGCTATAAAACATCCATGAGAAAGGAGAGTGATAAGGTTCTTGTTCAAAACTGTAAAATCAGTGTTTCTATTCTGAACTCTATTTTTGGAAGTTGTTCCTTGCTCCTGAAAAATTGCTTTGTGCTGGAAGGTAGCAATAAAGATGGTAATCCTGGAGAAATGTTGTCTTACTCTTCTGGGTTTGGTTCCTATTAGAAAAAACGTAGGAATTGGTTTGTAGAAGATCCATTTGGCCAAATAATAAGTGCTGAATTTCTGATTGTATTTACACATTGCCCAACCACCTACCAGCAGGAGACTGCATTTAGGAAGAAATATGTTTAAGAGAATCGCCCATCATGATACAATGGTCAGTGTCAGTCTCCATCATGGAATTACCATCCCTAAAAAATGAGTAGTGGCACTTGGCAATATGGTTTAGTGAGCACGGTAGTGTTTGGTTGGAGGTTCAACTTAATTATCTTGGAGATCTTTTCCCACCTCAACGATTCTATGACTCTTCTCTGTGGCTCCAGCTTAGATGCCAGAGGCCATTTGAGTCTCAACAGCAGCTGGCTTGATCCCCCCTGCCCCTGTAGTTTGGACATCAGTGGCAATCAGTAGTTGGGGGGATGTTGGTGGTGCTCTGGGGAGGACTCTGGGGAAGGAGATGACTCTGCAGTCTGGTGGACAGAGTCTGCAGAGCCTCCATCAGTTCTGAAAATGAGGAAAACCTACTCAAGGTCATTTAGGACCGGATTTTTTTCCTTAAACCATTTAGGCATCTTAATGTGGGAAATTAAGCTCCAGATGTCTGTCTGCAGAATTAGTTTGTGAAGTACCTGTAAAATCAGGCCCTTGGCAGAGCTAAAGCCTAAGCAAGTTTCTGATTTAGGACGTGAATATTGTGACAGGAGCCAGGTGCCCCTGGAGCACGTGCTCCTCTGAGACAGCACCTCCTCTGCCATCAGAAACCATTTGGCCTTACTGAGAAGTGTGTGGCCTGACCCCCAAAATTTCCTTCTACTTTTTCTATTGCAGAAAATTGTGTTGCTAACACAAGGGAGCTTGAGAGTATGTGTCAGCCCCATCCCAATGGCAAGGAGTTGAGTGAGGGATGAAGGTGTCTCACAGAGCTGATGCAGCTGAAGATCTGAGGGCAAGTCTGATGCAGATGCCATTTCTGAGCCTGTCCCAGCGGCAGCATTGAAGAAATCTGTGTACATTCTTTACCTTGGCAGGTCACTTCCATTTATTCTCATAAAAGTCTATTGTGCAGATATTAATATCTGCAGCTCTCCTTAATTTCTGCTGTCATGATGTGCTTTTATTACATTAGAGTGACCTGAAACTGTGTCCTGGTCTCATAGATCCCATTTTCACAGCTTGCACTGTGGGTTTAATTTCACAGTTTTTAGTTTCCCAGCTTAAAAATATGAACAACTTATGGAGCAAAATTAACAGTTTATTAGAAATATCACTCACTGCAAAAGTCTTAAGGGTAATTCACAGCTCTATAAAAGGTCGTGGTATAAATAATTGCTTGATGAATATGGACCATGTTTGTTTATCATTAAACACCAGCAGAGAGCTAATGCACTTTAATAGTCCTGCTAACTGTTACCTGACAAGCATAGAAACCACAACCAAATGCAATAATTTTGCTGAACAATTGCTTTTTATTTCTTTTTCTTTACACAAAAGGTAAAATTATGACACATGCTGTTGTCTTCACCCATCAGCAGTGGTCACGACTTTTACTCCTGTAAAACATGGTAATCAATAACAAATGTTGCAATGCTGTTGCACTGCTTATCAAACAAAATGCCCCTTTAATTTCACTCTTTTTCATGTGGAAAGGCTGCACTGACAGTGCATAACATACTCCCCATCCTGTTTGTAGAGAGCTTGTTCAAGGTCCCTGGGGTAATCACTGAATTAATTAGGCTCTTGTAATCCACACATATCTGTATAGTTCTCAATTTAGGATTGGAAGATATAGATTTAAATCTTATTCAAGACAAAGAAGTTTTTATTGAGATTTCTGTAATAGCTGCAATTAGTTCTATTTTAATTTAGGTCTTACTGCGTTCAGTTGTGACTGAACCTTATTACAGCACACCTAGTCCTTCTAGTGAGGATAAGGCCACAGTCTGTTGTGCTTGGGAATGGGTGCAGAAAGATAAAGGACACTGATAGAGATGGATTCCCCTTCAAAAATGTCTGGCTGCATTCCAGAATTATTCCTGGTTAAAGAGGCTAAAAGATACTCCCTTCCCTTACTCCCATTTTCCTTATGGCATCTGTCCCAAAGGGATAATTAAAGTTCCTTCTCCCAACTGCCCTTGGAGAGGCTTTTCTGCACACCAGGGACATCTTAGGTCTGCCCAAAGCACTGTGAATCCCATCATCTTCTACCCAACCCATCCTGAAAGGTCCCTGTGGAGTTGCATTGTGTGCTCTCCATCAGAAGATCCTTAGTAAAGGAATTCTGTCATGCTTGATGGAGTTGCTTTGTGTTAAGAACTTCCCACAGATATGATGGGTACTTCAGCTGACCTGAATCACAAATCTATTTGTGTAAGAAATTAGTTCTGCCAAGAGAAAATAGGTGGTGCTCTGTCACAGCCAACAAGAAATAAGGCTTTAGGGTTTGGTCATTTCATCAGACAGTCAGCTCTTCAGACTACTTTGGCACCTAGATGTGATAGTGGATTGAATCCTAAAATCCATGAGAAAAGTTAAACTTTTATTCAGGTCAGGATCCAACATGTGCCTGAAGCCACATAGTGATTCAGACAAATGAAATTGCTTATTAATTGATCTCTGTCCATCCAGGGCAGTAAGCAGACCAGCACTACCATGGAATAAAGGGTTTGTGGCCTTGTAATTAGGTGCTGTGTCATGATGTACATGCACAGGAGCATGTTGAAATGAAGTATCGTAGACACACCCTTGATTTTGGAATTTATTGAACTTTTCAACATTGGTAGAATTTGGCTAATGCAGTTTCTTGGTTACTGTGAGGCAAATATCTTAGGTGAATATTTTATAGTAAACCAATTTAATAAAGAAACTACAGATTAAAATAGGAACAGTTTTATCAGGGAGTTGATCTCTGTTCTGATGACATGGGATTGCATTATGTATCTGAAACAACATCAGGTAAAACCTATTCTGTCTTCAGAGACAAGACAGGACCTATAGTATCATAATAAATATATTCACATGAGAAATTATGACTTGGTTGCAGAATTTGGTTGCCCTCTTTTTTTGTCCAAAGAGGATGAGCAGTTTAAGTGAAAGAGATATTTGCGCTTTTAATGAAAGGATTTGTTTGACATTTCTTTTCCCCATTCCCACCCTGGGAAGTGACACTTGCACAGTGAGAAATGAGCAGCTTCCCAAGAGGAGAGGCAGGTTATGTTTCTCCAGCAGGTTTTGAATTTTCTGCCCTTTTAGTTATCTCCCTATTTTCCTTGGCAGTGAAAGTTCATTGAGTTGGCAGGATATTTTAAAAAATATCCTACCTGCAGCTTACCCCTGTGCTGTGGTCAGCAGGGACTTGTAAAAGGGCCATTGATAAGCCCTGTAGGAAGAGATTGCTTCCTGCAAACATATTTCATGTTTCTGATTTTAGTTTATTTATTGCTTTTTCCTATAAGCTCCCCAGAGTCTTGGACAGCTCAGAAATACCAAGCTGCCATTTCTAACCTTCACTATTCAGTCTTAGCTGAAAGGTTTACAAAAGTCTAATTGCTCACCAACACAAGCAGTGAAATTACACAGCTGCCAGGGATGGAGTGTGGGCATTGTGACCACCCAAATATCTTCCTTAACAAGAAATCCTTAAAATAGAAAAGGACAATCTCCATATGTTGCTGTCTTTGGTTAAGTGTAATAGAGAAAAGAAGAAACCCCAGGTTGCACCAAAATCTGTCAAAAATATTAGGCCAAGTCATGACAGAATTGCTAATATAAACACAATTTAAATACTAGAATAGGCATACATTAAACTCTGATGTGTTTTTGTCCCCAAAGAGGTCTAGAAAAGACTTTTTACAAAATGCTGTCTAAACTGTCCCAATATGCTCAGAGGCAATCAAACAATCATATCCTAAAAAACCTTTGTCAGATGAAGTGCAAGTTTTTAATGTAGCATGGACAAAAAGCATGGCTACATCATGCTTTTATTTCCCCATTCCTGTAAGTGTTCCAGGCCAGCTTGGATGGGGCTCTGAGCAACCTGGTCTAGTGAAAGGTGTCCCTACCCATGGCAGAGGTATTGGAACAGGATGAACTTCAAGGTCTCTTCCAACCCAAAACTTCCTACAATTTGTGGTATGGCAGAACAGCAAGTGGCAGGATAATGGGGAGACATGTAAGGATAACAGTAATGCCCAGGCTGTAGGACCAAAATTAGGTGTTCTCAACTTCCAGGTACAAAATTTTGGGATACTGGTTTTTTTTTTTGTTTTGTTTTGTTTTGTTTTGTTTTGTTTTTTGTTTTGTTTTTTGGTTTGTTTTTTGGTTTGTTTTTTGGTTTTTTGGGGTTTTCTGTGGGGTTTTTTTTGTTTGGTTTTTTTTTTTTTTTGTTGTTTTTTTTTGGGGTTTTTGGGTGGTTTTTCATTGTTTTTGGGTTTTTTGGGGGTTTAGGGGTTTTTTTTGTTCTTTTTTGGTGAGTTTCTTGTTGTTATGTTCGTCTTTTTTTAATATACTTGTTCTAGTGATGTGAGCAGGACCATGTATCTTCCCTTAAACTTGTGAATGAATCTTCTCTTAAACTCATGATGAATGTTTTTTGTAGTAAGGTTTCAAACAGGTTCTTATCTGTGCCAAACATTTTCCATTGAAAACTTTCATACCACCAGTCAAAAGTATTAGAAAGCTGAGCTTATGATGTTTCCTTAAGAGCAGGAGAGCATTTCCTTGCCCCAGGCAGTGTGACCTAATCAGGTTTTATTCTTGATAGATAAGTGTCCAGATTGTCTTTCAAAACTTTTAAATACTGTCCATATCCTTATTAGGCAATCTATTCAAGACTTTGCTTGCCTTACTGTTTTTAGTCTAGATTTTTTTACAGTCTAGATTCCTTTTACTCCCACTCATTATTTCTTATCTTTCTCAGGATGGGCAGGGAAAAGACTTTATACCTATTCTAGATTCCTTTTATTGCAACTCATTGTTGCTTCTCTTTCTCAGGATAGGCATGAACTGGTATAATTTCCTTTTCACATTTCCTTTTCTGGACTAAAGAGTTCCATTTTCTTCAATATCTTCTCACAGCATAGGTCCTGCTTTCTAGACTGCTTTTTATTATTTCCATTCCCCTTTGGTCCCTCCCCACTTGGCCAGTGTTTTTCACAGCTAGTGCTAACAAAAGCCAGACCCTTATTACTACCAAGGGCAGAAAGAAATTTCTTCATCTGACTCAGAGGCAGAAGCCTAACTCAGGTACACCAGGTTTGTCTGGTTTGCAACTGCGTGATACTTTTGACTCATGATCAGTTTGTGATTCACTGTAAAGCTTGGTGATTTTCTGCATTACTGCTGCCTAGCCAGACATTTTCCATCCTGCATTTAGAGAAACAAATGTAGAACTTTGTGTGTCCTTATTGAATTTTTGGCCTATTACTTTCAGGCCATTTTCATAATTTATCAAGAATGTTCTAAATTCTAGTTCTGTCCTCCTTCATGCTTGTAGCCTTTCCAGCACTGGTGTTGCTGGAAAATTTAATAAAATATACTTGTTAATTCATCATCTAAGTCATTAATGAAAATATTGAATAATACTGGATGGGGGAACAGATCCCTGGAGGATCTTTCTTGATACATCATTCTGGGTTGATTGTGAACTATGGGTTGCTATTATCTAAGTATGGATTCCCCAGCCAGTTATATACCACTGATAACACCTCCAGCTAGTATACATTTCACTCACTTATTTATGGGTTTGTTGTACAGGCCAGTGAAGAGAGGGTAGTGGCAGTGAAGGTGCTAAAGCAGCAGCAGGGAGTGCCTCTCTCCAATTCACATGGCTTGTTTCCCTGTCATAGGAGGAAATAAACTTTCCTTGATTTATTATTGTCAGAACCATGTTGGCTGTCATTTATATCCTTTTTATGGTTACAAGCTGCTTGATTAGTCCCTCCAGATTTGGGAGAGGAAATCAGGATAAGCTGACTAGTCAATAATTTATATTTTCTCCAGATTTGGGAAAGAAAATCAAGAAGCTGACTAGTCAGTAATATTTTTGGCCCTGTATCTCCTCTCTTCAGTGGTAGGAACAGCATTAACCTTTCACTGCTATGAAATCTCTTGTTTTACCTAAGCTCTCTGAAGCTCCCTAACAGCTCTGAGGCTGCTCTGTCTGGCTCCTGAAAGTTTGCATTGCAGAGTGCCTTCCCAGCAGAGGAAGGTCCTGCCACAGTTCCTGCCCCATTCCCAGCCCTCTGCTGGGCATGGCTGAGCAGGGAGCTGGACCCAGCACTATGATCAGGCTGAAAAGCATTTCAGCATTTCACTCCCTTTAACTTTCTTGGGATCACAGCAGCAGGGGTGGCTGGCTCCAAGCTGGGAGAGGGGTTGGCAGGGCACTGTGAATACTCACCTGCCCAGAGCCATTACCCCTGAACTGAATGTGTGACTCAAGCCCAGTACTCTGTGTGACCTTCCTGAGCCACCAGGGCTGAGAAACTCTAACCTTCATCAATACTGTCAATTTACCCATTCCCTGCTGCAGCCTGATTTTTTATTTCCAGCTGCTGGTCTTAACTACATTAACTACATGTTCCCAAGTGATCCTTAGTGACTACTGAGGATACTTTTCACCATGTAATCAGTAGATAATTTTCCTGCTCTGTTACAAGTTTAGATAACTCTTATTTAAGTAACTTCAATATTATAAAAGTATTAATACACCCTTGTTTATCTGTGTCCCAGGGGAGCTGTATCTGGTTTTGCTCCGAAGCTTTTATGGTTGTGTCCACAGTTATCCTCTCAGCCTGCCCTTAATAGACAGAGGGTTCCTGGGAGCTTTTTTCCTTCCTCTGAGGAGGCAGAAGAGCTTGTGGCTGGCCATGCTAGTCTGTGATTCTGTCACAGCCTCCTCTGCCAGGATGGAGTTTGCATTTTCATCCTTCATGTAGCTTCTGCAAGGAGATGCCAAGCCTTGCAAGTTCCTTTTCCTCTGAGGCTTTCAGTAGGATTTTGCTTCTCTGCAATAGGATTTTATGCCTGTGAAACCCCATTCTCTTTACATTATCAGTTTGGCTCTTTCTTTTTGTGGGAGTTGTAAACCCCCCCACCACCACACATTGCCCTTTATCTTCCTACCTTCATCACCCTCTTTCTGCCTTCACCCAGTGCCTGAACACTTACATGTGTGTTACTGCTGGACACACAAGGAAGTGTTTTCAAAGAAAAAAGGGGAGATACAGCCATGGAGAGACATTTTTGTCTGTCTGAAATGCAGTCAGAGACTATTTTAGCCCACCACTAGCTGAGTGGATCAGCTTCCAGGACAGCCAGATGTACCAGAGAGCTCTAATTGGAATTCTTGTAGGTCTCACCTGGATGCACTGAAACTCAGCCATTGCTTAGGAATAAAAAGGCAAGGCTAGTACTCCTTTTATTCATTCCACCATATCTCACATAATATATACATATATATATATATATAATTTCCTCCAAAACTAATGCTGTTTTTAGTAGGTTTCTTCCTCTTGAAGCCAGGACAGCCACGTGCTGATAGCAGAATGCTTTGCTCATGGGTCTAAATGACAGATTTGTAGCTTGTAATAAAACTACCTGCAGGTTTATTACTGTGCTGTCATGCATTTCAAAAGCTACAGTAGAGTGAACCTGAGCAATGCCCCAGCCACCATTTGCCATATTTACCTGATGATAAATGTCAGGTCTCTGTTGGGTTTCAGCAAGAGAGCAGATAATGGCAAGTAAAAGAGCTTGGGTGTAACAGCATCACCAATAGTCTGACTCCCTGTGACCCATCACATTGTTTTTATAACATGAAAAGATTATATATGACATCTACAACCACTCCTATGACAAGAGCTAATTCTTGTGTACCCATGACCTTCAGGAGAGTTATCAGGATGGGGCCTGTTTGTACTTACCTTAAATTTGAACACTTAAGAGTCACAGTTTAAGCCTGTCTGCCAATGATGGCTCCACAGAGGTTCAAAAGGATTTTGATGATGGTTTCAGATTTTTATTTTTTTGTGCCAAGGAATGTTAACCCTTCTAAGCAAACAGGATGCTGTAAGGGGTCTCCTTTACAAACAGTAACAAAAGCAAAATGTCTTAGTATCCGGATGCTCACAGTGAAATCACAAAACTTAACAATACTGCAAATTCTAACAAAACCAACTCAAATTATCTGAACATTGGCTGTCTCTTATGTCTAGTTGTGGAGTGCTGCCCCAAGGTACCAGCTACCACCAAACTGAGAAAAAAGTTAAAAACAGCTGATATTGAAATACTGCAAAGGCTTTTCCAGTTTCTTGGCTTTCAAGAAACGACACCTAAATTTTGTGTGTGTGTTTTTATTTGTGTTGTTTTCATGATTATCACACATGCCCAAGTGCTGCATTCTGGATCCATTATTGCAAAGCTTTTCAGAGAGTCTCGCAGAATTGTCAGTCTCCAATATGCAGAGTAGCTCAGTAGTATGATGTCAGCAACAAGCATTAAATCAAGCATTTAAGATTTATATTGCTAAAGCACCCTCTAGTGGGGCAGGGACAGAACAGTTGTTCTTAGCAGATAATGGCTCCACGTGTGTTAGAGAAGAGACAAGTAAAGGGCTGGATGCTGGTGGGATGGGCAAACATCCCGAATCTTTAGTTTGCAAAATTATGGAATAATTAAAATCAGAAAAGACCTCCAAGATCACCGAGCTCAGTCTTTGACCACCATGTCAACTAAACCAAGGCACTGCCACATCCAGTCATTTCTTGAGCACCTCCAGGGATGGAAACTCCAACACCTCCCCGGGAAGTTGGTTCCAAAGCTTAACAACTCTTTCTGTGAAGAAATTCTTTCTGATGTCCAACCTGCCTCTCCCCTGGTGCAGCTTGTGGCTATGTCCTCTTGCCCTGACAATGTTCAGCCAATGCTGCTGCTATCCATACAACAGGCAGAAATTACAATAATGTCTGAAAGGTGGCTATGCAATTTTATTGCAAGTAATCACCGAATGATAGCATAATTTTATTCAGAGACCTTTGGAGGTCATCTCATCTAAGCTCCCGCTCAAAGAAAGTTCAAAAAAGATCAGGTGGTTAGTGACCATTTCCAGCTGAGTTTGGATATGTTTCCAACAACTGCTCTGCCCAACATATTCCAGTATTTGACCATCATCATGGTGACAAAAAATTTTCTTGCATCCAAACTTAATTTCCCTTGTTGCAATTTCTCTTTATTGCCTCTCAGCCTGCATGCAGCTGTGCACCTCCAAGCATTCTCCATAATTTCTCAGGGTCTTTACAGTGTTGGGATCTTGAAGTACTGGAAAAAATACTTGCAGTCACTGAAAGGGAGAAAACTTTTTGACCAAGGCCTGGCTGAAAATGAGTTGAGGTTTGCAGTAAAGAAATTAGTCTTTGTTCGCTTGTTCAGGGAAAGAACATTTTTAGGTAAAAACTGGGTGGATAAAATTAGATGTGTATAATTAGTGGTTAGGTGGCTAAAGGAAAGGAGCTTTGTTTGTGAGTGGTCAGCACCTGCCAACATTCAGATTCATGGCCTCAGGATTTGTGTGTTTTCCTTTAGGCACCTCAGCATGAAAACACTCACCCAGGCCAGACACAGTGGCTGAGCCTCCCCTGGACTTGGACTCCCTCCTGTGTTTTCCATTTTCACCTGCCACTGCTCACCCTACCAAGCTCTGCATTTCTGTGACCTTGCTGGCAGGAAAACCAGCGTCTCTGCAGGTGGCCAGCTGCCAGGAACATTCATTTTTCCCAATTAGTGGAAAACAGAGGGTGTTACCTCTAGCCATGATTTAAAAACAGCAGCAGAGCAGAAACCCATGGAGGACATCCAATATCTTGGTCAATACACCACTTTTTGGAAGCCAGGAGTGCTCTCCTTTGTGCAGCAGAAAGCACACCTTTCCCCAGACCTTTGGGAAGAACTCTGGCAATGATGGTTTGGAAAAGGTGGGTGGGGGAGCATGGAGCCCCTGAGCCATGACTGCTTTTGGTGCTCTTCAAGGAGGAGTCGGGAGGTACTGAGCACCTTCAGCTGGAGTGTTTGACATGGTGCACTCACTGCCCCAAGGGGCTGCCCCAGGTGCTCCTAAAGACCTGTGCTCACAGATTATGGTAAAAGGTGCTCTGGGAATGCACATGAAGTCATGATAAACCTCAGGGCACTCAGGAGACTCCCTTTTTCTTCTCTGATGGATTTCAGGAGTCCTCCCCTGGATTTTTGCCTGACTCTAGCTCTCCCATTTGGCGCCTTTCTGTTACACAATTTGGCTTTTCAGATGTTCCCTTTCAAAGCAGTAGTTTGGAACTGGAATTAAAGAGGATGGCAAAAAGCCTTAATCAGAGACCTGGCTTTATAAATAGGACAAGTGCTTATTTTATTGCACTGTTTAATAACATATTTCTTTTCTATAGCTGCAGTGCTAAGAAGGCAAACCAGCAATGGGTAGGACTGTTGTTAATTCTACATATCACTATAAATTATTAACCTTTAAATGTGTAGAAATTAAATTGCACCTTATTTTAGCATTTATAGTAACATTTGATCAAGCGTGGTTTAAGCCTATATACAATTTCTGACACTAGAGGGAGTACATAATTTATTTTATGAAAATAAACAAGCCTTGGTTTTTTTTAATAGAAAATATATCAACTGGGGGAAAGAAAAAATATTCAAAGAGAACTTTATTCCTTCACTTCATGTTATACTCAAAAAAAAGAGAAGCTGAGAAGCTGCCTTATCTAAGCAGGTTATGCAACTGTGTCTGTAAAAGCCAGTTTGTGGGGCAGATAACCAGGCAGCCTGTGCTCAATTTGTGTGTTTGTGTCTATCGAGTCTGAGCACATGGGGTGAGTAACTAACCCACGGGATAACACACACAGACATCTCTGCCCACAGGTTTCTATCTCTGGTGCTGCTGCATTCCCACTGCTCCCCACAAACACCACAGTGTCTGAACAGCTAGCATCTCTCCAACGTGTTTATCCTCCCAACATGCCTGGGAGGTAGGCAAGAACTACTTTCCTCTTTTATGGCCAGAAAGTCAGGTGCAGAGAGGGTGAAAGATGCACCCACAGCCTGGTGGGAGGCTGGGGCAGAAATTAACTGCATGGCTTGTCTGTGCACCCTCGCCCAGGTTCCCAATTCAAATCTGGTACAGGTTGTTAAACTGCAAGGTGCCTTTGCCTGGCTGTTTTTTCCTGACCACAGGTACAAAGGTTGCCCAGTGAGCTCTGTGTTGTGTTTTTAGTGTAATTGGATAGACGTGTCTCTGTGACCCTCTCTGCAGTCCTGGTTAGCAGGAGGTGAGTGGAGACCATGCCCTTTGCAGGGTGCAGTGAGGGGAAGGCAGCTCCCTCTCCCCTCTGGGGCTGAGGCCATTCAGCACAGCCCCCACTGCTGCTGAGACTGTGGCTCTCACACAAGCTGAGGCAGATTGCCTTGCACTCACACTAAAATAGTCACAAAATTGAGAAGAGTATACAAATGCAGTAATTCAGGACAACCTGGATGGTTTTGCAGCCCGAGCATTTTGATTATCATGTGAGATCAGCCACTCCCAGCATGTGACAGTGTCTATATCCATTACAATGTCATTATCAGATGCAGAGATCTCCTAAAAGTCTCTTTATCACAGGGAGGGTTTCTTTTAATCGGTAGAAACAAGGCCAGTTCTGAAAATGCTATCACCTTGTCATGTATATATGCCAATAACTTCTCAGAGTCCCTTCTGAAGTCTTCCACTGAGGCTTCCTTCAGCCCATCTGGCACTGCAGTTGTTCAAGCAACAAGTAACTTCAGCAACTCATCCCATTAGGACTTATTATGCAGTGAAATTGCACTGCTTTTAGCAGAAGTTCCAATATCTTTAGCAAAGGATTTGGTTTGTTACAAAGTGGTTTGGGGACAGATATTCAAGTGTAAAATACTGTAATATTTGTGGGGGCTCTTATCCCCCACCGACCACAGACACCAAATACTAAAGCCTTGCCAATGAAAGGTGGTCTGTCACACTTTGCCCCACCCACAAACAAACATATCCAGGCTATGAGAGCTCAGTGAATAAAAGCACCAAAATAAATCTTCTGCCCCTCTTGCCATTTCTCTTTCAGAGCACTCAGTGCTTCCATCCTTGCTGTTTGATTGCTCAGGCTCCAGGGCTTCCTGAGGAAAAAAAACCTCAGCAGCATTCCCCTCCTGGGAAGAACCCTATTTATGCTTAAGATTTAACAAGCTGAGTCTTACTCCCACAAATGTTTTTTAGAACTGGGTAATGATTTGTTACTGAGAAAATACCCCTTGGGATCCTGAAAAATCCATATAATGCACTACAGATGCATTTGAAGATTTCTTTTATTTGCACACACAAAACTTACAGAAGGCTTTGTATGAGGAAGAAAGGCAAGATCTGAGCTATGCAGGAGGCACCTATTGTAAAGCATCAGGACCTTCCTGTCTGTTTCTCTCAGATATCAAATATTTCTCTTCCTTTCAACTGTTACCCATTGAAAAACACAGGGTTTTTTACTCCCTCCTGTGTACATACAGAAAGAACAACAAGAAAATCATAAGTAGGTGATGAAACACAGTATTCAATGTCTACCCAAACAACAGAGCACACCAAGTCTATCATCTCAAGTCAAAATTTTATGTGGAATAGGAACCACTATTTGAAGGAAACCACTGCAACCCAGGACCACGAAGGAATTGAGGCAGTTAACTCCTCATTGACTTTTTCTGCACCTAAACACCCAAGTCTTCAGCCCCTCATCTGTCAAATGGGGTTGTTGAGCTCTGGGACACCTGGGGACACCTTATAGCACCTTCCAGTACCTAAAGGGCGCCTATAAGAAAGCTGGAGAGAGACTTTTTACAAGAGCCTGCAGTGAAAGGACAAGGGGGAATGCCTAAACTGAGAGAGGATGTTAGGAGATTAGATTGGGAGATTAAGAGAATAGATATTAGGAAGAAAATCTATGCTGTGAGGCTGGTGAGGCACTGGAACAGGTTGCCCTGAGAAGTTGTGGATGCCCCATCCCTGAAGTGTCCAAGACCAGGTTGGATGGGGCTTGGAGCAACCTGGTCTGTGGAAGGTGATGCTACCCTTTGCTGGGGATTGGAAACCAAGTGAGCTTTAAGGTTCCTTCTGAACTAAAGCATTCTATGATTCAAATGGGCGAAATGCCTCTACATGTTGTGAGAATAGACTTATCAAAAGACTGTGAGACTCTTGGGTCAAACGGTGTGGAAAGAGTCACAGAACCAAAACCCAATCCTTTTTAAAAAGAAGGGCAGTGGATGGAGGAGGGAATTAAAAACTGAGCAGAGGAATAGAAAGCCTAGACCAGTTTTAGAAAAAGATTGAGAAAATAAAAGCATGGCTAGAGCCAAAGCCTCAGGGACAAAGTGATAAATTTTTTTGTAAAACTGCATGTACAGAATATCATAATGAAAAATGCAGCAGCACTGCCAGGGGACATGGCTGCTTGGGAAGCAGAAGTTGAGCATCCTGGAAGTGAGGAAATAGCACCAGTATCCCACCTTCATTATTCAAGGGCAGATGTGTTCGGGTTTAACATGGGTTTAGTACCAGAGAAGCAGAATTCTGCATGGCTTGATGCATTTTCATATGTGAAAATTTGGTGTTCTCAAGCTGTGGTACAATTTTGGCATGCCCATGAAGGCAAATTTATAGTCTCTGGCTGTTAAGACCCCTGCATTTTCCAGCTTCCCCTTGTTGCAGCAGCTTATCCCAGTGAAGGAGCCCACCTCCCACTTGCACACCTTGCACAGACATCTTCCCCTTAATTGTGTTTAGCTGTATGCAAATTCATGTGTCCATAGATATTGTATCCATGTATCTCTCTCATGGTTCCTGGTTTCATTAATCTCTCCTAAATTCTTACTATGTTCTGTGCTTAATTCTGCTGATGAAATTGGTGTTTTTATTGGCTCCTACTGCATTACATGTGTGCACTGACTTTTAAAAGAAATCAATTAACTCAAATGGGGGGATGTCAGAATGTTCTAGCCTGTATCACAGCTCAAACAAAGCTGCCAGCCCTGCCTGCAGCTTTCAGTGTTAGAAGTTGAGTAAATGGAATATTAAACTTTTACATTTCTCTCTAAGTACTTGATAGAGAAAGGATATCAGTGATCCAAAGATATTCAACAAAGACTGATTCCAGACAGTTGTGGCTCTTCTCACCATGAGAAGTGTAAACACTGAGTGCTTTTTAGACCTGTTGCTGAATTTAGTGCTCACAGGAGGGTTGAACACTTAGAGCAGCACTGAGTCAGACCCACTGTGGGGAACACCAGCTCCTTTCCTGGGTCACTGCTAAAGCACTGCTTGGGTAAGTGCAACATGCCTGCTGTCCTCATTGGCACCCCTTCACTAGAAGAGCACACATAAATTTTTAGTGCTTGGAGCACTTAGCATTTAGATTGAAATAGGAGAAAGCAATTTACCTTTGCCTACTATTGCCACATGGTAAAATTACACTGACCTTGACAGCATCTTTTGTTTGCCTGGAGCACTTTGAATTCAGGGGGACGTTGGCTGCATGATGAACACAAATTAATTGCCATCATGGTTAAAATGAAACACCTGAATGAAAGCTAAGGGAACATCTTTAACTGGATTCCTCAAATCAGACTCACAAATGGATCTCAGTATCAGGGAAAACTCTTTCAGATAAGATCATTTCAGATGAAAAAAATCCTCTTTCTGGTCATGGACTGCTCTTCATACAGCATCCAGAAGGACTATTTTGCTCCAGAGGTGGAACAGCACTGATATTTTCCTGATATAAATGCAAAATAAGCCAACATACCCAGTGATGTATGGAAATCTGTGTTGTAGAAAGCCAATTTTCAGATAAGAATTTAATTTCCTGTAGTCAGGAACTATTCAATAAGAAATGGGGGTGAAAGAAATTGAAAGAATTAAAATAATTGCATTAAGCTACTTTCTTCCTCTCCAGATACCCCATTATCTAATCTTTTGCATTTCTAATAAGCAGTGATCAGGAACCTAGTTTGTGCATGGCTGATGTTCTATGGAAGAATTTTAACTAATAAACAATAAAATAAAGCTTTTACCACAAATTGTTTCAAAATATGATTCAATATATGTGGCTGTAAAAGTCATGCAGTTTTTACTGAAAGGGATGATGAAAATGTGTTTATCACACCTGAATTAACCCCTTTACAGATGGACTTTTGCAGTCAAAAATCAACTCACCCAAGATATTAGCCAAATATTTTTGCTTCAAAGCTGATATTTCTAATTGCCCTTCTGATCGAAGGTACAACAACAACCACAACTACAACAACAAACCAAACAACAACCAAAAAAAAGGCTGAAGTACCCAGGAGCCTCAGCAATGAAGAAGAGCCCAAGCAGATGTTTTAGCCAATAGAACCATGAATGGCAGGATCCCTCCTGCTTTCTGTCTTGGTTTGGCAGAACGGGGGTGAAAGCCTGAAGTATGCAGGAGCTTCACTAAGGAAAAAAGCCAGAGCAACTCTTGGAAGATCATCAAATCATTAAAGTTGGAAAAGAATTCTGAGATCATCGAGTTCAACCATCATCCTAACATTGCCACCATACTCATCATTAAATTATGTTCTCAGGTACCCACACATTCTTTAAACACTTCCAGGGATGGTGACTCCATCACTTCCCTGGATAGCCAGTTTTAATAAGTTACAAACATTTCCACAAATTTTTTTTTCCTGATATCCACTCTAAACCTCCTCTGGCACAGCCTGAGGTAATTTCCTCTCACACTGTCACTTGTTATGTGGAGAAAGGCTGATCCCCACCTGGCCACACCCTCCTTACAGGTCATTGTGGAGAGTGACAAGGTCTCCCTCGAGCTTTCTCAGCTGCTCCCTACATGACTTGTGCTCCAGCCCTTCCCTTTCCCAGCTCTGTTGCCCTTCTCTGGACACTCTCCAGCATCCCAATGACTTTCTTGCAGTTAAAGGACCAAAGCTGAGCTCAGGATGTGAGGTGTGGCCTGAGCAATGCTGAGCTCAGAGGGACAATCCCTGCCCTGCTCCTGCTGGCCACACCATTGCTGATCCAAGCCAAGCTGCCTTTGGCCCTCTTGCCCACCTGGGCACACCCTGGCTCTTGCTCAGCTGCTGCCAACCAGCACCCCCAGATCCTTTTCCTTCCCAGCCTCCCTGCCTCCCTGCCTGTAGCACTGCTTGGGGCTGCTGTGACTCAAGTGCAGGACTTGGCACTTTGAGATGCTGCTGTGCTTTTGCTATTCAGGGAAAGAGAAGAATGCATGCACTTTTCTCTCCAAAAGAACGATTTTCTTCTTTCCAGTCATTTAGAATTATGAATGCACTCCTAAGGAGGGGGAATGAAAGGAACATTAAATCTAAAGAGTGATTTAAGAAAAGTATAACTTTCAGAAGGACAATTTTGACATTACTAAGTTTATAACATGCTTTTAACTGTAAGAATGGTTAATGAGAAGTTCTCCCTTCTCACTTTATGGAGAGACGTAAAGGAGGTGTGCTGTGAAAAGAAAAACCTCAGAAAGTTAGTCAGATCAACATTCAACCTGTTAGATTTGCATGAGCTAAAAGTTGTAAGTTTTCCCCATTATTTGAAGGAAAGGAGCGATTTTTTTACTGAGATTCTGAACAGAGATTCTATCCGGCATGTTTAAAAGTTTTATTTTATATGAGAAATCTTAACTTTTCAACCAAGTAAAAAATAAAAAGAAATTACTATTTTGTGGGTTTTTACTCACAGAGTTTAATGAAATATTTTACATTTCCAATGTGAGCCTATATTCCTTCACAAAACTTTCTATTTAAAATATCCTGTTAAAATACAGACCCTTTAACAACACAAACACTTCCAGCAGCATCATTGCTCTCCTTGGCTAAGGAAATCCCAGTCTGGGAGATTGTCTTCAACCCTAAGAGCAAGAAGTCTTCTGCCTCCTCTGTCAGGCTTCTAGGAAGAAGGAAGGTAATCAGCCACCTCTGATCCATTGGGATATGATATCCATTAAAGGATAAGAGACTGATAGGGGTTCACAGAAGTCAGTTCTGATGTCACAAAGCCTCTACTCAGCCCACTTGATTACTCACAAGTAAAAGTTACATGAAAAGAGAACAACAGGAGAGAGTTCAAGGATTTTAGCTCAGGAGCTGCCATAGTGGGTATCACTCAGCCTTTGCAGGATGATTGCAGTTGATCACCTGCCCACAAATGTGAGGGAACATAAATCCGGAATTTGTGAATTCATCTGTCGTGTTTTTACAGGAGAGAGGCTTTTGGAAGAGAGTTAGTGGGAATAAACTCTCTCTCCAGGGCTCAGAGCCATGTTGCAAAATGCTGGAGAGTATTTGTGCCCTCTCATCCACTCGTCAGAGGGGCTGCAGCTCAACCAACTGCAGGGCTCTGAAACAGAGGTATTGCTTAGCAGGAGGGAAAAGTCCATCCACTTGACAGACAGAACTGCCAAATATTATTTTGTTCTGAGAAGTTTTGGGCATAGGTTCTTTTCAGGTACTTTAGGAGGATGTAGACAAAAACCTCAAGCACTGATGTTAGATCAAGTCCAGTTCTTGACGCCAGCAGTTTTGTTTCTTTCATGGGAAGATTCCATACTTTTAGAGAAAAAAAACCCCAACATAAAAACCAAAGTACTTTTCAGTTTCATTAAATCTGTGGGCTACATCCTTAGTACCACAGAGCAGTGTCACTGATGAAGGAACATCAAAAGGTTGCCAAGCTTAGGTCAGTTAGAGAAGTATCCCAAGCACAGCTGCTAATCTGAATCACTTAACTAGTTTTAACCACTTGAGACTGAAAATAAAGCTCAGTATTTCATACAAAAAGGCATTCCCTGTGATTCACCATACTTTTTTCTTCCATGGAGAACAGAAATTCCCATTTCAGTATCTGTCTCCATTAAAATATAATAATACCTTAAAAAAAAGGAGAGAGAAAGGTGTGGCTCAATTTAAGTTTAAGTTCTAAATAAACTCTTTGTAGGGTGTGGAGCTCTGATGTCCTCAGAAGTTGTTACAGTGAGATATAAGATAGTGCCAATAAAGAACTTCAAGAATTCAAACTGCACTCTCTATAAGCCCAAAGAAAAACAAAGTGGGAAGGTGGAGTGGATTCAAAAGGCTAAGGCTGGGATTGGCCTAGCTGGCCTTAAAACAAGATATCTAAAGAAAATTTCTAACTGGGGAGTTTGAATAGCTGGTCTGGGCCCTTGAGGGGGTTTAAGGGTCCATGCAAATATTATCTGTTGCTGTTTTAAGTCTTCTGATGGGATGAGCACCCTGTGGATTGGGCTGTAACCAGTGGGCTGGTTTTCAAGGCTTACTCTTGCCAGCAGCCTCGGGGTGAGGCCAGTTCATTTTGCTGTAAGGAAAGGCTTCTTTACACTTGACAACAGTATGTTATTCCTGGGTTTTATTACACGTTTATCCTCCAGGTTCAGCAGCCCCTAGGTGGACTCATGATGTCCCTGGGTGAGAAGGACCACCCTGCACTCTTAGACATGTCAACTGCTGGCAGAAGAGAGGGACCCCAAGCCATCACCCACCTGGAGGAAGTTGCCTGCAGATCACAGCACCAGTCAGGGCTGGGAAGGGAAAGGCTGTGAAAGTGCATAGGGAGTGTCCTCCAGGCAGGCTTTGACTTTTCAGCAACTCTACAGAGCAACAGAGCCCCATCTCTCTCCCCTCTGGCTTTATACCCAGGGCCATCCTTTCTGCATGGCAGTGGGAGACACAGACAGGGATGGAGATGCAGTTGTGTGAGCTTGTGTGTGTGTGTTATGGTCCTGCTGGTGTGGGCACTCACACAGCCTAGGGTGGAAATAAACACCCTGATTGTGTGTGCAGCTGACTGCACAAAAACACACAAAGCCTCACACCCACTCAAACCAAAAACCGAGTTACCTCAGGGTCATCTTCCTGTAGGATGCCTGGTGAAGAATAAGAGCAGGATGAACATACAGGGCATTTCCTCCAGATAGCCAAAATTCTACTTTCACAATTTTAAGCTATTTTCTGTGAGGATCTTCCTGGGATAGATATGCTTTTTGTTTTCTCTAGCTTCCAAAGGCTTTCTCATCTGTGTGTCTCCAATGTCCACTCCAACTTGTAGTGGCTTCTTATAGCTCTGCAGAGCTACACTGGAGAACTTCACCCATTCCCCCCCTGCCCATTCCTGTTATTGGAGAAGACAGGCAGTGATTATTTCTAAGCATCCTCACCATACTCTTCATACTACATACTTCCTTCATTGAATTATCTCTCTTCCAGAATGAAACATTCTGTCTTGGTAAAGTCATTGCCTTTACTGAAGCTTTCTGTATCTAATCAGATATTGAAGTTGCTTTCTACTTTACCCTGAACCTTCTTTGGTTTTGCTATACCTTTTTGAGATGAAAAGACCCAAACCTCACAGACTAATCATAACAGGGGTGAGCCATGTGTTTGCACACCAGCATAATGTTCTTCCTTCTTTTATTCTTTATTCCTATCCTATTATGCCTTAATACTTTATTTAAGCTAGGTTTTTTGACCCCTACTGAGTACTGAGCTGGCCTATTCATAGATCTGCAAAATAGGTTCCAAGATCTTGCTCCTGACTGCTGATGGTCATCTCACAGAATGCCATTTTGTCTGTGAAACTAGGATTGGTTTTTCTCCCCTGCATATTCCTTTATATTTATCTACTCACATTTACTGTGTTACTGTGTTGTCATTAAGTCTCATTAAAGTACTACTAAAGCCTTACTCTAAAGTCAGCCCTTGTCCTTACAATATAAATATTTTGCTGCTGTCAACAGACTTCCCCCTCTGTTCACTGACTTTTCCAATATTCCAGTGAATATCCTGACAGCAATTGTTACACTACACAGCACTGCAGAATTACTCTGGTCCCCTCTTATTCTTACTATCTTTTAAATTTCTTTTTATTATGCAATGATTTTCTTTCTCTTGATAGGGAAGTCTTTGGATTCCCTTCAAAAGCCTGTAGTAGGGAATCAAGAAACAAGTTTGCTGGAAGCATTTAGATATCCAAGTAGACTGTATCAACTGAATTGCTTTTATCTGTATTTACATTGATCTCGTCAAACAACTCCAATCTGTAAAAATGGAAAAGGTCATGCTGACTCTTTCCAAGCAAATCAAATTTATTGAAGTGTCAATGAATTTTGTTCTTCATTACGTTTTCTACTAATTTGCCTAGTGCAAATATCTCAGACTTCCAGGTCTGTTCTTTCTCATATCTACTCCATCTCCCCTGGAACCTTTGCTAAAAAAGTTGGCTAGGCATTTGATATTTGATGATAACTCCTTGGATATGAAGACAGTTTTAAGCATAGAGTTATAGTCTGCTACTCAGTCATTTAGTTATTTCATCCTTGAGGTAAGTTGAAACTCCTGGTTGATATTAGCTGAGTTTTGGCAACCTCTACATTTTGTTTCAGTGTTTCCAGACCTGGTTTTGGGGCACAGTTATTTCAGACAAACTTGCTAATGGAGTCACCCCATTCCAAAATGGTTTCAATGTGAGAATCTAAAGGATTAATTTAGTTTCTCTAGCAGCTGTATTTTCTCTGAGTGCTTCCTTCAAGCTCTGGTGATCAATGGGCTCCACTGATTTTCTGGCAAGCTTCCTGATCCTGATGCTCAGGAAAAGGAGATTTATGGCTGGTTTTCATTCCTTTTGGTAGAAACTCATCAAACCCCTTTTTGGCTGTCAAATTGTCATTGTACATGTAATCTTCCAGAGTGTCTGTTACTTTCTAATTTATTCATTTGGATCCAACTTCAGCTGTTTGAAGGATTTGCAGTTATTCTTCTAATAACCTCCCTTATCTAACCATTTTCAAAGCTACCATGTACTGCCCATTTTCAAGCCTACTTGATGAATAATGTGCACTGGCCTTGTGCTTTCAGCACAGCATCCTTTAGCAGACTTTGTGTCTTCAGGAAATAATTAATTTTCTTTATTGTTGCATTTTGTTTCTTTTAAACAAAATTCCTCATTTGCATAAGTTTCTCCTCCAAGCCAACTCCATAATTGCCTGTTTTCTGATCAATATCCTTAAGCAGTTCCTCCATGCAATAGTTATTGACTGCTTCATTTTACATTCTTGAATGATATCTGGACCATTTGCATGTAAATTATTGAAGTCTGGTGTTTGTTACTGCCTGAGTTTGTTACTGTCTGGCATCTTGGAATTTCCCCATATTCTGCAGCTGGTGTCAACATCCTGGTGACAGAGGCAGTTTCATACACAATATTCTTCCCCTGCTATAGTGGTAACACCATATTATGTCTGTAATTTCAATCCCCACAGATTTTATGTTTCATATTGATGAGGTAATTTGTTAATTTTATTAATTCTACTATGGCTTACTCTATATGCTGAGTATTTGGTATTACAGAATCCCATATATCATTCTCTTTCCTCTGTATTTCTGATGCCTGTTATGTTGATGCCTCCACTTGGACTACGTGTCTGTTCTTTTACCTTATTTCTTAACTAGGCATTAAATTATTTCTGCCTCTCTTTCTCTGGCAGGTGTGTGTTCCAGGAGCATTTTAGAGACAGCTTCCATAGGAATCCTGATTCTCAGCACCTCAGAGCTTCAGCTTCTCCTCCAGCACCTTGCATCACCTCTCTCCCACTCTCCTTTCTCCTTGCCTTTCCTTTCCTACAGTATTGCTATCCAGATGGACCACACCATCTGATGCTCTGCCACACTTAGGAGCTGATCAAGGCTCCTCATAAAGCCCTCTCCCTTAATGCTGGATGCTATATCTACACAGAATCTGTGGTTCCAGATTTTCTTGCCCGGATGATCCCACTGACCTTCCCTGACTCTACCAAGCACCCTGTTGCATCTCCTGTGACCACAGGCTGCTGGTGCTGTTTGCAAAGCATTCCAGGAGCTGCAGAAATAAATGCAGCCAAGTGCATCCCAGGTCATAAATTTATCTGTACCCAGGGAGCTTTCAGGAGCTTGCAGGTACTTCAGTGTGGATCTGTCAATGGAGTGCCTCACTAACAACATAACTGGGGTACCTCTGACCCCTGAGGGTCATTCAGGTGTAGAAAATTAAGCAGTTGCACAAGAATTTACAGGATTTGGGTCCGGATGTGTGAATTTAAGGCAAGGCTTTGCCTTCCTCTCTTCTGTTAATTAAGCAGAACAGCTCCAGCAGCTCAAATAAACATGTGGGATTTTATTAAAATACACAATTACAGAGCTGATTATTGGGATGCTAGCAAATACCATGTAAATCTTTTCACACATTTCTCTGACTCAGTATTTTTCCCTCATTCAGCTTTCTCTGGCAGAAGGATGGGATGTCTAGGCAGGCTGATCACAACAGAAACATCACGAAGAGCGACTGAACGCTTTGCGTGAATTTTCCCCTGCAAACTCCGTGCAGAAGGGAGGGAGAGACATAAGGAAGTAGTAGTCAGCTTTGTTAGCACCTCTGCTTTATCTTACATGGAGCTGCTCGTGCTGGTAACACGTGGAATCTGTTTCAAACACGAGCTAGCAGGCGAGTTGTTGATGCTAGAGCTGTTGGAATTTGTGTTTGTTTAATTAGCTCAGTGTTGGTGCTGTCCTGTGCACGCTGCTGACCAAGCCAGGTAATCTCCTCCATAGGGGTGCAGTAGCATTCCTTAGTCCTGTGATGAGATTGTGCAGGAAGCATTAACCTTCTTTGTCTGACCCTTTTATTTGCACTCCCCCCCAGGCTTTCATTCATCTCCACTGCTAGATCAATTCAAAAAGGAGGAAAAAAAACATTTCCATTGGCTAGCCTGCCAGCACATGTGTCTGAGAAGTAATGCTTGTAAATGCACAAGAGTTCAAATACTGTGAGTTACATTTTAAAGACAGTGTTCAGGGTTTAGCAGCCTGATTCCCACTGACATTAATGGGAGGCATGAGGCTAAATCATAGTGCATTGCTTTCAGATCTGACCCCAGAAGACATTTCCTGATGGGAAGGGGCACAGCCTGAGAAATAAAAGTTTACAAAACCAGAGAGCTGAAATAATTGGATAAGAACTAGGAGACATAGGTGCAAAACCAGATGAATTATGACTCTGATAAGCTTCCGTGCAAGCAGTAAATCCCTAACATGAGCAGAGAAAAGGGAGAGTTTAATCAAAGTGGCAACATTTATGTATTTTTACTCAGTGGAAAATGTTATAGGCTTGACCTCATTTTTATTTACCAGACCTGAAGATGCTGATGTCCTCTTGACAGCGAACACTGAGTGACAGCCCTACAAGCTGCAGAGCACACAACCTCCCAGCAGGTGGCTTGGGCAGAGCAAACCTGGCTGGGGCTTGGGGAAAAAGAACTTAAAATAGCTGCAAGAGAGTATCAGACAGTTCACTCATGGCTTATTGATGCCACAGATCTTAGTTACACTTCATGGTCTGAGGCATAAGACAAAAGATCTTTCCCAGCCCTGAGTCCTGCATCAATGTTTCATGATGGTTCAGTTTAAAGTATTAGGATTTTTTTGTCTTTTATGATTTTGAGTTGGCAGCGTGATGCCAGTTTACATAGCTGGGCATCTGGTCTGCAAGGTTTGGAAGATGAATTTGGCCTCCACTTGGGGGTTGGTGAGTGGGAATCCCAGGGAGAGAACAGGCAGCAGAGGATGGATTTTTTGTGTCATGCAGCTCAGTGCAATGAAAGGCATTAGCACGCACCCACTGCAGGAGATCCCATGACCTGACACGAGGACAGTTCTTTGAGGCTGACAGTAACATTTTCAAATTGCTGTTGGAAATTGTTAGCTCAAGTTTCTCAAGTTCCTTAAGTTCTGCTCCTTTGTCACTTGGAAGGCTTTTAAAATACCCTTAGGTTTAGGGAGGCAGCCTGATGGAAGAGTGAGACAGTAAAAGCAGGCAAGAGACCGGCTTTTTTTTAATTCAAACAAACACAAAATCCTTTCTTCCCTCTGTTCTTCCCACACAATTTTCTGAAATACTATATTGTTTTGATAATTTGTATTTTACAGCAAACCACAAGAAACATTGCCAGCATAAAGTAAGCAAAATCCTAGGATTCAAAACATGAGCAAGTCACCATAAAAGTGATGGAGCCAAGAAGAAAAATTGTCTTTTGGAAAAGCAACAGAAGAATAATGAAGACCAGACCTAGACTGCTAGCACTTATGACACTGGTGCACAAAGAAAAATATCATCAACTGTGTAAGTCAGGAAGCCAACAAGAAGTATCCAGAGAAGGATGTACAGAAGATTAGTCAAAATGGTAGAGTTTCTCTCTCCCAGCCAGAATAACAAATGTGACAATTTTCAGCAATCCTGAAATCCTGTAACACCCCAGCAATGCTGGGAAAGAGCAGTGCCTTGTATGAGCTCTGCATCAGAGGGAAGGCTGCGTGCCACGAAATGGGCAAAATGCCTGCTAGATCATCAAGCAAAGAGTTGTTGCAGAGTTGAATGGTATGAGCAGGGAAATGAAGCTGTTTTATGAGCTTCCTCCTGAACAAGGGCCCATGCCACTCTGCCCTTCCCTATTCAGGTTCTTAGGAGGGAACATTCACAGGGTTTATCCATGGTTTCACCTGGCATGTTAACCGAGCATCAAGGACCATGTTGCTCACACTGAAAGAAGAATGTATCCCATCAACTGTGGGAATGCTTAGTAGAATATAAAAATATCCTTTTAAGCTGCACCACACAGCTTGATTATTATAATTATGGGTAATGGAATGGCTGTGGATCCTGCTCTGTGTTCAGTACTCAGAATCAGGGCATTAATGTTTTTAGACAAAGATAGGATCTGATTTCTCTTCTGAGAGTGGCTCCTCATTCCTCTCAACTGAGCAACCATAACATTCATATTCATATACTACATTTCTTCTCCAAAACATTGCCCTTGTTCTTGCTTATTTCTGTGTGAAAACTGCTTGCAGTCTCCTAACAGCTCCCAAAAATTTCCCACCCTAATTGCAAGTGTACTCTGGAAAGACACACTGCCACAGCAAATGTAAAAAGGGCCAAGGCAGAGCTGAAAAGCAAAAATGACACACCTAATCAAAAGGGAGACCTCTCTGGTCATAAGCTGTTTGTGGAGCCTTTGCCAAATCCAAGAGCAGCATCTGATTTGACCTCTTATGTTAATAGCCTGAGCATTTCCAGCCTTTTTCTGACACTTGTCTCTGGTACATCTGCTGTAAGTGGTTATCTATTTAAATGAACATTTTTTACTTGGAGTGGATTTGGTTTCGTTCTCATATAAAAAAAGTAGCTCTTTCAAAACAACCAGGAAAAAACTTGGGAAAAAACCTCTGTGTGGCAAGAGTCCCAAAATTCATCTCTGAAAACACACAGAGCTGCACTCTTGAAAGTGCCAGTTCTGTGAAATCCTTGGCAGTCCCTGCAGGGCACCAAGTGTCCTCAGTTCTCAGGATAGTACTTGCAATATAAAGCTGTTCAGGAAGCTGAAGGATGAAGCTACTAGTGCTAAAAAATGTGCCCCACTTCTTGCCCATGCACATACCAAACATGTCAGTGCTGCAGTCATTAAAGAATTACAGGCTCTCACAGAAGGCATGATCTTATATCCTTGGGATTAAATCTGGTGCTTAACCTTATTTTTCAAACAGAAAGATAAAACACATCCATAATAAAACAGATTAGCAGAGCAAATGTGGGGTTTGTAAAATAAGTGACAATGTAAAGCAACAATAAAGCAATGCAGAGCTCACTGGTGGTTTTTCTGCTACAGTGACACCAACCAAGAAATTGCATCTGGTCATGACATCTGTGTATGTTCAGTGGTTATTTATTCCACCAAAGAAAAATTAGCAGTGTAGTCATTCTGAAAATACCTTCTTACCAAGCATGAAGATGTTGCCTTGCTTTCCAGAGATAAAAGAATTCAATTTTGCAGGGGGTGAGTGACCTCCTTTCTCCACGAGTTCACCTGATGGCAGCTGAGGATGCTCAGCACATCACAGAAATGCACTTCACTTCCAAGGAGAGAAATCCTGATTCTTTTGAAGTTGATGTGAGTTCTGCCACCAATCTGGCTAAGATTTTTTCCCTGGTCTGTAAAACAGATCTGTTTGCTGTCTGCATGTGAGTTCTTTGACACTCTACTGTGTCAAAACCACTGTTATGGTGTGTATGAAACCACAAGTCATCTCTTGGATATTACCATATTTTACAGTAATAACAAAGAGCTCTTTTTTCCCCTAGGACCTCCTATAAAATACAAGCATCCAACAAACCTAAGCTCATCTTCCATTCACAACCCCCTCTGAAGTGTGGAAAAAGGAGAAGGAGAATGTTTGAGATGATTTAGGCATTTGCCAGCCAGCTCTGATGGGCCTTGCAGAAGGATTGGCCCAGTTGGAGAAAGGATCACATTCATCTGAATATGTATAAACATAAACAGTGCTCAGAAGCTACTGCCCAGTTTCATATCCTGCCATCCCCCTTCCACATATTGAATTAGTGCATTTATAATGGCTTCCCTGTTCATTTAATAAATTTAAATTTCAATTACAGACCACTAACAATTAGTCATACAGACTAGATATGACAGCTGGGCCTCATCCATGGTTGATTACACTAAAAAATGTTATGTGAGTCTATTTTTAAAATACTATAATTCTAATATCCTTGCTGCATGCAAATAGCTGAGAAATTAGTAATATATTAACGAGAAATTTGGCTTCCTGACAATATTGCAATTTGCACAGACTATGAAGTTTATATTATAAAAGGGTTCAGTATTGTTTCCTATTATCTGGAGCTCTTTAGTAAAAATTGTGGAAGTGTTTGTGTGAAGACATGTAGCATGGTGTGATAATTTGGTTAGTCTTATTTCTCCAATGGGTTTGATTTAATACATCAAACCATAAAATGTGTTCAAGATAGACTTGCATGGAATATGGCAAGGGTGTGCCTGAAATGTGTGAGAGGTTTTATGTTTGCCTTTGACTCCCTTGGATATCTGATATTTTAAAATTCAGCCTTGAAAGGACAGCTATTAAAAATATATATATGGTTATAAAAACAAGGCTCCTCCCTCCCTTTCTCCCTCACAGCATGAAATGAGTAAGTTGCATATGTTGTTGTCTTTGAAATGCTCATGTAGACTCATGTAAACTACATAAATGAAGGATTTTATATTCCTTCAAATGGATTTTAACTAAGATTTAGATAGTCAATAATATTTGTATCTACATTTTTTAGCCTCTGAGACTCCCATCTAGTCAAGCAGAGTGAGGGAAAGTGATCACAAAAGTGTTACACAGAGGAGCACATTTGAATGGCATTAGTCTTCTGATATCTATTCTCATGTCCTTTCAACCCTGTTCACAAATGCTTCTTTTTGTAGATGGCTAGCAAACTGAATTATAATGCCATGCTAAGAGGAATGATTCTCACAGAAGGCAATCTTTCTCTAAAGAAAGCATCCTTTTAAATGTCTTTTTTAAAAAGAGATTTATTTACTTTTCTTGAAACAACTTCAGAAAACAAATTCCTATATTAAAGACAAAAAGGTAGGAGAAAGCCCTATTGAGGAACATCAATGAGAAAATCAGAAAGGAGCATATCAGCTAACACAAAACTACCCGAGAACCTCTGACCTTAAAAGATTTAAGTTACAATCAGAAAACTTAAGTAGAAAGGGCAATTTTAATCTGAGATGTAAAACATAACTTAATTCAATTGTACCCTGTGTTTTATATTTATTACACAAACCTTTGTCCTTTTCATTTATTTGTACCAGTCACACTAAACCTTTAGTATCTGGAGAGCCAGTTTGTCATCGATAGTCCCTGATGGCTATAAAAGATGAAATACAGACAGAATACAAATATCAGACCAGAACTTCAGTCTTACAATAAATATAGCACTTCTGCAACTCCAGAGTAATAGAAAGGATGATAAAGCAATTTAAATGATCTCCTGAGGAGATCCCAGCAGAACCCTGGGTGACAGCTCCTGCCACAGAGCAGCTGGGTGAGGAGGAGGCAGCACAGTGTAAATGTTACTCCAGGCCAGTGACCCCTCGCTGTTGAGCAGCCCCCTTAGCTGTGACCACAGCTGAGGCTGTTCCCAGGCTGGTGTCTTGACAGTATCCCTTGGGAACACCAAAAGAAAGGAACCAAGAGACAGTGGAAAGTCTCTGTCTCTATTCTCTCGTGCCTCTGGTACTGTGCCGAGTGCAGCTTAGCTACGGGGGTGGTGACAGGCCAGTGTGTGTAACCCTATTCAGAAAAAATCATGGCTGGTAATTCTGTTAAATCACTTTATCCCTGAGTAAAGCAAACATCAGAGCAGATTTTTGTATTCTTATTTTTACAGTTTTCTTGCTTGGCTGACAAAATAAATAAAATTTATATGCCTGTCTGTCCATCTGAGTCTATGTGGGTTTTCATGTTTAAGCTGGCTGCATTCCCTGGAGTAAATGCCATGTTGCCATTAATCACTATGTGATGATGTGCACTAAAAACAGTGTCTGTGTATGTGGCAGCAGAAGAGCTGCATACCACTCTGGAATTATATGCTGAATTCACTCATTTGCATGGCTTGCAAAAACCCTCTTTTTCAGGAGTGGAAAAAAAAAGCAATGTATGAAGGAAGCTCCAGGAGTATTCCCAGGGCAGTATTTAACCCTTGATTTGCTCAAAATCCCCCAGAAATTCTTCATTCTGCACCAGCAGAAGAAGCTGCACTGCTGCATTAGTGATTGCAAATTTTGACAAGTTTGAACCAGGGCTCCATGGGCGAAGGCTAAGCCCCTGTAACTGCTGAGGCAGCTCGGGGCTGATCCGGGGCTGACACGCTCCAGTTAGCTGGAGGTCCAGGGCTGTGCTGAGCTCTTGGTAAACAGCTCTCAGCCAGTTCATAGGGCAGAAATCATGGGGCTCCCTGCAAAGGGCACAGAGCACCCAGCTCAGGGGTCAGCTGCTCCAGCTTCCTCGACACCTCCTGGCTAACCCCAGTTCTGAGAAGGGCTCCTTTTTGCAGTCTGAAATCCATATTCCATATCCAACCTCGAGAAATGCCTGTCTGCTTGCTCTCTGTTTGATGACAGATGCATGGACCAGTTGTCCTTGCCTGGGAAGAAGCCAGTGAGGTTGGGATGCCCTGGGTATTGTCACCCTGTCACCCCTGTGGGGCACCTGGGGCTCTGTGATGCTGCTGAGGAAATCCCAGAGGCTCCACACCTCAGCTGGCTCTCTCATTTCTTGGTGCAGAGTTTGTAGTGATTTCACAGTATCCTAGATGTAAAAGTTCCTCTTACCATTCTCCACTAGACAGGATGTGTGTATGTTAAGTTATCCAATCTACAAAACACTGACTTGCACCTGAAAAGTAAGATGATAAAATGACTGAGGAGAAAATCATTGTAATGTTCCTAAGCAGTGCTAAACTGGTTACAGCAGATAAAATACTTGCTTCATCTTGCAATTGTAAGAGAGACAGAAAGCAGTGCTACATACATGTTTGAAGTCTGAAAAAGTGATGAAACACAAAGTTTATTTTCTAGTTTCAATCCAAACACACCAGCATGAAAGGCAATACAGAACTCATGTTGCTTTTTGCTGCAGAGCATTGTTATTCCTGTGGGCAAGATATGGGAGATATATGATATTTATATAATTTTAAACTATGGACTCTCCTTCAATCTGTACCCTGTGGGGCTCCAGGATGGATCTTTTAAGGGATTCTCATTTCACACTTCTCCTCTGTCTTTCTAGTCTTCCTTGCAGTGCAACCCTGTGGGGAGCACACAATCCAACTCAGGTTTTTTTTTCTGTGGCAGCTCTGCAGAAGCAAAGAGGAGGCCCTGGGAGAGTTAATTCTGTGTCAAGCAGCATTAGCTGTAGCTCTGATTTCCAGCTGGAAATCCCTGGGGTTGGCTGAGGACAGTGCTACAGACCAGAGCTGGTCTCCTGATCTCCCTCCTGCCTCACTGATTACCCCAGGCCCACTGAAATACCTTGGGGCATTTTCATTTTTATCCAGATGATGGAGGGACAGTGTAATGGAGGAATGATGGTCCCTGCCATTGCCCCAGATTATGTCAGGATCCCATCCCTCCCACTCCAAGTCAGAGGGAACAGTTTAATACTGAGGCTCGCAGTACAGTACTTCTGGAATAGAAATCACTTTTTTTCTTCCACATACCTTTTCTAGATGTTGTGGTTTAACCCAAGGTGGCAACTAAACATCACACTCCCCCTTCCCAGTGGGGTGGGGTAAAGGCTCAAAAGAGCCTATGTGAGGAAACTCTTGGGTTGAGATAAAGGCAGTTTAATGGGACAGAGTGAAAGAGAATAATAATAATAATGATAACAATGATGATAATGATGATAATGATGATGATGATCATCATAATCGTAGTTGTAATAATAATGATGGTGATGATGATGATGATCACAGTGATAGCAACAATAATAACATCAGAATAATTAGGTTGCACAAAACAAGTGATGCACAGTGCTGTAGCTCATCACCCAAAGACTGATGCCCAGCTAGTTCCTGAGTAAACGTCCCTGACCAGCTTTCCCCCAGAGTGTGTATGCTGAGCCTGTTATCATATGGTATGGAATATTCCTTTGGCCAGTTTAGGCTGGATGTCCCAGCTGTGTCCCCTTCCAACCTCTTGTCACCTCTGAGTGACAGAGTATGAGAAGCTGGAAAGTCCTTGACTTAATATAAACACCACTTAGCAACAACTGAAACCATCAGTGTGTCATCAACATTATTTTCATACTAAATTCCAGACACTATACCAGCTACTAGGGAGAAAATTAACTCTATCCCAGCCAAAACCAGAACACCAATATATTGATATGAGAGACAATTGGAATAGAAACATTTCCCTGTATGAAGTTTTGTATCTGCATGAGTTTAAGCTCCCTCCTTCCCCATGAAGCTGCATGGCGGTATTAAGGTTTTTCCTCCTGTGTCTCTCAGGCACTCCTAAAGAGCTATTCCAGCTGAAAATACCTGAACAATGTTTGCCACAGAAGCAGACAGGAATACAGACTCTCCAGTCCACTCTGGGGAAGCTGCAGGGCTTCCCAAGCCCTTTCTCTGACCCAGCCTCTGTGAGTTTTACTTCTCTGAGAGCCTGTAGCTCTTGAAGCTCTCACTCACTGATGACAAAAGACATTTCATGGTCACCTGATAACCTTGTTTTTGTATGTACATTGCTTTTAAAAGTGATTGACAGCTCAAGCTCAATCCAACGTTTTTAACCGCAGCCTCTTATGATTACTCTAACCACTCTGTTAAATCCCAGGCTTTTCTTAAATCCTACGAATTGACAGCAATCTAAATACATGAATATTAACCTCGGGTCACCAGGGCTTAAGTTTTTGCAATGCACAAGTCTTGCATTAACACACTGTTAATTTTACTGATAAATGGCAGCAAAGCATAATCGGATTCTGTTTCATTGTAGTTATTATTCTTCTGGTTGGATATAGAACTTACACAGTACAAAACATATCATTTATAACACTAACTTTATTAATGCAAACTGGGACACCCCTATGTCCTAAAAACATGGTGTCTTGTGTATAGCAGGAATTTCTCTACAGAAATGAATAATTTTTTTCTGAGAAAAAATGGACACATTCTCTGTTATAATAACTCTGGTGGAGTCATATAGTGAGGAAACTACTAACATTTTTTCTCTGAAGGTCATTATCCCCCCAGACCACAGAAATGCAATTTTAGTCACTCATTCCTTCTGTTGTGCCAAGAATGGGCTATGGTTTTGAACCACAGTGATTGTGAGGTAAAATTTATGAGATACTCAGAGCAGTCCTTAAAGCTCTGAAGTTGTAATTCTACCTGTTTAACAAGGAACATTTTCTATCTCTCATGACAGGAATACAAAAAGATTGCAGTAAACATTGCAATTTTGATTTTAATATCAAATTAATTGGGAAAATGCTATTTTTCATTCCCTCACAGTTATCTTGTTGTGTAGACATGGAAGTTTTCAATATGATATTGAATTTTATTTTTTCCTGTAGTAAATTCTGTTTCTGAGTTATCTCAGCAATGTCCAATTCTCTGGGAAAGATTTGTGATCTACATTGGTGACACAAACAGAGTTCTGTAGTGCTCATTTCTTGCTATCTGCTAGAAACAGACAATTAAGTTGCCCTGACAATACCCAGGTGCATCTTTTCAGGAGAAGAAAATTGTATTCTTCCCAGGAACTACTCAGTTTACCTTTCATCAAATGAGAAGGATTTTCACTTTCATTCTCTATTTTAAAATTCACACAGGATTTATCCTGCAAATGTCAGGTGCTTGATAACAAAAGCACATATTTACTCTGAAGTCAGAAGCAGCTCATATTTTACATAAGACTTGGAATTTCAAGAAAACTGTAATTCCTCTTTGACTGAGCTGTAAGTCAACTGTTTAATAGTGTTTATATTTGTAAATGGTTTGGTATTTCCAGTAATTTATTTTGATTCATGTGTGTACATGAGAGGTATCACTGCCAGAATTCAGAGATAATGTATTGTGGTTTTCAGATTTCTTTCTTCTGGGTGATGAGAGGAGCATGGCTGGATGTGCCTTTTTGAGCAGCACCTCTGCTTGTGTACCTTACTCCACTGGCATCATGCCCTACCAGCTGATCATCAGGCCACTTGCTAATGTGCTCATTGGATTTGGCAAATGCAAAAAGAAACCCCAAAAAACAAACAAAAAACCAAAAAAAACCCTGGATAAACAGTTAAAGCAAATATTGTCAAAAGCAGCCTCTGACCTTGAAGTACAGTGCAGGTGAATGCAAGTTTGGGAACATGAGTATCTGCCTGGAGAAACTGCTCTTTAGGCTCTGGAGCACAGGCAGCTGGAATCTCCCCACCAACTTCTTGCTATCTCCAGGAGTGCAGCTTGAATTAAACAATCCCTCTGTGGGCTACAAATGTTGATAAAAATATATGAGGAGCACAACACCAATCCAGACTTGTTCAGCTGTGGATGCAAATTCCAGAGTCTCAGTCTCAAGCTGACCTTACTCATGTGCACACACACATTTTCTTATTAATGGAAGCTAGGAAGAAATATTCTATATATATGAATATGTGGTTATATATTCAATTGCATATAAGCTGCCATTCATCAGCTGGCTGACTCATTATCTTTGTTTCAAAATCCTTGCTTGCACTCTGCTACTGCTATTAGGGTATTGTCAACAAACTCAATTAAAACTTCAGATTTGGCATACTTACACTTTCATTTCCTCATTAGAATACTTTTCTTGATAAGAATGTAAACTTGAAAGAAATTTCAAAGAGATTTATCAAGTTCTTAAGGTTTTATTTAACAGCTTAAACTAATAACTTGTGTTTGAACCTCCATTTCTCTTTAGATAATTACAATTTCTTGAATAAAAATAATAATACTACCACCATAATAAATTTCATTTGCATGTTTAGTATTTATATTTATATTTTTGTATTTATATTTGCATGTTTAGTATTATATACTGGAAATTTTGGGTTCATTAACATTAAATGATAACAATTCTCTTGCTTGTTAGAGTTAGGTCCATGTTCCTTGAGGTACTGATCCCCTTTTTTGAAGTGATGAGGGTTCTGACGTTCAGAAATTATTCAGCAGTAGAAGCACACCGCCCACAATGCAGTTAGATTTTTAGTTTTAAAAAAAAAAGCTTTTAAATTAAATGTAGAGCCACCCTCAACTTTCTATTTAGAATCTAACTTGGGGCTCTTAATGGATTTGCACATTGCTGTGAATGTAGCCAAATGATTCTATTAATGAATTTAATTCTATTTATGATTCCTGTACATCTAAACTCTAAATTAAATTATTTACATCTTCATACAATTTTCAGCATAGAATTGTTTTTTAAGGTTCCTGAACTATCACACCAGGAAATTAGACTAGTTCTACCAGCTATACAGCATGCAACACCAGTCTGATTCAACTGAGTAGCAGATCAGAGAAAGACATTCAGCAGCAAGCTGTGTTGTTCCTTTCTCTAGTGAATTGTGCAGTGAATTAGCATGTTTCTAGGCATGCATTGAAAGAAGCATTTTTTAAACATTATGATCTGGATTTGAGTGTGCTAAGGAGTGTGATACTACTTAAATCTATCTGTGATTAGGGAAAAAAGTGAAAAGTTGATAGAGGTCTCCTGGGTACCTTTCATTCTGTGAACTTAAATCGCTGCTTAAGAGTGCAGATCTGTGAGCTCTTTTGCTTCACTCAAATCCTGCACAGTGATTTTAGTGGCCCTTATGCAGATCATCAAACCCCCTCACAAAGATTAATCTGCTCAAAAATGATGTTAAAGATATTTGCATGTTAGACCCCCACTAGTAGAATAATTTAAACACACTGTTTGTAATGATTAAATGATTAAATAGTCAAACTTAGTGTTTGCTTTGGGTTATCTGGTGAAAGTCAGTGATGTCCACAGATGGCAAACACATGCAAATATCCATGTTTGGTATGAGAAATGAAAGAGTCAAACCAGAAGCAGATAACCTCCAGCTATATCCCTGGTGAATCCTGATTCCACAGAAGTCAGTAGCAAACTCCCATTGCTGTCACCAGAGACAGCGCTTTACTGACCCTGTTGTAACAGCAAATTCACGTAGCACAGAGATCAAACATTTGAAAATAACATGGAGTGTCAGAGCAATCTTCTGAACCAGGCTGATTAAAATCAGGCAGATCAGTATATTATCTGTCTCTTAAATCAATCTGATTTTAATCAGCTGCTTCTGGGAGTTGTTCTGAGGATTTTTCCCTACATGTGCAAGTCCTTTGTGGATCCTATACCAAAGTCGATGAAACACAATGAGTTTTATGAAGAGGCAGAAGAATAATACTAGTCCTCTGCTGACTTTGGGAAAAGGATAAATGAAAATATATAGAAAAAAAAAGTAAGCATCCTTAATAGCCACATAGCATATCAGCTGAAAAAATGTGACCCTGGGTGCACTGCATGTTTTTCAGCTTTATTTTATTGCTTATTTCAGTGTAAGAATTAAAACTGAAGTAGTCCATAAACTCCAGCAGCATAAAAATATAATTTTAATAGAACAGTCTATACTAATAAGACTTGTTTATTTGAACTTACAGAAGAGGTACAGAAGGCAGCACATTTTCAGAAGCTATGCTAGCTCCATTCCTTTCACTATGGAGTGGGCATGAATCTCTCAAAGATCAGAGATAGAGCAAGCACAAACAAGCAAACAAATACTTGGAAAGGAAATAGACCAGGCATCCAAAATAAAAAGAATGCTATTCCTTTCTACAGGAGTGTTTTTACTCTTATCTGTGCTACATAACCAACCTAAAACTCTTCAGCTAGCAAATAGTCAGAGCTTTAGAGGGACTTGGATGGCTTAGGGGATTGCTTTTGGGATACAGAAGCTTTCATCTCTACGTCATTGCTTCTGGCTTTCATCCAAAGGGGGTAGTGATCAAAAGCTGCTGCATGAGCCCTTCAATACTCTGCATCAAACAGAGGAGGATGTCATGCCTGCCTGCACCTACAGTCCTCAGCTGGGTGCCCCATCAGCCCTTGCTTGTGACACAGGCTTGGGGTCCCCAGGGACCTGGGGCTCCTGTCCCCACCACCTCTCCAGGAAAGATTTGTGCCCCCCTGCTGAAGAGAGTGGCACCCACAGGCTCATGGCACAGGGGTGCTAGAGCAGGGTGTGCTCCACACTGCATCACTGACAAACCAGTCTGGGGAGGGCAGGGGGAAAGACACCCACAAACACACACCTATGGATGGGGCTCCAGCAGCCTGTAGAGGCTCTCCTTCCTCCCAAAAGTGCAAGCAATAGCATCAGTTTCACTTCTCATTAGGCAGAAATTGCAAAGAGGGAAGGGGAGGGAACACAAGCCATTCTGGTTAATGCTAGCACTAACTGCAATTGTTGCTGAACTCCTGGCAGCCACAGTAATGGGGCTCTTGGATGAGATGGCAGGTTTCAGAAGCTAGGCAACATTTTCCAAATCAGATCCATTATTCTCAGCTTGTTTGTTCTGTTGTTTTGTTGGTTTTTTTCCTCCTTGTGTCAAAAAAGAGATTTGAAAGATCAGACCTACCTGGTAGGTGCTTCAGGCTGTCTGGAAACAAAATGGAGCTTGGGGAGACAATGCAAAAATTTGAAGGACTAGGCTGGGCTGGTCAAGGAAACTGAGTTACTCTGATCAAAAAAAGGTGAAACTCTTGGTGTGATCACCCATAAAACTTAATGCTGGCAACTGTGAAATTGCTGCTATTTCAACAGATATCAGAGACACAAATACATGCTTTTAAGAGAGGTTACTATTTTAAGTACCTGAAAGTCTTGGAAAAAACAAACTAAGCTGATTGACTCTGCTTTATATTATAGATAATTATGAGTTAGATTTTGAGAAAATTTAATTTTACAATGAACAGAACCCTCTGCAAGAAAAAAAGAGGTACAGGCTTCAGTCACCTTATCTTCAAAGCTGTAAATCATCATTGTTTACGTGGGTTAAAAAAATGGTTCTAAGAATTATGATCTTATGAAATGACAGAAATGTTTGGTATTAATTACCTGATGAAGGAGATGTAATTTATGCTAATGAAATCTACTAGGTACAAATGCATTTGTTACAGGCTGTCACCCACTAACATGGATGAACAAGAAGTGGAAGAGAAAAATCACCTGAGTTACTGCCACTAAATAGGTACAAGAATTCTATGCAGGCCAATGGTTTTTAAGTCTCACGTGGAATTCATATGACTGATGAAACTGATGTATGGGAAAAAGACAGCTCCTTCTCAGCTAGAAAAGTATGTGAGGACACACTGCCTCTGAGGATTATGAGACACAGAAAAGCAGAGCAGGAGTTAGCCATAAGAGCTGGAAGGGAGTCATGCAAAATAGCAGCTTCCAGGTGGCAGATGCTTCCCTCTCCCAGTCAGAAAACATCGTGTTGAGGGATGTGTTTGCATCAGGCAAGGATCTAAAATCCTAGCATCCCCAGGGGGTCAGGCAGCTGCACAAACCAGCTCCTCCATTTGTGTCCTTGCCCCTGCTGTATGTGCCTCAGAGCCTCAGCAATGTGCTTGCAGTGTGCACCTGGCTTGCAGGACCACGTCATGCACTGCATTTTACCTGTCAAATAGGGCGTATTGCTTCTCTTCCCATGACATTTCAGCTCTGCTGGAAAGGGCAGAGTGGTGGCAAGAACTTGGCTCTTCACCTTTACAAGCTGGTGTGCGCAAATAATCACTTGACTCAAGGAGCTGAGAGTTTGGGAAAAGCACCAAATGTTTATGTGCCCTGAGATAAAATGGTGAGATTCAGCAGCAATGCTGCTCAGAGTGCCAGGAGCTGGTGGGTTGGGCAGCACTAGGCTTCTATTGACGCAGATTAGTGTAATTAAGATGACAAGCCTGATACAACCCCAAATTTAAACTTCTAACCTGGAACTCCCTCAAACCCCTTGTGAAGTTATGCTGAGGAAAGGGGAGTATGGAGCCACTCCAAGAGGAGTTCTCCTGGGAGACAGATCTGTGGCAGAGCCAATGTACGCAGAGCAACGTACAGGAGTGAAATCAGCCTCGTGGATTTTTTATTTGCTCAGACATCCTCCTAACAGGATGAAAGTGCATTGCTTTTCAGACACCAGTGGTGCTTCAGTTAAAAATTCTCATACGAAAACAGCAGATGGAAATGTTTGCTTGCCATCAAATGGTACAGGCATGGGTGGGAACTAGTCACAGCCTGCAGAGTGGCTTTGGGAAGTGGCTCTGCTTAAGAAGAGGCTCTCAGCTGCAGGTCCTGTTCAGGGGGCTCAGGACATGGAACAGCTTAGCATCAAAGAGCCCTGCCTGGAGTTGAGCTGGGTATAGCTCTTGAATTATAAATGCACTAAAAATACCAAGCATTTTTCAGAATCGTATTGCAGAATTTTTCAATCTATCAGCAGAGTAGAAGAGGTGAAGAAAGATTGTGCAAGGTGTAGGGTAAAACAGAGCAGAGAGTAATAAAATACTACTTGTAAACGAGCCCAGTTGGAAAGAGAGGCTCTTTATGACAGCTTGCCGAGGCTGTAGTGTTTTGCAAAACTGTGTGATAAACTCCAAATAGCTTCTCTGCAAATCTCTGGAGGCAGAACTGAGCTAAGGCTGGCTGCTGTTGCTGCCACAGCTTTCAATGAATGAGCTCAAAATGGACCCTCTAGTGACAGCTCTGTCAAAGAATAACAATCAGATGCTCTCAACAACAACAACTTCAACATATATATTTTTGTAAGTATAAATGAACCTTAATGTGCTGGCTTCAAATAAAATGAAATGCTCAAAGTTTTTAAGATGTGTGGTTGGACTGTGAACAAAATAAAAACGTACAGCTTTTTCCCCCTATTTAGATTGCAAAGCACAATTCTCACTAGAATTGTGATGAGAACAGAATACAAAAATAGTTGGTGTTGGTGGGGGAAAAGACTGGAAAGGTAGCTGTGCCATCACCTTCAGGAGGAAAATGTCAGGGGAGTCACCATCACCCAATAGTTCATGTGAACTGACTCCAAAAGGGAGGGCCTGAATGACTTTGCAAGCTCACAGCTTTGACAAGCAGAACGAAAATCATGTTACAGAGGACTCACTTCAGACCTCCAAAATGAATCATCTATAAAGGGGCTTAATCAAAGTCAAATTATTGCCTCATGATATTATCTATGTCTCTATGAATACCTGATTTCACAGCACCAATAAATTCCACATTTGGAGATTGCATTGTGTCTTCTCTCCCAGCAAAATAAACCAGGAGTGTCTGCCTCTGAAAAGCATGAGAAGCTTTTCAGGAATGGGGTGTGGTGCAGGAGAGGTGAATCTCCACACTGAGTTGTGCTGAGTAAAATAAGGGTTGTCAGGGTTGGCTGCCACCAAAGCTCTCTCACTGCCACCATGCAAGAGTTAACATTTCTGTGGTGGAAGCAAGGTGTCCTTTTTGGATTCTGCTCAGGTGTAGCTGCTTGTGCTGTCTCAAGGAGCTACTGCTATTGCCAAAGGAAAATTAAAACAAATCTGGCTCAGCTAATAGAAGGCTATGAGTATTAATGGCTTTTTCTCAAATTGCCAGGAAGTTTCAATCTCTGATGTGATAAAGACAGATTATGTACAGACCGGTCTTATCATGCTATTTAAAAATTTTTGTATGCTAAAAATTACAGTCATTTGCACTGGTCTTTTGGCAGAGAGTTTAAGAGTCACAGCAAGAATATGATTGTTATTTTCAAGAGAGGAAAGAATAATTCTTAGGCATTAAGGTTATTAGTTTGGACAGAAATAAAAACAACAACACTTTACAGACCCAGGTCTCAGAAGTGCTGAACATTCACAGATCAGTAAAATCAATAGCCTCTACTCAGGATTACTTAAATCTAGAACATAACAACATTCAGTGCAATTTAATACTGGTTACCTATTAGCTTTTAATGATTGTATGTATTTTGACAGAACTGCCAAGATATGTTGTTACAAGTAGGAAATTCCTAACAGTGCTACACAGTGAAAAATAATCCACCCATACAAGGAAAATTATATTAACAAATGCTGCTAAGAGCAAACATATTTACAAACTAAAGCTGAGCAACAAACACATATACCAGATGTTACTGAGATATAGATAGTCTGAATTACTCAGCTGAAGTAGCTGAAATTCTGCAGAGGACTTTTTTTAGAACATGCATTTCATGATGGATATCCTAGTTCTTGAGCAAGTTGTCATGGAAGTCAGAACACGGCAGTTTTGAAGTTGTCTTTAAGATTCAGTGGTAAATAAAAGTTCGGCAACTCCAGATAAATTTTCTCCTTCTTCTTCCACTTTTTTAGGTAAGAAAGACTCTTCAGTCATACAGATAATAAAATGGAAGTGTTGGAAGGCACTTCACACTGTCAAATAACCACTTTCATCAAGAGGCAGCATTTTCTGTGAAGTGGCATAGGAAGGCCCTTCTTCCCTTTTTCTCAGCCCAAGAGCAACTAGCTGTTTCCCTTGCCTAAATCCCCTTATCTCTCCCACAGATCCCATGTTTCCCAGCAGCTGAGCTACTTGGAAGGTGCACCCACACAGCCATTTTCATTTCTTGCTGCTGCACTTTTGCTCCCTGGCATTCCCTGCTTACCTGTGGTTGTCTGTAATTTTGTCTCATCCTCTGCCTCCAGCTTGGAGGAAGCATCCTGGTTTCCTGGCAGTGAAACCCAAGCACAGAAGCAAGCCCAAGCTTTACCCTCACAGTCCACCCAGTTCCCTCAAGCTCAAGGATTTGGCTCTGGAGGCTCAGCTCTGAAGTGGCACATTTTGGCCATTTGCAGGGGTACTTTTTGTCTGTACCAGGCAACTTTGAAATATTCCTTGCTCAGCTTTTCTGCTTATGGGCTGTTTCTGAGACTATGTCAGTATTTCCTGATGATGTTTATTTCAATTCTTTGATATTCAAAATGAAAAATACCATTCTTTATTAGAAACAGACAAATCAGAGAAACTGAGTCCCCAGACAATTCCTGTAGCATGTAAGGGATTTTTTTCTGAGACAGGAAGTGTTACTTCAGACCAGCATAAATGTCTCACATGTGCTCAGCAGCTGGGAGCCTGCTGATCTGTCCCTTGACACTGTACACCTCAGTGAACATGTACAACTCCTCCAGGCTTTTCACTTCAGCAGAAAACAACTAAAATTGTAAATTTTGATGATTGTGTTCCACATGAGCTGGCAATGAGTCAGTGTCAGTTTGTCTGGATCAGCAATGCATCCAGAACAATCAGTTTTTTGTTCTCTGATAGTTTTTACCATGCATCAAATGTTGTCTTGCTGTATTTAAAAGTCTCATCAAAGCAAGTAGTGATATTTCTCCCGTAAAAGACCTGATTTTTACTTATGAAGGAAAAGTTTCTCACTGGGATGAGTTCACAACTATTTATACTGCTCTTCTTTGGCAAATCAATGAAATTCAGTACATTTGCAGAATGCCCGTGGCATGAATCAAACACCACTCCAGTAAGACAAGCATCCCTAGGGATGCCCCTTCCTTGCTGAGCAGAGATTGCCAGCAAAAAGACACAGGGAGGCACAGCATGGAGATGAGGAAGGTGGAAGGTGCAGCAGGTGCTGTGAAGCTGATACAAGTGAGCCACTGGAGTTATAACAACCCTTGAGAGTGGCTATGAAAAGGGATTTAAAAGAGAATCACTTGTAAAAACTGGGACAAGGCTGACATTGGGGGACACTGAGGTGTATTAACTAAGAACAGAAGCGTCAAGGAAGTCAGCTGGCAGCTTTCTTCTCTGTCCCTCCTGGACAAATACAGAGCTGGTTTTGGATAATTTGTCAGCTGGGTAATAAAAGCTGTCACTATTAAAAAGACACTAATATTTCTGTTGTAGCTTATCATAAGATGTTTCAGCAGATGTCAGAACAGAAATGCACCAAAAGAGCAGAGCATCTCAGTGCTGGTAGTTTGCCACCCTCAAGCTGCAGAGGGGCTGGATAACTGAGGCAGTACAGACATCATTACCAAATTCTGAGGAAGTTGGGTTGCTTCTGACCCAATTCCCAGCACCCAGTGCCTGCCAGCCTTAGCAGGGAGGGCAGCTCAGAGGGGAGTGTCCCAGGCTGCTTGGAGCGGTGCTTGGGGCACAGGCGCTCAAGTTCACCGTGCCAGTTGGCTTCACAATCCTGTGTCCACACTGCCCTGCCTCGTGGGCTTAGCTCTCTTCAGGATCACATCAGATTTGCACCTTCCCATGCCCCTTTGCACCACCACAAAGGTATTGGAGGTCGTTTTTCTCCTGATTTATCTGCACCATAACTTCTTGTCAGCCTCCAAAATGCTCAAGCGAGTTCTCTGCATTGCATTCACTCTGCAAACATGTTGCATGCTGCCACTGCTGCTGACATGACATGTGATACAGCCAGGACTCAGGATAGTTTTCCTTCTGCCTGACAGTGCCACCAGCAGCTGTTAGAGCCCTGCAAGGAAAGGGGAGACTGTGGTGTGGAGTTTGTCTCTATAGGTCAAGGTTAGAGGGCACTGCGTGCATACATTGCAGTCTCTATGTTCTCAAGCTGTGCTTTTCTCCAGATATCTCAGCCATCTCTTGCACTGCCTGCTCCTAATTCCTCTTTCAGAGTCAACAATTCCCCTGAGACTGTATCACACGAAATCTGCCTCCTTAAGCAGCTGTCCTGCCTTCCATGCTCCCTTGCCCAGTACAATATATACTGGGCTTTAAAATCCTCTGGGTGTCCTGCCCTAAACCTCAGAGTAACACTTCCATGTCATGGAGAGCAGTCGGGCAGTTTCCTTCTCCCTGTGCCCCACGTCTGGCCAGGCTTTTTTTCCACTCTGAGGTACCCCTCTAATGTAAGTGCAAGCTCCCTGGTGTGGCCCCTGCACGTAGTCATCAGAAATCCAATAGAAGCAGATTGCAAGGCAGCCCAGCTGGTGGCTGGGATAAATGATAAGAAAACCTTTAAGAATCCAGAGAGCATTCAGCTTCAACAGGCTGAATATATTCATTCCCTTAGGAGCATTATAAAATATGGCCAGTCTTGGCTTGCAGTAAGAACACAAGTAATTAGGAAATCCAGTGCCCGTAGGTACATTACATGCCAGCAGAGAAAGTGGCAGCAGCAGCAAGATGTAACCAATGCAGGCTAACTAGGCTCTCTCAGGAGTTCAGAGAATATAATGAATCACTGTGTATTTGGAGCTGATATAGATCAGCCCCTGGAACTGATATAGATCAGCCCTTTCCACCCAGGCATCCAGGAAGCACATTTAATTTTTTGGCCTAATTTAGCACAAAAATAAATTCTGGTTTATAGCAGGACAACTTGATTAATATAATGTAAGTAAGATGTCTTCCTCCTCCCCCCCCAACACACCCATGCAGAGAGCACTCCAAAATACATTCCTTGAGGTTTCTTATCGGCAAGCAGATGTCATTCTGAAGTGAACATGTCAGGCATCCTCATCCTTCTGAGCAAAGCAAGAGATGGCTGGCTGTCACATTCATATCTCCAAGAGTTCAGTTTACAATTCAAACACTCAAGCAAACACCCTCACTGCATTACAGCAGTGTTGTTAGTAAGACTGGGAGGACCTATAGCCCTGTCAAGCTGTTCCCACCCCAGAACTGCTTCCCATATCCCCAGGTGTGCTCTTCCATGCACACAGTGCTTGACTGAAGAAAAGCTGAGCAAAGGCAGATGGGGGGATGCTTTTGTGAGCTGCTTGCTGCTTTTACTCCTCAGGGAGGCAGCTGAGGCAGGAGAGCATCCAGCAGGTAAGTGCAGGAGAACGACAGGGGAATGCAGTTGTCAGACTGTGGCTAAGGGGGCTCCTGGGAGGCTTCTCACCCAAATGCTAACCTGCCATCTCCATTCCCTGAGGTCTGATGAGCTCAAAACTCACAGCTGTATTCTCACTGCTGTTTTGTGCCTCAGGAAAGCAGGCTGTAATTCTGTGGAAGTATCAGTGACAAACCTGCCCCATTACTTCCATTTACTCTGGTCCTGCTGATGCTTCTCAGCTGCTGTGGCTCAGAAACATCATCTCACCAGAGCTCTGCCAGCAGAAGTGGGGAGAAGGACTGTGAGCACGAGCACAGAATGTGGCAAAAAGCACACCCTGTAACAGATGACTAGGGGTGCTTTCACTCTGATAATCATAATAATACATTTTATTTATATAGCACCTATTTGCATGGCAATAGGAGCAATATGTGTGTTTCAGTGAAATGAGACATGACAGCAAACAGATTAAAAACTACGATTCATCTTGAAATGAGGGAAAACAATCAAATGAATCACAGAGCCAAGCAATAGTAAATCATTCTTAAAACAGCATAATAGCAAAACAAATGAAAAATACAGTGTACAACGCTTTTTCCTTGTCTGATGGCAAATACTGAGTGACACTGCCAAGCTTATTCAGAAACAGAGCCCAGTTTACCATTAAACTTCATGGAAACCTTTAAAGAGGAAATTCTGTAAGGCAACTTCAGTTGTGCATTAGCTATGTGTAACCCCAGTATATTCACATGGGTTTGGACCCTTGCAAAAACTATTACCTTCTAATTCTTGCATTGTTCATCATGTCACAAGAATAAGGAAATGTGTTTTCCCAAACTTTAAGCCCCTTCAAATTTAATGGATTTAAAATTGGAAAATAATAGAGAAGAGCTTATTAATATTCAAACTTTAGCTTCCTCAGCCCTAATTAGTTTTTCTGAAGCTGTCATTTGCAGGCACTATCAACACTCCAGTCATCTCTTCTACCTTCTCCTCCCATCTCCTCACCCATATTCATTATTCCTATCTTCCTCTTGCCAATGTGTCAAGCCTTCTCCATGCTCATTTCTCCTAATGACTCATCTTCCTGTAAGGCACCAAAAAAATGACACACCAGTACAAATGAAAGAATCTTAACTTCAGGACATGGAAGGATCTGATTTTTTTTTCCAGTGGGAGGGTCATGCATCAAAGGCCCCATGAGATTCTGTCTGGGTTGCAGGACCAGAGCAAGAGAAACTCTTCATTCATTCAAATTTTTAAAATTTAACATCAGTTTCTCTGTGCTGATCAGTTCAGAAGAAAGCTAGGCTTTTGCTTAGAATTTGCATCTTTTCACTTGTATGTACCTGCTTATTATGTTATTATTATACTGACAAAGCTCTGACCAACTTATTACGAGACATAAATATTTCAAATAAGCAGTGGAGTGTAGGACTAGAAATCTTCCTGGCAAGTGATTGGATCTACCACATTTGAAGAGTAGCAGACAGAGAAACATTTATGTCAATTTAGAAAATACTTCAATATTTCAACTCAAATTAGCAAGGTTGCCCTTTCCTGGGCTTGTAAATGTATACATCTGGATGTCATAAAAGTATATTAACACATGGACAGCTTTTTACCCTGTTAGCAGCTGTCCAGCTATGGTTTAATCGTGCTGAATAAAGCTGATGGCAAAACTCTCCTTGACTTTGTGTGTCAAAATGTTTAGTTCAGATTTTAGTGTATATTCTCCAATTCCTTAGAGAGAAGAGAAAATACCAGCATGATTCAGGATATTTTAGGAAAACAATGCAAATGCCTGAAGCCCCTGGGTGTCCTCTGTTCCTTGCCACTCCGCTACTGTTAAATTAGGTTCTGACATAACAATCAATGGAAAGATGTGGGAGCCAATAAATAATGTGCGTAATTAAGCTGAAGCATTGAAATGTCTGTCTCTGCTGAACTTGGCCCAGAGAGTGGGAGGCTGTGCTCTGTGATAAGCACTGTGCTCTGTGATAAACACCTGAGCTCCTAAAGTCAGTGTGGGGGTGGAGATGGCTTGCTAGGAAAGGATTTGCAGCAGTAAACAGAGAGGAGGAAGGCACCTGATGGAAATTCTTTGGCCATGTACCAGTCTTTCTCACCACATGCTTGCATCCCTTGCCCAAGTGTCTCTAGCTGCTTTACAGGGACACGAGCTGTACCTGGTATTTTCCATTAGAACAAGACAGAGGCTCCAGAAAGAAAACAATTTGTGGAGAGGAAAGTCTCAGTTGAAAGAACACAGCTAAAAAAGCTCACTGGGAACTTTTTGATGTGATTTCTCAGACAGGATGTAGTAAGATTTCAATGGTCACCTTCAGCAAAACTGAATAAAGCCCAAGCTGGCTGAGCTCAGGGGTGCAGTCACAGAGCTGTCAGCTGGTGCCTACTCCCTCGAGGGCACAGAATGATGTTCATGTCATTTGCAGATGTTTGCATGGACCAAGGACCTGTGCACTGTCAAATGCAAATAGGTGTTTGCAGTGCTGCTGCACAAACATGATTGCAGTGCCTCTCCCTCTCCAGCCCTACAAACACTGTGCTGCTGCCATCTTATCTAAGAATACTCTGCTCTGGTGCAATCACATTTTTTTCCAGCAAACCCAACAGACCCATTTCCTGACAAAGTTCAGCAGACCCCCAGTTTGGAAAATATTTTTGAAGAATCCTGTAAAAAATACAGCGTGACTAAGGTGGAATGTTAGTTTAAGCATTCTGTTGTGTGATCATTTTCAAGCATTTTTCAGCACAAAAGCACTCACCATCTGCCTGTAAGCTCCTGCTGAGCCTCAAAGGGGTGTGCTGTGAGGTGCCCTTCAGTAAGGAGCTGCTGTGTTAAAGCAAGGGTTAACTGTTTAAAAGAACAATTTAAGCAAGACACAACTCAAGGTAAACTAATGATCATGCCTGGGTCAAAACCATCATGTGTAGTAGGGCTGAAGAAGCAAAAGGAAGAGCATAGTGTATGGAGATATTTATAACTCTTCTTTTTGACTGACATTAATTAACTTGCCAACTGGACTAACTCACAATGAATCAACATCCTGCAGAATTGCAATGTTCCACCCAAAGTGGGAATATACTTTGCTACTGAGCTGTCAAACACATATTTATAAAACACCATGATGCTGGAAAGTGGTTCTGCAGTGTGAAGCAGTGCAGATATGAGCTATACATCTCAGCTGCAGTATCTTCTTTTTTTTTTTTTTTTTTTTTTTAACTCATTTGGTTATTTTTACATAGAATACTTTTTGCCCTTGTATTTGTCTTTCAAAAAGTAGTAAGACACAACAAAAAACACGTGTTAGAAAAAACTGTGAGGGACATCTTAGTATATATTTTTGTCACAGTAATGTTATTTGGTTCTACTGAAATGTATAGAGAATAAGTAATGTTACTACTCAAATATGCTGGCTTAGGATACCATTCTAGGGAATTAAAAGTTAATGTTTTGACCGCAAGACTCATTCTACATTTTTCTATTAAAACAACAGAAACATTTTGAAAAATTTTAGCAGGCTAATTTGAAAATTAAAACTTGTAAGTTAAATAGAGGCATGGTGTTCATTCTGCACATTTTCTATTACCTGCCAGAATTTGCATACATACTTGTTTATTTGGAATGTCTGTCTTAATCACCAGTATTTTGATTCCTGAAAAAGAACAGTCAATTGTGTGTTATTAAAATTCAGATTATTTTGGAATGGGCAAGATAATTACAGGCTAGTCCTGCCTTCAGTTTCCTATCATAATTTAAAAGTGTTAATTCTCATTTCCATCAATGCAAAGCAGTTTAAAAAATTTTGGAGCAAAACACTTCTTAAATGGGAAAGATTTTTGTTAGAGCAGATATATTTTGCATAAAATATTTCTGGTAGAAACTAATTTCTTGATCCTGAAAAAATGGATGGAGTTTGAATCTCCTACTGAATTTAATGAAAGCTGATGGAAATTTTGTGACACTATGAGTCTGTGACTCCATGGATTAGGCCACCAGCAGAATTAGAAGGGGAACACAAGGTATAGATGCTTTTGGATTCTGTTCATCTCATCATCAATATTGAATCAACAGTTTCCAAGACTTCATAAGAGGCATGATAAAATCAGGACCAGAACCATATTTTGGCGGCCAAAGTTATTGGTGAAATTTGATAAAAGACATTTGAAACACAGTAAAAAAGTCATCAATAAAAAGGCAAGAAACAGATAATGTCCATGTGCCATGTTCTTCAAGTCTCAAAAGCTGCTAAGTGCTCTTCTCTCCTTCTTAGGATAGCCTTCAGCTCTCTAGAGTATAAATGAAGCATTCTCTTGCTGAGAACAGTGTGCTATTTTGACAATTAATAACATCTGTAAACACCCACATTTAATGACAGCTGCAATTCATTTTCAGTTTCAAAACAGAATTTGTGATTTTCACTGTGAGAACAATGACAAGGATGTGAAAACGATGAAAAATGCAATCTGTTTTGCCCATACATTTTTAATAAATGAAGCACATATTACAGTGAGCTATTTTTAAAGCTTTTTTGTCTGTGATGTTAAAGTGTGTAGGTACAAAATCCATCAAGATAATACATTAATGTTTAACAGTTAGCACATCAAACTCTGTTCTGAATAAACAGAGATGCTCTTTTACTAACTTGATTCTATTCTCTCCAACATTTCTTTATACTGTCAGAACTTATTTACTTCACTCTATTTTTGAAGCACTAATGTAATCTTTTTTTAATGCACTAGAAAGCTAAAAAGCCTTGCTGTACTTCTGAGTTATCACAGCATACAACTTTGAGATAATTTATTGTCATATGCTCTTTAAGATCTGATAAAGTACTAGACACAAATATAAACATGTGAAAGTTCATACACTAAACCAAAAAAGTATGTATTGAGACCAAAAGAGTAATGGGCATACTTAGAACATTGCCAAATTAATCTGTTCTGGCTTAATAGTTAGTTTTTTCCCTTCTTTCCAATATCTGCAGCACTTGTGGCAATGTAATTTTGTACTCTGATAAAACTGACTGAATCATGATTGGATGAAGAAACCTCAATGCATTGGGTTGAAACCGCTGCCATTGCTAGATGTCCATGGAGAGGACACTTGAGATACTTGAGAAGCTTTGTGAGGTGTTAACAGGCAGTGGCTCTTAGTTCTGCCCCTTCTGAAGAAGAGCCAAAGAGCTCAGGGAGAAGGCCATGCAGGAGCTAATCTTAGAGGCAGCAGAAGCTCTTGGTGAGAAATGCATCAGCTGGCTCAGCTGACTCAGCTGCACCCAGAGCAGCTCTGGTCCTTACTTCCTATCCTCTGGGAAGAGCAAGAATCCCTCAACAGCAAAGCTCCATGGAAAGTCTGGAGAGAGCTCACCTATCCACCTGCCAATCCATATGTCTCTCCATCCCCTAGCTCATGGCTGAAGTATTTCTGTACTAGTCAATCTGGTTTATTATGGGAGGTAGAGGTTGCAAAGGCTCAGTCATTCAGATATGAAGTCCACCAGATGAGATCAAGTATGTGAGACATCTGTGTAGAAATGGCAGTGAAGATGAAGGAAGATCTAGAAGAGGCTGGCACCTTCTGGAGAGACAGCTGCACACCATGAAGGCTGCCTGCAGTGTCAAAAATGTCTTAGTTTAGGCAAGATTCCTACCTCGTATGACTCACAACTTTCCATGAAGTTCTGTGTCATCAGGGAGAAATGCCACAATTTGCCAGCTCTCCCAACATGTATGGAACACAGTGTCCTTATCCATTTTTTGGGCCAAAAGCAGTCAATATGTTCTCAGTGAAATGCAGCTTGTTTCACTCCATAATATACTGCAGAAAAACACAAGATGCCATGTTTTAATGGCCTATTAAAATGCACCTACTGTGCTTCAAAAAGCTCCAGATTGGGAAACTTCAGCTACCCAAAACTGTACTAATGGTCAAGTAATACATGCCTTATTGTGTGTTATTCCTTGAGCAATCTGGTTCTGTAATATTTATCAATAAAAATCCATTTTAATGAAATCTATTTCAAGGAATTCATACTCTTGTTTATGGAAAAAATGGATTGCTGAAAAAAAAGGAGAGGGCTTCTAGTGCGCTCTATAATGATATTTTGAAGCTGTCATTTTAATATAGTTCCCTGGAAATGTAAATGATAATCAGAAATCATATTTGCTGGGCTAAGATTTCTTTTAAATAGAAATCAGACTCAAGTGTTTAGTTTTGATGATTGCGAATTTGCACTCGGTGATTATTAATACAGCACTAAAAAGGTAGGATTTTCTCAACATTCCTTTTCCCTTATGCAGAGGTAAAAAGGTCATGCCACAGAAGATAAATGCACAAAACCATATGCTCCCTTCTCTGAGTGGAAGAGAGAAGACAGCTGCATATTGTGGCAACAGGGTGGGTCCCCAGCAGGGACTGACAGCTCCGTGTTGGCTTTTGGTTCAAGATAGAAACACTTCTCTTAACCCTGGAAGGGCTAATTTATGCCATGTTCCCTATGATGATTTGACACCACTTTCTTTCTAAAGATGTTCTTACTCCTGAGACTGTTGAAGGGCACAGCAAGGGCTGTGCTTGCTCTAAGTGGCAGAGGTCAGCCCTCACCATTGGGGAGAGAATGTGAACCCTGGATGGATTCAAACTTCTAAGAACTTGTTTCAACTTTTTTAAGAGCTGATACCTGAATTTGGGGGTTGGCATTGAAAGCCTGATTTTGACATTGACTGCTTTGCATTTAATGAAATGCAATTAATTTCCAGGTTGAGGAATGAGCATATCAGCAGTCACACAACCTCAACCACTGGCTTTACCAGTATCAGTGTAAAAATGAGCCCTTGTGAGCAATGGTGATTTGAGAGTGGATGTATCTGTAGAATGGTTGGACCTAGCCTTGCAATAAGTCACTTTTGTACTGCCTTTGAGCCATGTCTTGCATTATTCAGAAACAGATAGGAATCTAGATGAGATATAAATCCAGAAACCTGAAACAACAATCAGATTGTGATTAGAAGAAATCACACGGCCTTGTGACCTGGCCAAGTTCTGTGTACACCACCTTCAAAAATTCAGCCTAGAGCTGAATACTTTCTTTACTTCTTCTCTTATTTTTTTTTTCCTGAAACAGCTGTGCACTGTTGAATATCAATGGCATGTCCTCTTTCCTTCTCCCTTCCCCCCTCTAGATTCCAGTGCTGGACTAATAGACAAATAGACAGTATTGCTGCAAACATACGTGTATGAGAGATTATAAAGTAATTTGGTCCCTAGCAGGTTGAAGTCCAATACACTACTGGGTTGCAGGCAGCTACCACTATTATTTACCTTTGTTCTGAGTAATCTTATGCTGGGAAACTACTGCTGCCAACTTCCAATTTTGATCAAAGTCTTATTTAATTTTTGTTTGCTTTGGGTTTTTTTCTTTAATGAATAGAAACCAGATAGGAAAGAAGTGCTATTAAAAACCTGTGGCAGTCTCTTAACAGGAAAAAAAAAAAAGTAGTATTTTTATCCTTGTCTGACAGGACTAACTCAGCTGTGTATTCCAGGCTTCTAAATTTTGGTTTAAAAGAGTCCTGAGCTTCACACCATTTGATTTTTAGTAAAATATTAAAGAAGTAGAGAAGATGTGTACACAGCTTTTGAAAGGCATAAAAATGCTCCAGAACACCTAGGAGGGGATCTTCTAAAATCTAAAGTTGAAACAAAAATAAGTACCCTGTATGTAATGTTGCTAAAAAATAGAAATAACAATTTACTATTTTTTGTTAGTTTTATTCATGGAAGGGCCTTGGGGGCAACAAGAAGTAGAAATTTAACAGATTAGGCAATGTTCAGACGCAGAATAGAGACAATTCTTCCTTTACGGATCTCAGATGCAAACAGATGAGTCTGAAAAACAAGAAGGGAAAAGGGTATACAGTTGATAAATACTGTAAAAAAAGATAGCACTTTTATATATTACAGCTTCTATAAAGTATTTATTTTGTACAGATGATCATAAAAGATATTTTAATAATCCAGTGCAAAGTAAACCACTGCACGAATACAACTTCCATTTGGTTTATAAATTATTCTCTATAAATGACAGAAAAGTGGGAATGACAAGGATCAACAAACATCAAGCAGTCCTTGTCCCTGCTCTCAAGGCAAGATGTATCTGTGAGGGTCTGAACGTTTTCAAAGACCAGTGATGATGGAAATTCTGCTATATTTCCTAGGCAATGTGCAAAAACAATATCTTGTATGTGAGAGTTTAGCCAAGAAACAGAAAATCAACCTGCCAAGAGCCTTTGTCCTGTGAGAAACATAAAGGAACTAGCCTGTACCTCCCCTTTGGCAGGTGCTGCCCTGTATTAGTCAGATTGCTCTCAGTTGCCTCCTCTGCCAGAAATTTGTCTGAGGGAAGGGAAATAAGAGTTTTTTCTGCAGCTCCAACAGACATATTTGTGTTGTACAACTCCATACATCTGTATTCTAACCATCCCCATTCACCAAAATAAATTGCACAAAGAGGTTCAGGAGGCTATATTTTCCCTCGGCTTTCCAAAATTCACTTCACAGCAAAAATGGTGTTTTGATTGGATGTAAAACTCAGAACAAAAGGATACCATTAGTCTTACAAGCCAACTTTTTTCGAATGATAGGCAGTTTTGTGAAAGAAATTAACTGCAGAAACAAAAAATACAAATTTGGGGTATGTTTACACCATGCAGTAGAAGCAATTATTCTTTAAATGGAGATATTCTGTTACATGTGCTACACTCATTTTATTTTTTTTTTTTTTTAAGCCTGGTTTGCTCTTGTGGCCATAATTAGATTTTTTCAAATACTTTTAGGGCTTTTAGGATTGGCTCAGTTCTTAAAATTACATATTTTAGTCTTACAAGCATTTGAAAATTAAAGAGGAAATGGAAGTTATGTAAGATCAATACTGGCAGAACAATCCTGAACTTCTCTTCCCATGCTATCATATTTGTCATAAGAATTTGATCCATAAATATAGTTGTAAGGAAATTGAGTCCTTTCTAAAAAGAAAAATACCCAATCAGCAGTTATTTTCCTCTTTGTTCTCCTTTCCAATCCATGGACCTTTTAAAACAACCTCATATTTTGTTCTTCAGTACTTGGTCTTTATTTCCTCATTCAGACAGCAAAGTATCTTCTGATGCAGCTGTCATCTTTGCCAGACTGACCTGTGGGTTCTGTTAAATGAATTTGCTATGGCAGATAGCAGGGAACAGGCAGCACTGCTTCCTACTGACACTGTTTATCTTCTGCTAGATTTTCACTGGAGACACAATTTTTTGCTGGCACTCCATTGAGCTGGAGACATGAATGGCAATGCATTTTGTCTTGTGAAGATTTTCAGCCAAAGAGTTTGGGGAAGGAGCTGCCTTTTGTAGCCAGAGCTACAACAATTTAGGGAAGAGGACCTTTCAGAAGAAGCTGCTAATTTAAAGTTCATTTCTCTGTTGTAAGGGATGGATCTTTCTGTGCCCATCTGACTATTAATTTGGCCTTGAAGCATGAGGATACAGTCTCTCTGGCAAGACTTTCTGTTAGCAGAACACTGTTAGGAAATGAGCTGAGTCTACTCATGTAGGCTGCTGAGCTGTGGCTTTTCTGATATGGTTAGGTTCACAAATTATTTGATTCCCTGGAGTTTATTTGAAGTTTTTAATTAAAATCCTCTCCATTGGTACTCTGATTTTATTGAATGTGACAAAAATTTCTTGGGACTTGATTTTTCTTTTAACTACAGTCCCCTTACAGCTATCACATAGTGTAAAATAATTTTAAAGCGTGTATAAATGACATCATTTTAGCAATGTAAAGGAAACCTTTGGGAAAATGAGAATGTCTGTATTCTGCTTTTCTAGAATTTCATCTTTGTGTGCCTAGACTGAAGGCAAGATGCTGAAATAGGAGAATTTCTACATTTTCTTTCAAGACATGATTTTCAGATACGAGTATCTTGTCAAGACATCTCATAAGCATTATTTTCACAATCTTGTCATTCTTCTTTCACTTTGGGTGTCCCCTTCTCTGGGAAGGAGGCTGTGGAAAGTGAAAAAATGAAGACATTTTCTGGTGGCCAAAAAAGACTCCAAGTATGCAAGCTTTCTCCCTAAAGCAGAGCAACCAAAAGTGCACAGTTGGTGAGGCCAGGAGGGGAGCAAACAGTGGGGAGTATGGAACTACAGCCAGCTGGTTACTGCACAGCTGGGCAGCTGTGGCTTGGATTCTGGTCCATGCTCCCAGTATAATTTAAGATTTATCATTGTATTGAATAAACCATACATACCAGAACTTTATTCACTGTAAAAACAGCTCCTGTGGACTCATTGAGCCACTGTATCATTCAGATAGAAGGGAACCCAAGGGGTCTCTAGCTCAACCTGATGGTCCAAGAAAGCACAACTGTGAGAGCACACCATGTTGCTCCAGGGTATATCCAGCTGAGTTTTTAAAACCTCCAAGGATGAAGAATGTATGACTTATTTTGGAAAACACTTCTACTGCTTCCTGTTATGAAACAGGTTTTTCTACAGACTGATTTCTCTTGGCTCCATTTATATCTATTTTTTCTATCCTTCAGTCATGCACCACTGAGGAGCCTGCCTCCATCTCCCCAGTAATCTCCTTGCAGGCACTGCCAGACTAGTGCCATGTCCCACTTAAAGCAATCCCTTCTCCAGACTGAACAAGCCCAGTTCCCTCAGCTTCTCCTCACTGTCCAAGTGCTCCAGCCTCCACCACCTTGGTGACCCTCTGCTGAACTTGGTTCACTTCATGCAATGTCTTTCCTGTAGTGGGGGTCCCAATCACCCCCAAGTGGGCACAGTATTTAAATCTGGTCTAGCAAAAGCAATGGGGAAATAACATACTGACCTTCCTCCTATTAATAAAGCCTTGGTTTCTGTTGATCTCTTTTGCTGTCAAAGGACACCCCTGGCTCATGTTCAGCTTGCTGTCTACCAACACCCCCTGGGCCTTTTCAAAACAGCTGCTGCCCAACCATGCAGACACGTTTTCCTCCAGCCTGAATCAGTGCAAGGGTTGGTCTGCCTCTGATGCAGGACTCAGCTGAATTTGTCCTTGCTGAATTTCATGAGGTTTGTGTTGCCCCATTCCTTCAGCATGCAAACATCTTCCTGGAGGACAGCCCTCCCAGTCAGCAATTTAACTGTACCCCAACCTGCTCTCATGTGTAAATCCATTGAGCAACCACCACTGTGACAGCTCCTCCAGGTCATTGTTAATGATGTGAAACAGGACATGTTCCAGAACAGACCCCTGTGGTGCTCCACTTGTTGTTCTTGCTACTGTCCTCATGGTCCACTAACCACTGCCCTCTTGTCCTGACCATCCAATCCATCCGGTTGTCTGCTGATCCAGACTGAAACCCGTGAACTTGGGTAAAAGCACAGTGTCGGAGTCAGTGTCAGAAATCTTACTGTAGTCTATTAAGGTTTCTTCTGCCTTGTTTAGTTCATGACATCCACAAATTCAGCCGTTTTACCATAGAAATTTTTCAGGTGGTTAGACATGATTTACTCTTTGCAAACCCATGCTGAATTCTCCATGTGTTTAGAAATGTGTTCTGAGAGGACTTGCTCTAGGGCTTTCCCAGAGTCCTGGCCCTCCAACAGTTTCCCAAATCCTCCTGTTGGACTTTTCTGAAAATGGGTGCAACTCTGTCTTTTTTTTTTCTGTTATCAAGGACCTTCTCTGACCTCTGTTACTTTACAAACATTGCAAACAGCAGCCTTGTGAAGATACCAGCCAGCCCACTCAGCTCTTTCAGGTTCAAACCATCTGGGTTGCATGAACTGAGTTCTTGCAAGTAATCCCTGTCGTGATTTTCATCTGCTGCTGGTACTTCTCTCTCTCCTTGCACAGAAGCTTTGGAAGAAGCCACAGGGAGACCTTGCTAGTGAAGAATGAAGGAAAAAAGGCATTGAGCACCTAAAACAGCTGTGTCTGTCATCACTAAATCACCCCAGATACTCAGTAACAGAACAGTGCCATGGCTCAGCTCTATGGATTATTTGTGCCTAACTGTATTCAGGAGGATACTGCAGACAGTATATCCTTTGGTGAACTTGTTGCTGAGACTCAAGGAGGAAACAAAAAAATTATTTTTGATTCAGCTGAACCTTTACAGCTCATGGCCACACACTCTAGAGTAAAGAAAGGAGTTGGATATTCTTTATATAAGGAAGATAAGCACTTCTGCACCTGTGAAGAAGTCTTGAAATTGTCTTTATGTAAGCTCTTCTTATGCTTTTAGATTTTCTCATCATTTAGCCCAAATTTCAAGATGGGGATGAGGCTGTGTTTTGGTGGATTTTTTCCCTGCTCTGAATAGTGTGTGGGCTGAGAGTTGAGAATGCATACAGGTTGTGCACAGGGAAAAAGTACAGGTCACCTGAAAATAATTAGCACTTCTGAAATAACTGTCTTTTTGTTTGAGGCATAGCTCATAAACGAGACTTTTTTCATAATATGGGCTTCTAAAGAATGTTTTTTCTGCTGTCACACTTCCTCCACCTCATAAGGAAAAAAACCCACCAACTCATAAAGAGTATCACATTCTCATAAAAACCACAAATTTTGCACAAAAAATAGCTAAATATTTTCAATTGCATCTAATATAATTTCTCTGATGCACGCATTGATGGAAAATAAAATACAAGTATACACACAAAACACCTACAACAATATGTTCAGGCAATTAAAGAAAATGAAGGGTACTTCCCAAACTAAATATTTTTAAAATATGTCATTTCAGCTCCTAGCTAAAAACTCATCATCATTCGGGACTACATCTTTCTGTCTACACTGCGGCAAAGACGCAAATTCTGTAACATTACTGACCTAATGAGAGAGAAATGTGCACTTGCAATCTGCAACAGCTTAATCAATGTGATTCCCGTGTCCAGTCAGTGACAGCTATTTTTGAATTGGGCTAGCAGTCACAGGTGGAAGAGTTTTTGACAGATTTCAGACAGTAATGCACTTAGGTAATCACATTCCAGTGATTTAAAAAAAAAAACAAAACAAAAAAAACACAACCCCAAGAACTGTAATTCTAAAACAAAATTCTGGAACATCAGTGCAGAGGAGCAGAAGTGACACAAGAAAATAATGCTCCTTTATCTGTTGGGTCAAGTACAGCCTCTGTTCTCTGATAATGGCAAAAGCTTGTTGCTTTAGAAGGCTGTACCTCTGCTCCCCAATAATAACCTTGCTAATTGTATAGTGTTGTATACAGTGGAAAGATTTTTCCTGACCCTGCAGGGAACAAGTGCTGTGAAGCATGAGATTTGATTAGCCTTATTATCTTAGCCTGCCCAGTTACCAATGTTGTAAGCTGCCATGAAATTATCCACCCCTTTTAAAAATAAGGCCATACTATTTGTCTTCATTATCTCCTTCTACAGAGTTGAATTCCACATGCAAACAGACCTCAGTGATGAAAATAGCACAGGAATTACACGTGTAGCCTTTTAACTCTGTAGGTACTGTTTTGTTTTATTCTTTCATACCACCTTACCATGTAAATCAACGTTCTCCTAAATATTTTGGGTTTGATCACCCACTCTTGAAAGGGAACTGGTTTTATTTTACTATCAATATTTGTAATTATCTATATGATCTTCTAATGAGTTACTCTGGAGCAACTCATAGCTTGGAAAATGGTGTAATTTCTTTGAAATTTTGCTGTATTTGCTGGATTTTTTTTAATGTTCTATGATGTCCTGCATACAGAAATGAAAACAAACTACACACTAAAAATGAATAATAATAATAATAATCATCATCATCATCATCATTATCATCATTAAAAATCCCCTAGCTCCTTTCTTTGGCACAAAAAACTTAGGAAAAAATATTTTGGATGGTATGTCAATGGATACATAAAGAAGTTCATCATAAGATCATCATAAGATCTCCAAATAGTGATAAATACAACAAGGAAACTGATACTTCATTGTCTTAATTTTTTCAGGTCATGAAAACAGCATATTTTCATTGTTATCAAATAAAAAAGTAATCTAAAGTTAGATCTATGTTAAAACTGATCATAATAAATGATTATCCAAATTGGACACTGGTTAACAAAAGTGTGTGGAACACTGGACTTGCTGAGTATGCCAGCAATCAGCTTAAAACCTCCCTTAAAAATATACACCACCTCAAAGTCCTTCATTCAACACCAGTTTGCCACAACAAGTATGGAAAGGGGAACAAACTCAAAGAAGTTCCTCCTCTGTGGGTACAACTGTTCATTTTGTCATTAAAATAACCATCATAACAGCGATAGAAAATTCAGAATTCAGACCCAGAGTTCTGCAGAGAATAAGACAATGAAAATTTCAGCAAGTTAAACCAGCCAGCAGATAATCTCTCCACTGTTGTGGCAGCGCTGGTGGTAATTACAGGTTTTGTTTTCCATGTGTACATCCAGAACTATAATGGGACTGCAAACCACATCCTCCTTTCCACATTCTGTCTACTGGAATGTCTGCTCCTCTAACTCCTCTAACACCAGGATAGGAGCCCTAGGAAAACCAGAAGACCCTGGAGAAAGACCTCTATGCTGTTGCTTGTAGCATCAGCAGAGAACTGTCAGAATGTTAGCCACCCTGTTCTCTGCAGTTTTACAAAAAGGAGCAAAAAGGTTTATAGCAAAAGCGCTCAAGTGAGATCTGTATCATCAAAGGCTGAGTTCAAAGCTCTGTGGAGTCATAAACTCCAGTTCTAGTGAATGTGAATCAATCATGCAAAAGTATCAGGGCTGGGGCTGCCCTACCAGACAGCCCTTACGCTGCCTGAGTCCTGTGGCTAGACAGAGGCTGAGATAATCCCTGGCATAAAGAAACTCGGGCTTGGCACTCTTCTAACCTATGCCTGGCTGACCATGATCACTAGTCAGAAATTGCTGGGACATAAGTCAGCCCTGGCCAGGTCCTGTCTCCTCTGCCACAAACTGGGGACGGGGTGAGGCTTGGCTAAAGTGCAGTAATTGCCCATTTAATGGATAAAAGAGATTTATGGTCATTTTTGCACTGTGGGAATGGTTCAAAGCTCTCTGATTGTACAGCACCAGCAGGGTCCTAAGGACCATCCTTGTGTGGGGGATTCCTGCTATGAGCGGCATGCAAACGTAAGTAGCAAAAAGCCCAAAGATATGATAATTCCTGACAGAAGGTAAACATCAATTTCTAAGTTCCTCTCTAAAACAATACATCCTTATTTCTTCCTTGACCCTAACGGATCAAATGGATTAAATAGTGGGCAAAAAAATGATGTGTGAGCATTTGGGACACATTCCCTAGAGGGTTTTAATAGCCAAATAGCAGCTGCAGAGGCCAGAATGGAAGATGCTCAAAAGACTGTGGAGCAGTCAAAGTACTTCGTGTTTAGATATTTCTGTTGCAGCCAAAAATGGGCTCTTGTATTTCACAGGTTTGCATTCAAGCTTTGAGCTGAAATGCAATAAGGAACCTCTAAGTTTTGCAGGGAAGCAATTTTCTTTCATTGCCCACAAAGGTAAAGTCAGGGTATCATGAAAGATGTCAGCACAAATTGCTACAACTCTTTCTCATTAATAGAATAATGTTCAGTTTTCACAAGTGCAGAAACTGCAAGAGAAGGAGTCAACAGGACGTCGAGTTGTGAAATACAGGATGAGATGGCATTTATGCATTTTGTGGCTCTGGTTCAATTAGAACATCATCAAAAAATAAATTACAGGCGAAGGAGAGAAAACAATCCAGAGTTATTTTTGGGGGAGTGAGGATTTTTTATGCCTGTCAGTTTTTCCATGATAGCTGCAGGGGCTAAAACACCGAAAGGGTCATAATACGTCATTATGTTGCTTAGAATCCCTCATGTCATTTTAAGTTTCCTTTCAGCATAACAAGGAAAAGATAACTGCTTGTGAAGCAATTTACCAAAAATATGTTCAATTTCGACTTTTTTACTGAGAAATTGCAGGAGGGCTGTAAGCTCTTTGGACCTGGGGATGTATAATTCCACACGCCGATGAAGCTCTCAGCACAGGGTAGCTACTGCAATTTGAAGAGTAAGTAAAAAAAAAATTCCTAAAGGAATTTTACACGCAGTTTTCCTAAGATGAGGTGCACAGGATCTCATTTACTTGATGCAACTTTATTGGACGATTTGAGAGAGGTTTTTCACCTGCTGACTGCTGTTCCACAGTTTCTGTAATTATGCCCATCATAAATATCAGCTGCTTTTTTTTTCCTTTGATATTGTTGGTGACATAGAAATCAGTTTAGTTGTTATCTGGTAGGAAAGCAGAACCTGAACCCATTAACATAAAAATGGGTAACTAGTGGATTTTCTTTTAGAACTCTGCCCTCTCACAGCTCTGGCTTTACCTTTCCCTCAATGTCTCCCAAAAAAAAAAAGCCAGTGGGAATTGCAGACAGCTTGTTATGGAGGTTTGCCTTATGTCACACTGGGCTACCAGGTATTCTTAAAACAGCGTAATTATGCAGATTGCAGTTAAAGTGTATGCTTGGATGCAAAAATTTCCAGGAAAGTCAGTGTGAGGAGGAATACGTGAATGAAAACAAGCTGAGGAATAACAGATTGTTTTGGATATGAGCATTTCGTTTCTGGAGCAAATTTTACCCTTAGGTGAAAACCAGGAAAAACCCACAGCTTTAGTTATTGTGAATTCTGCATGCAGGACTGACCTTGTGGAACCCAAATTTCCCCAAGTCCACGATCATCCAAAGGTGAGAGCAAAAAAGGGAAACAGAAAGGGAGAGCTGCTCTCTAATCATTGCTCAAAACAAACGAAATGTTTAAACAGTGACCAGAAGCGCGGGGAAATCGCTTTCCCAGCGCTATTTCCATGTAAGTGGTCTTGCAGATTATTAGCATCAGGGGAAACTCCCCGCTTTCCCTTTCCCCTCTGAAATGTGGGGGAATGCGGCTTCTCTGCCGGCATTTGTCACGCTCGGCGACCGAGCAGGCAGCGCCACGTGTCCCCTCCGGACCCGGGCCGGGGCGAGCCCAGAGCGGCCCGGGCAGAGCCCGAACGCCGCCCGGGAGAGCGGCGGGGGCGCGCCGAGAGGGCACCCACGGGCACGCGCAGCACCCACGGGCACGCGCGTGCTGCGACAGGAACGCGCGCGTGTCCCCACACGGCCCCGCCGCCGCCTCACGGACACGCGCTCCCACACACGCGCCCTGTGACACGCGCGCACACGCTGTGACACGCGCAGTCACGCGCGCTCCCACGCACTCGCCGAGCCCCGTGGCCCCCTGACCCTCACTCGCGCTCACTCCCGCACAGGCTCACGCTCGCTCACTCTCGCACTCTCTCACACGCGCTCACTCTCGCACTCGCGCCGGGGCGAGGCAGAGGCGGGGGAGGCGCTCGCGCGCCACTGCCGCGGAGGCCGCGCGCGCGCGCGCTCGCCGGGGGTGGGCGGGGCGGAGGAGCGGCGGCGGGAGCGCGTGCCACAGCCACGCCGGCGGCGCGCGCCGAGGCGGGCGCAGAGCGGCAGCGGCGGCACCTCCGGCTCGCGCCGTCCCTCCGGCAGCCCCGCGCGCCCGGGATCGTCCATGGGGCCGAGCGGCGCCCGCTGAGGGAGGAGGGCACGGGCAGCGGCGGGAGTCGGTACCGGCCGGTGAGTTCTCGTACCGGCGGGGAGGTCGCGTGTGCGGGGGTGGGGCGGGGAGGGAGGGTTCGCCCGCCCGGCTGCTCGCTACTCCCGTGCCTCCCAGCCGGCGGGGAAATGGTGGTGGGAGGCGGGGTCCCGCAGCCATCCCGGCCGAGCCCCTCGACCCGGCGGCGGGAGCGGAGGCGCCCCGTGTGCGTGTGGCGTGAGGCGGGAAGAGCCGTCCGCAGGTAGCGGGGCCGGGCGGGCCTGCAGGGGAGCGAACATGGCAGCGCCGGAGTCCGGGAAGAGGGATTTCTGCCCCTGGAGCGGGGATTAACCCTCCTCCTCCCGCCTCCGGATGCGTCCCCGGGAGACTCGCGCTTCATCTGCCGCTCCGGATTATCCACCCGCCCACCCTTCTTCCCCCACCCTCGTTCCCCCACCCCCTTTCCCGGTATTTTCTCTCCTCCTGGAGATTATCAGGTTTCCCGCCCCTCCCTCTCCGGGATCTCCACCTCCCCGCTCCGAGGGGATTATCTCCCCCCTTCCCTGCCGGATTATCCCCCCGGTTCGCTGTCCCTGTCCCTCCCTCCGCGTTTATGCTCCTCTGCAGCCTCGCCTCTCGGGGATTATCTCCTCTCCCTTTGGGGTGATTCTTCCTCTCCTGATCCCTGCCCCGGCCTTTCCCTGCCTATCTTCTACCCGAGGAAGTCAACCCTCCCCTTCCGTCTGCCTCTGACTGGGGAAAGGGGCGAAAATGTGGTTGTGATCAGGTGGGTAGGAGTTTCCATCAGTGCTGTCATCTCCTCGGCCGTTGTACGAGTACTACAGGCAAGTGGATGTAGGTGTAGGAGAGGAGATACCAGGGATGGATGTGCGGAGCTTGGACCAGAGTTCAGCCCGTGCCGTGGTGCTCCGTATGCAGGAAAAGATCTGCACCCTTCCCGCGGTGTTTCATCTGATGGAGGTGAAGGAGAGCGAACCTGGATCAGTGCTTTAAAAAACCGTGCGTGGCTGGGTGGCAGAGACTGCACGGAAAAAAAGCCAGCAGCCTTTGAGTTTCTTTGAGGAAAGTGCAGTGCACATTGTAGGTGGGAAGGTGCTTGCATGACATTGCTGCTGTCCGGGGGTCAAGGCTGGTTTGGATAGCTTCTGTCTTGGCTTGAAGGCAGCTGGCTTGGGCTGTTGCTCGGTGTTGACGAGGAAACAGACTGGTGTCTTTTGCTGAAGCTCTGATGCTGATGTGGTTCATTACGCTCAACTTGCTGGCTGAGGAAAAATGTGTGTGCTCCTAAAACAGAGGGGGAAGGTTTATCCCGTGTATTTAGCTGCTGCGTAGGTTCGACCAATCTCTTCTCCCAACACCCGGTGTCCCTGCACATGGGTTTGGTGGAGGACAGCTGCAGGTCTCCTGGCCATCTTGCAGCACAAGGCCCAGAATTTTATCCATTAAAGTTCTCCCACTTGGCTTTGAAAGGAGGAGAGGCTGTGAGAAATTGTACAGAGACTGGGCAACTATAAATAGATGTCGGACTAGAGGAGGCTTTGAAATCTTAGCATGCTCCTTCTGAACAGATAGTGTCTGTTAAACTGGTGGGGTTGACACTAGCATCATAATGTTTCCTTTTATTTCTGCTGAGGTGGTTGGCTTTTAACACTTTGACATGTGGCCGGACCATACAACATCTGCCAAAAAATTCTTCTTGAAAAGGACATAGAGAAAATTCTCATTTAAATAAAGTGCTGACAATTGGAGTCTGGTTGAACTCATTTAAATGGGATTTTTAAAGGACCCTTCAGAGAAATCTTTAGTTTCTTCTTCCCTCCCTTGAAATTCTTGAATTGATGATTTTGTGCCCTTAATTGGTTCTCAAAGTATTGCACTAGATATATTGCCTGAGATCTGTGTTGCTCTGAAAATCTGCAGTGTTGAGGTATCACATCGCTGGTAGCATTGCTAGGTTTTTGTTTTGTTGTTTAGGTTTTGGGGTTTTTTGTTTATTTGTTTCTTTTTCAATGGCATCTTTGACATCTAACCAAAAGGATGTATATTCATCTTTCTAGAACTCAGGGTGCTTGCATTTGTTTTAGATCTTATGGATCACTGCTCTTTCAGCTTGTCTTGTTGAGAACTAATTAATATGGAAATTATTGACAAAAATACTGTACTAGCTCTGTGGAATGGTATCTGTTCTGCTGCTCTATTAGTGGGCCAACTGCATACTCCAAGTCTCTAAAATGATTGAAAAGCTGTTGCAACATATGTGCAATTGGACCTCTTTTGAACTACCTTTTTCTTGTGCCTTTTTTCTTTTAAAAGATAGTGGAAGCCCTTAAATCATGATGGTTTCTTTTTTTCTTTTTTTTTTAATAAAATAAAAATAGGAAGTAATGAAAATGTGCCTGAATAATATGGAAGAGTCTTAACAAAAGCTAATAGGATGAATATCTGCAAGAACTCTGACTTTTAGGACATTTCTTATTCAGAGCATAAAATTTAGATCTGATATTTATTTTTCTTTTTTTAAATTTCTGTGTGTTAAACCTCAGGGAGGCAAAAAGGAATAGAAACCTTGGCAATATGACTTACTAGTTTTGGCATTTTTAGTTGATATTTAACCGTAGTAAAAGCAGGAAAACCAAGTAATCGATCAAATAATTTGGCTTTATTTTAAGTTGTAAAGGATGTGATCAGAGCATTATCTTCAAATACTGGGTACCTTCAGTGAACATCAAGCTCCAGCTTGCTGTTAGGTCCATGTGTTTGGGATTTCTGTGTGCAGAAACAGAGGTCAGTGAGCTGGAGAAAGCTTCATAGTACCAAAATGACAAGCAAAGACTCTTTAGTATGAGTCTCTGTACAGTGACTCAGTCCCTGATTTCTTGTACTATTCTAAATGTATTTGTTTGTAGAAATTATAGTTTGAATGCCATTTTCTAAAAGTTTAGTGTCCTGCTTTAAACCCATATTTTCTGTCAAGTGATTTAAAGTTCTCACTGGGTGTGGGTCACAGGCTTGTTATTGCCCTTTGATCCTCTGTGCAGGACACTGATCAGTGAATCTTGTCTCTTGCTGAAAAAGAAGTGGGAGGAATTGCTTTTTGCTTAAGAGACAGGTATGCACTTGGGATTGTGACGATCTCCATGCAGATGGGGAAGGAATAATACTGTCAAGATCTGAAAGGTTGAAAAGCTCACATATGTTAAAATAAAGTGCCCTGTCATGCTCTGTGCTTAAACTAAAAATGGATAAAAGCTGGAAGGGTTGGCCTTGCACATGTGGTAAAAACCTGAATTTTTAGACAGCTGGAGGGGTACAGACACTATTGGACTTAATTGTGTGGAAATATGACATAGAATATAATGGTGGGGTTAAGAGCAAGTGTGTGAGAGGGAAAGATGGTTTTACTGTCCCCCACAAGAGAAGAAGCTCGTAGAGGTTGCTGGAGAAGAGTGGATTTAGTTGAGAGTAACATACAAGAGACAGGCTGAAATACAGATGTGCTGCTCACCAGCGCTGTTATAGGGCTCGTATGATTCCGTGGTCATTATAAGCATCTGCAGTTGGATCTTGGGTGATACTACAGCAAAACTATAGTACAGCAAAGCATGGTGATAGTCATGTGCTATCCTGTGGCTTAAAACTGCTTTTTTGAGAGCAAAGCAAGCCTGAATTATGTAGGTATGGCTGATGTCACTCTTACAAGAATAATAGAGACAAAAAAAAAAGATGGAGAGGTTAGGAGAGGGTTTCTTTCACATGTAAACATTTGCATTCCTATTTCGGGTTAGAGTCTTTGAAGTTACAGTAATTTCACAACTATTGTTAAATAATAACAGTAAGAATTGAAAAATGGGCTGTTGTCTACTCTTATTTGCATGTTTTAATTATTTTCAAAGTCTGTGGCTTAAAAGAAAAAGGTGTTTCATACTAGCAGTTGTTCCATAGCTTTTACATATCACTTACTTAAAGAACTCATTCTAGTGTCCAGGTCTCATGAAACCATGGTGGAAATTAGAAAGGTGCAAAAATCAGATGACATTTCAGATTCACTAGCAACAAGTGTTACTTATTAAATTACCTATACATGTTTTTAAGAGTATTGATTAGTTCTACATTCCAACAAGGAGCCGCTTGAGAGTTGGGACTCAAATCCATGCTTGCTGCAGAGGATGAGAGTGGTTTCTATAAATTTGTTTTTGGGGGAGAGGAACACAAAACATGATGACAAATGACACACGCAAGTTCTTTACGCAAAAACATTGCTGCTCTCACAGCATCTGCTTACCCAAATCCCAAAGGATCAAATTACTGTTTCAGTTAAATTCACTTTTCTAGTAGGTGGAGACAGAACTGTTGATTTCAAGTAAGCTTAAGCCTTCATATTTTGATTGCAAACATTTTATCAATATACTGTTGAAATAATGAAAATTAGGATGTAAAAAAAGTTTAAATTTTTACTCTAAGATAGTTTACTTAAGCCTCTTACTGAAAGAGCTCTGGCATCCAAATATTGCTTCTGTAGTAAGATTGGCTACTCAAATAGTTTGGGTTTAATTTTCTAATTATCTCCACCCACTGGTCAAATACGCATTAATGAAAAGTTTAAATTATACCTTTTAGAATATCCAAACACAGGATAGAGGAAAGTAGATTGAGGGTAAATAGACTGAGGGTGAAAAGATTGGGTAAAGTTTTTCTTTGGACTAGTAACACAGGGAAGGGGAGACCTCAAGTAAATCAGCAGGAGAATAAAAGAAAGATGTATCAGCCATTCTGACTGTGTTATTCCATCCATGATAAATTAAAAAAAAAAATTTGATTCCACGTTCATTCATTAATTGTTCAGAGATCTGACTGCAGGATCATGCCAGAGGTTTTGTGTGTAAAACTTGTCAACAACTTTTTATGTGATGTTGATTTATTTTTTTAACAAGTCGGTGGGCCAGTTGATAAGTCAGCCTTTATGTATCTTATTAAAATTCCACCCCATGCCATTCCTGATCTTCTGTTGAAGTTTACAGAGGTCTGTTTTGGCAAGATGAAACTGCTTATGCAGCAGAAGTTCTCAAACTGGGAAGACAGAATGAATTCTAGCAAATGAAGTGAGAGAAAAGTTTATTTCTCCTTTGCAAGCTATTCTGGCTTACTGTATTGTGAGCTGTTGTGCTGTAGCAAAGGACAGGGTAGCTGCACAGAAGTTGCCTGATTATTAATTTTGCTGGAGTCATACTGCTGCTTACAGCTTCTCATGCATTCTTCAGATCGTTAGAAGGAGCCATAATTGACAACTGAAAGTTCACTTTACACATTCTTCAGTAAAGAACGTACAGGCAGGGAGAAGTTGGTAAGTGAAACTTAATGTTCATGGAGAGTGTGACAGTAGGGCATTCAGTCATCTGAATTCACATCAGGCAGACACTCAGTACATCTTCTCAGATATACTGGCACGGCTCTGCTGCCTACACTAAATTTGGTACAGACCAGCAACATGGGATGAGCAGTGCTTGATTCAGTCACTTCTCACCAGTGAAGCTCCTTTATACAGATTTAATCTTTATTGTATTTTAACAACTTCCAGGAGCTTGTTGCAGTTGGCATTTGTCTTACATGATCTTCCCTGAGGACAAACTCTGGGTGTACATTGCTGTGTGTGGTATTTAAAGCAGTGTTCAACTGAGGCTGATTTATCAAGTGAAACATTGGTTTCATCTCTGTGCATTTTGTTTCATTCTTTCATAGTTTTATGTGGAGTGGCCCACTTGCCGCATGGATAAAATTTAACCTTGATGTAAGCCTGTTGTGTGAGAAGAGTTGTCCATCATTAGCTCTGTGATAATCTCACAGGTGTCTTGTCACAAGAGGGATCAAATGGAACACACTACCTTTGAGTCATTGTGCTTTGGGAAGCAAGATAAACTGGTAACTTGTGTTGCTGGGTTTTAATCAGCACTTCTGTAACATTACCTGGTCACAGAGCAGTAATTGCTTGAATTGCTCTGACTGATGGTTGAGAGCCCTCACGTCTGCTTCATGTTCCCGTTGCTGGAGGGGAGAAACGATTGGGCAGTTTTGAGGACAGGCCGTAAATACACAAAGAGAAAGGTATGAGAGCACCGAAGAGTTGAGTTGTCTCTTGTGTTTGATACATAATTTAATAGGAAAAAAAAAATCCATCTGTCCTTGTGTCTGTCTACACAGACACCCCACTGGCTCCCAACGGGTAAGTCTTCGGGATCCGGACATCGTTGGAAATCGTGCTATTGGAATGGGAGATTAACTGGGTGTGTACACTGGTGAGAAATAAGAGTCTGGCAGTTAGAAAGGGGCAGAAAAGGGTTTTGTATTTGATGATTCCAAGTTCCGAGCGCGGAGCCCGAGCGCTCGGGTCGCTCGGCAAGGCGGCTCAAGCGCGCCCTCCAGTGGCCACACCGGGACAGCGGCGCTGGGATGGCTCGGGGCCACCGCCGGGTGAGTGACAGAAGCCAGCTCCTGTGCGCGGATGCCTGCTGGCTTAGCCGAGTACGCTGAGAAATAAGCTGTGCTTCTTAACAAATAAGTGGCTGCATTCGTTTAAAAAAAAAAACAAACCCGCCGTTGCCAAAAATTGATTCAGTTATAGATCTTGCTCTTGTAGTTTGATAAAAAAATGACTCTCCCATCCAGCAGTCTGTTAGTTGGGGAGATTGGTGCAGTCTCTGCTGGGACTGTTTGTGCTGTCGCCTGGAAGCAGGCAGGTTTACTGCTGAACAGAATTTTATTAGCTAAGAATTGAAGCGTGCACATTTAACTGTGTCAAATCTTGGCAAATAGTTCTGCAAACAGCACAGACTAATTAAACAGCAGCAGAAAGAAATGTGTAGTTCTTACCAAGTTTAGCACAGTTCTCAGTTTTACATCAGATTCCATGCTGTTCGGGAAAGCAGCGGGGGCCTTCAGAAGGAAGAACTTTGTTGGTACTAATGAATAGGAAATGGAAAAGAGAAGGGTGGACTGTTGAGCAGGACTTGTCATAAAGTGGAAGGTCTTAAGGTGCATTGTTGTAATTTGAAATTTCTGAGATAACTGCTTCATAGATGGTTTCAACTTAATGGTATTGTTTTACTTTGTCTCTTTTTAACTGTTCATACCGGGAACTTCTGGCTCCTGGTAGAGTTCTTTGTTTTAGACAAGACAAAGTTTGGCCTTGTTTGACCACACACCTTGTTTCTCCAAAAACCACAACTGTTCTGAGAGTTTTGTATAACAGTGAGACTGCCAGAATGGTACTGTTAGGTAAGTTTGAGCTCCTAAGAACGTAGTGCTTGGTTGGGTTTTTCAAAGTAATTTTATTTGTTAGATACTAGCAAAAAAACCCAACTACATAGAGGAACATTCAGTGAAACCATTAAGAATCCTTTCTTTAGAATTGTAAGATTAGTCTAATTACAAATTTGGCGAAAAACGCTTGTATAATAAATTTCAGAACAGTGTGCTGCTTAGCTTAGAATGTATGGGCCCTATATGGAAAAGTGCAACTGTATGTCTGTTCATATGTGATATCTGGTGTGATGCAGTCATACCAGCTACACTTACCTGTTTACTACTTCTGATGAAGGCCTATACACAGAATGTGTAATTTTGTGCACAATGCTCTTTTCTTATCATGAATGTCACGATAAAGCTTTTACACACTTGAAATAATAATAAAAAAAAATAAAATCCCTTGGGCTTCCCTACCCCAGGCATAAATTATTTTACTTTACAAATATAATTACTGTACTTCCAGGAGGTAATCTCTCTGGACAGCCATAGACTAGTTTGAATTAGATTACTCTGTTTTTTCCTCCAGGGTGAGTTAATACATTGAGTTTTATTTTTCTGTAATTACTTCAAAATTTAGATCACTTTCAACACTTACCATTCTTCCTTATAACTAGACAGGGAAAGCTAAGAATACTTGCATTTGAAGGGTTAACACTAACTTTTTTTCACCCATAACTTTATATCCTTCAGGTAGTACCTGTTCTGCTCCTCAAGTTCATACAGCTTATGCTGTATTCAGTTAGTCTCAATTGTAGAATTTCTTAGTTTGGAAATACTGGAAATATTTACTTAATGAGCAGAGAGTAAGCACACTAAATCTTTCAACTGTGACATTTAACCAAGTCTAGCTAGAACAATGTTTTTGTTAAATCTGTATTTCCAGAGTTCTGGGTTTGAAATCTTCCCAATAGTTTCTGGCAGTAAGCTTCATGAATAAAGCAAGTTACTACTTTTACCTCTTACAAAATCTTTGGACAGAAAGTCAGTCAGTGTGAAATAAACAGAGTAGCAGAGTTAGTCAGGGGGAGATAGTCAGGAAAATGCTTTTCCTATTTTTTTTATGAACTTCAGCAGGAATGGCAAATCTCTAGATACATGATTGTGAAGCATGATTGGATGCAAATGCATTTATATAAATGACCTGTTTGTATTTGGAATTTACTTACTTTTACAGCCATGCACTTCAGCAGTAGATGAGAGAAGACCACAGAGATTAATTTGTAAATTTCCCTTATAATAATACAGTGCCGTTTTGCAATAGAAGGAAATCTTTGGTGTTTTGAGGTCTCAGAATATGACTTGTTGGTGTTTAGAACTAGCCAGGATATCTGCATTTTAGTTCTGTAGTTGGCATCTGGTATCAAAGTGCAGGAGTATTATGTACTAAAGCAAAATTAAATAGAATGTTAAGGGGTAAAACTTATTACTTGTTTGTCAATGAAGTCCTACAGCCTAGCTACCTAAGTCCATTGCAAACCTGAAAGTACTTGGGTCCCACTGAATGCAGTAGGTTTTCAAATAATAAACCTGTATTTGGTCAGACTGAAAATCCATCCAGCTCCTTTCTCTAACATGCAGTGCAGCGCCTGAAACCATGCAGAATCTATCAGAAGCTCCTGCTAATGTTATCTCTGAGCAGATTTTCAAGAAGACAGAAGACATGGATGTCACTTGATGAGAAGAAGCTGGGGCCAGAAAAATTAGTGTCTGGATAGCCTTAAATTCAACTTCCAGATAGGGATAAAGATAACATGGTCCCCAAGTGCCTAGACATCATTATCCAAAAACCAGTGAAGAATTCATTGTGCTAATGTGCAACAGCAGCAGAATCCAAAATTTAATGCGTTGTTCATGACTAAAATAACATCTTATGTAATTGCCCTGGGCCTGCAAATTAGCAGCTTCCAAAAAGATCTGATAGCTTTGCAGAGGGATTGAAAACTAACACAGTGGAATGACTGATAATGCTGAAGGCATAAGACTCGAAGGTCTCCAGGAAGTCCATCCCTGAGTAGAGAACAGATGACACATTTGCTACTCTTTTTCTTTCTCTGATCTTCTGCAAGTCATTAGGGAGCCAGTATAAATGCAAGAGGGTGACCTGAAATACCAGGTACATGTTAGCAGCTGTGGGTGTGGCTACCTGTAAGAAAAAGATTCCTACTCTCTAATAGTGCACTGAAGAAAGACCCTGCATCAGGAACTTTCTCTTATTTGATGAGATCTTGCCCTATGTTAGGAAATATTGATCTGGACAGTGTTGTTAGCAGTAATGGATTAGAAGTGGCAGTCTGGGTTTTAAATGCTCTTTAAAAATACCTATATTTAAATTTGTTTGTATGCATGCATGTGACTGCATACATATATGAAACATACAGAGAAAGAAGGAATTTTTAATAAAGTGTAGTATTTTATATATATGTGTGTTAAGATGCATGTGGGTGTATATGCATACATATGTATGCTAAAAAAAAGAACACTTGTCTGTAAACAGAAAGCCCAGCATCCATAAACTGTCTAGGAAAGCATAAAAACAAAGTAAGCATACATGACATTTTCTCTAGGTAATCTCCCTGAATCTGGCCAATATTTAACTCGAAGATTTTATAAAATTAAATTAGGTTGTGGATTGTTTATGTAATTTTTGTTGGGTGCTTTTACCATTCAAGATGTTTCCATTTCAACTTCTTAATGGACTAGTATTCATACATAAATTGCTAGGGTGCACTGGAGATCTGTTTGATTAAACATGAGAAACTCTTATCCTTGGATTGGATTACTGTTTAGTTTCTTTAAATAATTGACAATGGATTTTTGCTGAAGTGCTTGATAACTGAGATGTGATACGTGCAGCATTGTAGCCTTCTGTGAAGATTGAACCAGTACTAGTTCTTGTTTTGCTAACAGTTGGTGGCAAGTTTGCTGCAGATTAATGATTACACGTACTTTGGTTTAGGAAGCGTGCCAGACTGACCAGGATACCCACAGGTTGTTCTTTGGTGGGCCACTGCTCCATCCTGCCTAATGATGTGTTCAGGTGAAACAGCAGAAACAGATGTTTAGCTTCCAAACACTGGAGCTTGTATGCTTGTTTATATATTTACCTGATTCCAGAAATCTGACTGCTGCCATGTGACATGTTCCTTCTGATCCTGCCTTCCCCATAGGCACCTTGTATAAGGTGGACCTAACCTTGGCCAATATCTTAGTATGACTTTAAAGGTTCTTCTGCCTTCAGTGTGGGGTTTTAATAAACACAGAAAGATACAGTGTGTTGGGATTAAAGGAAGAACATTTTAATAATTTGAATTTTGGATTGTTTGGTCACTGAGTCGTTTGAGCTCACGTCTGTGCTGATGAAAGGTGGTTGTGTGAAGCTGAAGGGAAGACTTCTCGATTGGCAATAGAAATGCTCTTTCAAGTTAGTCTGACAGTATGGTATCCTGTTCCTGAAGCATGTTCAACTGATCTGTGGAAATGCACAGATAATAAGGAAACATCACTGTCTCAATTGCTGTGCTTAAAAAGCATCCTTCCTAATGTCCCCCTTCACATTGCCCCATATCTATATGCAGAATTGGGAACAAGCTGAAGCAGCTGGCTCATCTTTCCCTTACTCACTTCAGTCATTCTGCAGGTAGCTAGCAGTATTTTAGATTCAGTATCACTTGGAAAACACTTCCATTTTTACAGCAATACACAATGTCTTTAAAGCTTCTTGGTTCAGTCTTGTGACGTGAGGAAGAAGAATGGAGTCAGGTGTTCTAGATCATCCTGTGTTAACTGGATGAACTGGAGATGTGTTTTCAAGTGAAATCGGCTTGATTTTGGAATCCAAGCAGTGATTTCCATACAGAACAAAAGCTTAGTGGTATACAGATAGTTTCTACTACCTGTCAGAATGTGGTGTCCAGGATTCAGAGAGGTGCAAAGAGCTCTTTTCCCTTTACTTTCCAGTCTGTCATCTTCTCACTCATTGGTAAAAGTCACGTCTGATCCTTTCATTGGTTAAAGAGGCAATAACGAAGCAATGTCCCAACACAGTTCTCTAAAAAGGTTTTAAAAATTGCTTTTTCAAGGTGACTTTATTACTGTCTTCAAATAGGAAGTGTAATCATTGACAAACCCCTAGTTTGGCCTGAGTGGAATTGGAAGCTCTCAGGCTTGACAGAAGTTGGGAGGCATATAAAAATAAGAGCAGTTCCATTATCAAGAATTTGATCTAGGCTTTTATAGGTGTGCTTTCTTCTTTGGCGAAGAGATTTTGATGGTGGTAGGTAAAACAAATAATTATGTGAGTGTTTTTTAATTTATTTAATTAAATAATAATGCAACAGAAGTGGAACAGGTATGACACAATATATGTGGAGTTCAGAAAAAATTGACTGACCTGTCTTATCTGAAGTTGCACCAAGAGATTAAGTCTTCCTCTGGTACATCTTGTTCAGAGAAGTGACAAAGGTTTATCTAACTTCTACTCTCAAAACCAGCTGTGATTTGATAGTCTTGATACCTTTAAAGTGAGGCTTGACCAGACTTGTGTTTTCTCTTGCTAAGAAATAGATCCTTTGTGAAAAAAATTGAGAACGTGCAGCATGAATACACTTCTTATTTTTTATAGAAATAGGAGGAAAAAAGGAGTAAAATTTACCAGCTGTACATTGAATATTGTCTTTTCAAGTGATGCCCAAAAATACTCTTGTGCATCTAAAGATGTTGAATGCATCATAAATCTCAGCTAATATTATCTAGAATTGCTCTATTTAGTTATCTGTGACCAAAATTAGAATACTGCTAAAGCTTCTGTTACGTGGTTTTTTAGAGCTCATTGGCAGCTTCTGAGTGAATTAAAAGGATGAAGTAAGGCAAAAATACGTGAAGAATCATAAGGAGACTCTTGAGATCTCGGCCATCCTATTTTAAATTGTAATTTAAGCATGTTAGAAAGATCTCTGAATGTCTATAGCACAGGTTGCTTTTATTTTAGGTACGCATTCTTTTTTTGCAGCTAAGCTGCCATTTTGGTTTTAGTCTCTGATTTTTAAGCATTTGGGTATACTTAGGAAACAGGAGGGGTACTTTCTTGTGTGAACAGAAATAGGCAGCAAATAGAAAGATAGTGGAAAAATTTGAGTCTATATGAACCTAATGGATTAATCAAGAGTTATAATATGTGACATTTCACAGTTAGTACTTAAGGAAATATATGCAAATACCTCTTGTCAGCCTGTTTTGAGGGGATCTGAACATATAAACCTCTGAATGAGTCTTTCATTCAAGTAGGTCACTTGCCTTTTGTTCTTTTTTTTTTTTTTTTTTTTTTTTTTTTTTACGTAATTCCCAAACCAACTTTAACACATGCCTTAACTTTGAAGTCACTAGGGCTGGTTACCTGCTTGCAGCTAAACTTATTCTTAAAGCATTTTCAGTAATATTTTAGCAAATTCCGCTTCTCTGGAATATTATCTAACCAACTTTTTTAAAGGCAGCAGGCTGAAAGAAGAGTGCAGTGAGGGATTCAGCATTGGGAACTTGCCTGTCTTTTGCATCCTTGAAGAAGCTTTGTGTTGTCTTCAAGGCAGAAGTGCCAGTCTGTGTGCATGAAGACAGGTGGAACAGGTGACAGTTCCATATAAACACTACCCCTTCCAGCATGGTGTAAGCACCATGTGGTAGTGCTAACAAAAATGAGAGACAAAGTGTGGTTTTCTGTGCCATTAGCTGGAATATGTAAGACCTTTCACCTTTTTTTTTTCTTTTTCCTACTGAGCTGCTCCTTTTGCTGTATCTGTTTTTTCTAAGTTCATCATAATGTATTGCCTACTTTCCAGCCATTTTTCCCTTTTATTAGATAAATTTCCAAGTAATTCACTATTAAACTAAAAGTTCAGGACTTCTAACTCTCAAACAAAATTTTACTTTTATGTCTTTTTGGAGAGATGACCAACTTCTCTTGTGTATGATAGGGTATTTGGCTAAATTCTTTGGACTGTGATGTTGGGGTGTGTGCAGGCCTGTGTTCTGATGGCTGGTATGAAGACTACAAAAAAACCCCATGAGAGATAATCTGACACTAAGAAGATCTTGAATTTGTGTATCTTGGTGGTGATTAAACTCGCTGAAATGTATTTTCTACCCCTCCCAAAATATAATCCAACAAAAATCTTCAAAGGATTAAAGTCAGTGAGTTTTTATAGAGGATTATTTGCACATGGTGTTGGAAGTGCTGTGTGTGTGAATTTGTTTGGGATGCTGTTATGTGTGTCTTTCATGGAATCTCAGAAGTCATAGGACACTGTGTATTGCATGGCTTTGCTGTTAGCACAATAGATTCAAGTAAAAATGTTTGAAAGCAAGAATATCTGGGATGCAGTTGCAGTGATATTTCCATGCTTCCAATTTACGGTGGAGTCTTTACAGCTCTGCTGCATTAAGCAGATTTGTGCTGTGCTGTAAACTTCTCATTTCATCAGTCCTTGCATTGTTTTTCTGTATCTGTCATACAGAAAAATCTTTATCCACCTGTTCTTGGAAAGCCCCAGAACTGGAGGGCAAAACTGGTAGAATTACTACACTCATTTATTAATGTTATTCAGTCTTGAACTTAAGATAGTCTTCCTGATAATTTAAAATGTGAGATCTGATGTGAGCACATAAAGCACTGTGTAAGTGTTCCTTTCTCACAAAAAGTACCTGTTCAGGGTATCTCTGGAAGAACTGCCTGCAGAGTGATGGACTTTATTTAATGAATTAGAAAAACTGATGAGCAGTGTAAGTCTTTGGTAAAAATCCTTTAGGGGAAGGTTTCTGCACTATCTTGTTGGTATTAGCATGGGTGAGAATCTTTTTCTGTTCATGTTTAAGTTTCTGGTTGGTGAAATTTATGCGACTATATAGTGAATTTCAAGTACTTAGAGTGTATATCAAAAAATTATCATGAAACTATTTAATTCTTTACCCTTTCAGCCATAATTTAATCCTATGTTGAACCAATGTAATGCATGCCTGATTGAATCTCTATCCTTCATAGCCCTTGATGTCCATTGTTCTTGACAGAGGCATGGTAATTAATTTGTGAAAATATTTTTTCAATTCAGAGACTTGGCTTCTTTTTTGAACTACTGGCAGGAGCTCATTCAAAGCAGTCACTCTGGTATTAAAAAACAAGTGTTGATTCCTTCTGTGTGAAAGTTGGCTTGTCTGAGTCTGAAAACTTACACTGAGAAGTGATGTGGTATTTAAATCCTGCCACTGTGTTTGGAAAAACAGAATCTCTGCCAGATTTTCTACAGCTGAGAAAGCTTCTTTCATGTTTCAAATGCTTCAGTCATTGAGCACAAATTCCTTCTTACAGGATCAAGTGTGATTGCTATAACCATGGCAGGTTACTGTAGAGGAGCACTTGGTGCCATCAGTGAGTTTGATTTAGGAAAAGGATATTAATGAAATAAAAAAGTCCCTTTCCAAGCAATATGGTGTTAGTACTGCTGAGATCTCTTCCAAACTGAGTATTCCAAAGAAAGTTTTGACATGATGATCTGATGATCTGATGTTTCTAAAGGATCTCTCAATGTGCAAACTAATGCCAGTAGGTTGGACCAGCAATCCATGAAGTGCTTACTGGGCTGCTGGACTGGTGCCTTCTTTAGTGTGCCACTGGATCTGTCCAGGGGCAGGTGTTTGGGAGTCTGCCTGCATGTGGTTTACTGTATTAGATCTGTTTCTACAACCTGTTTTCCATTCCTGACTGGACCAAAAAGCAAGCTAAAGTCCAGCAGGTGTCCTTGCAGTCCAGCAGTCCTTGCAACTTTGCACACATGCATGGCTGACTCTTAGGGTGGGGGTAGCTGAGGTGTCAGGATCTGTTGACTTAGGGAAGTGCAACCCTGGGCTGCTTAAAAGTATTAGCTGCTCTTTGAGTGGGGACAGCCAGGTTTTGTCCTGAGTCTAGGACTTTTCCTCTACCACATGGCAAGTGGAATTTGTGCAGGTCTTCTAGGTGCCATGTTAATAGACAGGGTTTCTGAGGAGTTGAAATGGAATCAAAGCACATCTTCAAGAAAAGTGTATTGAAAAGTGAAAGAAATAGAGATGATGATTCAAAAAATAAGTAAGCTGGCTGATTTCTTCAAATAGGAATTTATACTTCTGAAAATGCATTCCTAGACTGTGTTCTGTTTCAGACCTTTCAAAATCCTGAGGAAGAATGAGGTCATTTAACTTTCAGTGTCAAGTTTGTAGGAGACAATGACAACTCCCATCTATTTCTTACTACCTTGTGTGCTGCATAACCTGTCTGCTGAGATAGGACTTGGGGGTTTTTTAATGATATTTGTAAGTGCTGGCAACAATGTGGTTTTGACCTTGTAACACCTGGAAAGTTATCTTTGACATCTTTGACAAAGACATCTTTGCCCTTTCAAGTTTTCTTGGGAACTTGAAGGTAATTTCATGTTGAATTATTCCACAATCTTAAAGCTTTGTGTCCAAAGAACTAATTTATCCATAGGAGGTTACACTGTTCTCTTTTTATATTGTTCTCCGGTCCAGTACTCTTCAGGGAAAGAGGAATTCACTGGGGACTAGGATAAGCAGAAACAACCATGTATGGGACTGACTGCTTTGAGAGCTCATTTAGTGTGAGGCAGTCCTTTCAGCTTCCACACTGAAGCTGGTTGGCAAAGCTATTACTCTTTTCCAGGTCAGGACCTGGACTTCACAAAACGTTCTTGGGGAAAAGCTGAAACATGGAATTATTATTTATCTATTGCACTGAAATTCCAAGGCTGGGGACAGAGACTTTTGATCTCTAACCTACCATTTCTGATAGTACATGGGAGTATTTCAATAGGCTATTTTGGGCTATCCTCTCCTTTTCTGTGGATGCCATTTGAAGTGGTTCTTGCTAATGATACCCAGGTAACTGGGCTGTAACATCTGTGCAGATCTGAGAGGTTTTATAGTCAAAACTCAACAAGGGTTGTACTAGTACTTGCTTGTACTTGCCCCTCTCTTTTCTCCTCCCACTGCCTTTCTCTAAGCAGTGTGTGAAACCTCTAAGCAGTGTGTGAAACAATAGAACAAAGGACTTGAGTAAAAACTGAGATAATGTGTCTTTTTGTTTCAGCATAAATAGGTCTGAAGAGAGGTAGTTTATGAAGATGTGTATGAATTGCTTTTAAGAAACACCAACTGCAGTTTGAAGTTGAGAAAGACATTTTCTTACAAGTTGTTTTTTTGTTTTTTTTGTTTTTTTTTTTTCCCCTCTCTGTAAACTTTCTCATGGCTCAGATGTAGTCCAGAAGCCAAGTTCCTTCATGGTCTTATTTTTACAAGAGAAGCCATTATATAAAAGATGATGTCATATCAGTAAAAGTTGTTGTTTCAAACATCACTGCTTTCAGATTTTCCTTTCTCAGCAATTTGCCTGTCTCAGAAAATGATAAAAAGCCTTGACAGATACTATTCTTCACTGAGTTTTGCAGTGGTATGAACTGTTCAAGAAGAAAAGTTCAGCTGTCTTTGCATTTGCCAGTGCTTCTTTTGAAAGAAAAACAAACCAACCAACCAGCCCGCCCCCAAAAAAACAGGCCCACAAACAAACAAACAAACCAACCCCAAAACATTTGAACTGAAAAATGTGCAAAATTTTCATAAAAGCTCTCTGGTTTTGCTTCAGTTGGAGTGGTGGGGTGCGTGACTGAAAATTCAGAAGTTCTTAACAAAACTTAATGAAACCCATTGGTATTCTGAGGAAATGGAGTAGAAAATTTCAACCATATCAGTATCCATCACATACAATTTTGAAGATACCTTTTGCTGTTTCACTGCCTGCACCCACCTTATACAACACAGAACACTTGTCATTCTGGTTTACTGCAGTAACTTGGAAATTGACTTTAAAATGAAGGTGGCAAACATTCTAAGAGAGTATTCTAAGTAGCAGTTTCCTTAAAAACATGTAGCTCTTAATCCAAGCTGCCCCAAGACCACTAGAAATAAATTCTTCCTGATGTTATTGTGCCTAGATATTCTTAAATTGAAATTAGATTTCCCTCTTTTCATTAAACGTTTGCAGTCATGAATAAATCCTGGTAACATAATGTGGGGAAGTAGACCAGGAGGTAAAACACATGACTAAGGGCAGTGTAACTTACTTTAAAAGTTTTTCAGTTCCCTTCAAAATACAAGTGTCAAGCTGATCTTTTTATTCCTTTTCCAGGGTTCTTGGACATACCCTTCAAAGGACTAAATGAACTGAACTGTTGAGGGTAATGAATAGACAATTGTGTAAATCTTGACTGCATTGAATGGAAAGAAAGGCTTAGAATGGAGTCTGTTCACTACAGAAGTGACAGAGATGTATTTTGAGCATTCCTGAAGGTCAAGTAAGCCCTTAGCATGCCATATTTTGCCATTTCTTTATTAAAACACAAAGGTTTTAGGTGGTATTTTTCACTGTTTAGAAACATAAGTAGTGTTACTCGGCAAACAAATTTGAAAAAGCCATTTTCTATCCACTACATCACTAATAACATTCCAACTGTGTTTTGGAAATTTTCCTTGTGGGTAAAGCTTTAGCTGTGCCCTTAAAATAAGCAAGTGCTGTGTCATATGGCAAAGGTAGTGAAGTAAATGTCTTTTTATTTTCCTGTTGCAAGTCACCCTGAACTAGAACATCATTAATTTATTGAATTGCTTTTACTGCTTCCTAGTAAGTTTGTTTGGGCAGAAATGAGGGTGTGTGCATGAGAGAGATTATTTTAGGGGAAGTGGGAACATTAGAGTTTAGGGATGATCTTTAAGTGAAATTTTTGGAACATGTACTAGGCAATCATGTAAAATTGAAAACTGTGGTACTAGGACAGAGATAATTTAATTCAAATGTTATAAATTTTGCAGATTCACTCCTGTTTGCAGATTCGTTCCTGTCCTAAATTTTTTGCCTTCAGGCTGGGATGCAGTAGAAAATTGAGTGAAATTAAGTAGACTCTGAATTAACTGAACACTTCCTTATGGAAGCATTTAATGGTGGGTCTTTTCCTTTCTATAGAAAAATGGACTACATATAATAATAGTGTAATTAAATATATTTTCCCTTTTTTATTAAAGAATATGTTGTCATAGTCTAAATATTTTCTGAATTGCTGTAACTTACATTGTGCTCCAAAAAGCTGCTTTGCATTTCTATTTTCTGCATATAATTTTATTAAGCAATTTTCAAATGCTCTGTAGCATCCATAGTGGAACCTCAAAATATTTTAGGCCTGCACTAGTACAGCTCTAATTTAAATACATGCAGTGTTTTAGCTTGGAAGGAGTAATTCAATAAGTACTTCACAGAAGCAGGAGCCTGAAACAGTGCATGCATGAAATGTTGACATATGGGTGTGATTGTTAAAAGGGCAGAGGTGTAGTTTTGTAAGTGGCTGCATCATAATGGAGCAATCAGATTTTAAAAGTGCTGAGTTTGGATGCTTTCATTTGGAAAAGCATTCTGCCATTGTTATAAAATAACTCTGAGAATGTATTATGATACAGTCTTATTTCACTTGATATCAAAACTCTTCATCATAAAATTCTTAATTGTTAGAATTCCTCTGTGTCTCCTACACTTGAAGCTGTAAAAGGAAGTAGTGTTAAAAGCAACAGCAGTATCTGGATGATATGTGGCTTCTGGTGCATTTCCTTGTCTAAGCATTTTCACTAAAGCAAAAGGGGACCAAAAACAAAGTGCCAGAAACTAATTTGAAACCTAGAGTAATAGCACTGGGACAAAATATACATGTAGTGTTTTCACTGAAGAAAGAGGAAATTTTGTTCAGCTACAGTTTATAATTTTGGAGGAGAGTGAAGTTCAAAGTGATCCTTTGTACTGTTTTGTGACAGACCAGTAGATTGAGCTGACAGTATGACGTAATTGTAAGAAGGTCAAAATAGATCTCATTATCTGTCTGTATCATTAGAGAGGGAAGTATTAATGGTGTTGTGCAAGGCACTTATGAGACTCTTGTCTGATATATTCTCCACACTTCTGACTGTCTATATTGAAAAAAGGTGCAGATTGGAAGAGGTACAGGGCAGCTATGCCAGGCTTCTTTCCTGGTATATATAGGAGAGGAAAAGCCTTCAAGAGGGCAGGAAAATTGCCCTCTTTATGTTAGAGTAATGGAAACTGAGACATTGTTTGCTAAATGTAAAAAAAATTTGATTAAGAATAGGGAGCAGAAAGAATTGTTTAATCTAGATTTCCTATTAACCATGATGAAGAAATGCCCAGGTATCTGAAGTGTGAATTGTTTTTAGTGATACCCTCCTGATGCTCTTGAGTAATCAGGTGCCTTCAGACACAAGGATGCAGACTCCCCTGAGATAAAAACTTCAGTGGAACCAATCTCATTTCTGGTAATCAGATTCATCATGGGTCTCTGGAGGTGCAGTGTTGCTACAGTGAAATATCTGATTTTGTTTATTAAAAGTGCCTTGTCTTTTTTGCAGACATGCATAAACCATGCTACAGAACAGCTCTTTAACTAATGTTCTGAACCATGACATTTACACTGACAGTAGAGTACATTACAATCCCTGAGAATTTTAGCTTTTGTTGAGAAAATGCATATGCAGTGTTCTAGATGAAAGTGAAGATGGTTGGAAAAAGATGCTGATGGCCAAGCTTGGACCAGTTGCTGCTGAGGTGCCTGGTCTCAGAAGTGGGGCCCACTGTGCTGTTTACCTTATCCACTATGACAGTGTTGGTTGGAGACCATCAACAGGACAAAAGCATGTTCTTGGAGTGGAAGTCTGCTTTCCCTTTGGAAGGGTGTTCATTATTTTCTCTTCAAGTCTAATTTTTTTACTTGTGTGAAGAAGAGAGCTAATTGAGGAAGAAGTCATAATTGATTTCCAGATACCCTTAGGCTGAACTTGTGAATAGGATAAAACTATATATGTTTCTGCATCGCTTCCCCTCAAGTGTTTCACCCAGAAAAGTGGTACAGTAAACTGATTCTTACATTTGTTTGGGTTTGATTGTTTGTTTGTAACTTCTTCCTGTGCTATATAACTGTCATCTTTAGTTATGTTGTAATTTTTTAAGTCCTGCTTTCTTCAGGCTCTGTCATACTGCAACAGATCAATAATACTGAGTCCTGTGGCAGAAATGCAGGTAGAAGGCTTTGATTCATTTGGAAGAGTGCACATCAGAGAAAGCAATACTTCAAAAGCTGTACTTAGGTTGTTGCATCTCTTTTGCTAGCATTTTAGACTTCATAAAAACTGGCATTAATTACCAGAGGAAGCATAGAGAATGCAAGCTTCTTCATCCAGCTACTTTTTTTGCAAAATACCAGCTAGAATGATGGATGTGTGCAATAAGCCCAGGCTGTTGTATAACTTGACTGGAGTACAGGATACATTCTGAAACTTTGTTGAATTTCTGCTGTAACTTTTGAGTACAAAGTACTATATCTTAGACTACCTACCCAGGGAACGTTTTGCCTTCATATAAAAATCTGTTTTAATATTTTCTCCTGTACCTGAACTACCAAAGTAGCTGAAGAACTAAAGGTAGTACAGTCTTGCCTCACCAAAATTGAAATTTCTCCTGGGGCATGTCCTAGTATTCATTTAAAGTACAGAAGTCTTTGCATGACATTAATGTATACTTTCCTAATATCTGTACCTAAAAAGTAAAAACACACACAAAAAAAAAAATTAAAATTCAGCCTTTTAAAAAACTTTTAGTTGACTTGCTTGTGCATGGTCTGGTTTGAGCTGTGTGATGCTTGAAGGTTTTTTTTCTGTATATTTGTCTGGTGCGTGCCTGTATGTCCTTCCTCAGTTAATCATTTCTGTGCCTGAAGCTTCCATCATTCTTCCTCTAATTAAAAAAGGTCAGAAAACTTGGTAATACCTAACACTTATATAGGCTTATCTTTAAAGCTTCAAACTTAGTTAGTGAGCATCAAGTTAAGTTAATTGCCTTTGAGTTTTATGAAATATTTTTCTTGGCAATACTTTAAGAAAGAGAAGTCTGACGTAATTTCCTTAATGCTAGATTTTAGTGTATCTGGCCTCAATATCTTGTTGGTCATGATATATGTATTTAAATAAGACTTAACCTTTTAATTCTGCTGCTTTGGGAGTTTTGATGTTTTGTTCCCTTTTTATCTTTGCTGAGATAATTTTTAAATAGTGCTCTTTTTTTTCCCCCAAAAGATGCAGCTGTGAGGTCCATCTGTTCGTCAGAAAATTTGCGCTTCGTCTTTTTTTAGACAAACTTCGCAGCCTGAAAGAAGTATGTCTGCAGTGTTCAAGCTGGGAAAGGGTTGTTGGCTCTTCCCTATAGCTTTTGTGACCTTCACAGTCAATGAAAAATGGGCATGGAAGATATAGTTGAGCCATGTTTGATAAGGATAGGGACTGCTCAAGCTTCTATTTATAGGTATGTTAAAATAACTCCATCTTGGCTTGCCAATAGGCTTGGAGAAAGAAGTAAAAAAAAAACCCAATACACTTTTTTAAGCACTTATGTTATTTCTTTCCAATGTGAAGAAATTCAGTGGGCAGAATTTGAATTTTCAGAGGAACATTCATTCTTATCAATTAGACTTTTCCTTCTTCCTTTAAAAATTCATTGCCATATATGATTCTGCAGTTAGTAAAGTGTTCATGATGCAGATAACAGCTTTCTTCATTAATCAGTGTTACTGTCTTTTTAGAGGGGATCTGCTGTGTTTACTGCAGAGGAAGGGGTCCCATTTAGAAAAGGTGCCTGAGTGATGTTACAATGGAATGCTGCCCAGGAATGCCTGAGTTGAGGCTGTCCGGGCTGGCCCAGCACTCCCTGCTGAGCAGTGTCTGATAGGAGGTGCAGAGTGTGTGTGTGTGTGTTTGAGTGTCAGTGCACCCTGCTGCAGGCAGCAGTGTGTGTGGAGGAGGTGACTGATGGGCACAGGAGCACAGGGCTGCACTGCAGAGCTGCACTGCTCCTGCAGCGCCCGCTGCTCTGGAGCTGCTCTGGGAGCCATCCTGCTCAGCGCCTGCAGCTGCTGCCTGTGGAAACACAAACATGATGTTGGATGTACTCACTGCACAGTGCTTCCCCAGAGACTTTTATCCTACTATATGGCTTCTGAAACTTACTCTAGCAGTAGTAAGACAGCTTTGTCTTTCGTATATTCTTGGTCAATAGCCTGTTTGTGAATGAACATGTGAAATAATTTCACAGTGCTACCTTGTTCATAGGTACTCCCTTTCTCTGTCCTAGACTGCTGAAAATGCTGTAATTTGTGACTGGGGAGAGAAGTGGCCAACACAAAATAACTTTTTTTCCCCCCCTTAGTTTTATATTTAAGCATAATGCTCTTTATTTAAAAACCTTAAACATGAATGGGAAAAAGTTACAGTGTTGTCATTGGTTAAGGGCTGGCAAAGTTACAAATTAATCTTCTTTTGTCGGAGCATATTGTGAAGCTTCAATGTATCCCTCTTGAAAAGGTTTTAAATCACACAAGAAATTATTTCTGAAGTCTATGTATGTGACAAGATTTTAATCTAACTTTTTAGACTTTGTGTGAAGTACCTGCCTCTCCAGTAGTCCTTGAGGTATTTATTATAACTTTCTATCTCGATGAGTAGACCATGTGGAAATAAATATGCATGTTTATTTAAATATATTATACATAATTTTCTTTTCATTCCTGTTGCTTTGTAAGCTTGGAGACTAATAAAATGAAACTGAGCTAAAAAAAAACTGTGCAAGATACTCACTCTGAAAAGCTTTAATTTTCCCTGGTGAGTGACACATTTGTCTTCTGTCTGCAAATCTGGAAAATTTATTTAAATGTATGCTTCCTCTTTCCTCTATGTAGAATTAATGTAGACAAGAATTAGGCACTGAAAGAAAGAATAAAATCAAATTTGATAGAAGAATCACGGATCAGGGCTTGGCGAAAACCTGTACTTTTCTTACAATTACAAGATGAAAAGAGTTATCGGGGTATCTTTTATATCTGTTTGATCTGAACTTACTATTGTAAGGTACAGTGTGTAAACCTTTGAAACATCCTTTGGTTGTCTGAAGAACTCTGTGGGAATTAGGAGGATTTAATTCTGGTTAGTAAATTTTGCATTAGGAAGTGGGATTTCTGTATTCCTACACCTCAGGATGTGTGCTATTTGCCACAGAGATCAATTAACACCTCTTTGCCCCTTTTGCCTTTTTGAAATTGGGTTCAAATGACAAAATAGTTTCCCTGAATGTGGGGTCATATGTATAGTAGGAATAAATTGTTCAGTGCATGTACACAGCAGACCAGTATGTTCCTGCTGAGTCTTGCTTGAGGCTTTAAACTTGCTGTGGTTATGAAGATGTTCTTTGAAAATTGACTGTGGAAATTAATTCTCTGTGTATTCCCTGTCACGAAAGCCGGGGGCTGGAGTGAAGAAGGGCCTGTTGTAATCTCATTTTCTCCTAGGAGTCCCAGCTCAGACTCAGTTCTGCTGTCACCATTTCCTAAGAATCTCTTTATTTCAGCACCTTGCCTCAACTCAGAGTCTGTTTCTGCTGCCCAGTTCCTCCTGGTATGACTGGAGGCTGTTGTCAGTGTGTTTCTTGTACTATGTGTGTTGTCCTAAGTGGTTTTGTTAACCATTGTAGTCAGCCTTGTCTATCTTATTGTGTCCTCACAAAATCCTTCTGTGTTGTGATGAGAGTTTAAAAGTTTTCCCCAGATAAGTCTTTGAATATAGAAATAGTCTTGTCTTCAGAGAGACAGGGAGGTGAATGGTAGAGCTCTCAAAGTCAATACATTCTTATTTTCCTGTAAAAGATGGGACAAGAGAGGGAAAAGAGACCCAATTAATTTCCACTGAAGGAAAAGCACACATTTCCATTTTATTGTACACCAAAGTACCCAACCATAAGGAACACTTTTGACAACCTGGTTTATGCAGTTTGTTCATGTAGTTCTTAGTTCTTCAGTATGTCTGATTTCAATGTAAGTTCTACAGGGCTTTCTATCCCCAAGTGAGTAACTTCTATCAATATTTCAAGGGCAGATTGACCACAAAAGAGATGTGCAGCTCAAAATGCAATTTTTTATGGGCTATTTAGATTTGGTAGTCTCAAAACTCCTCAGTTCCATCTGTTTCTTGCTTGGTAGGACCTGATCTTTTAAGTAAAACTTTCATACAGAAATACTTTCATCTTCAGCTTTCATTCTTGCTGCTCAGGAGTAAGATAAGATACTTTTCTAAGAGTGCTAAGGTGGCTTTACCCCTGGAAAGAAAATATTGTAATTGTTTAAAAGAGCGCTACTTGAAATTCCATGTGTATCTACATTATTCTGAAAGATCATTATAATTAAACCTGGAAACAAAGTATCTCCTGTTGTTTGTTGTCTAATATAATATTTCTTCCACTAGAAATGAATAAACAAAAGCCTCTTGAATAGATACAGAAGAGTTTCAATAATACATTTCCCCAAGTGTCTTCCTCTCCCCCCCACCTCTGTCTTTATTTATCTTTAGATAAATCAAACTATTTAAAAGTATGTGTATGAATATCTAAGGCATATTATAGTCAGTATATTGCTTAGACTTTCAAAGCTATTTTTGCATATGAGCAAATACCTTTTCACATTATACAGGAACTATACTTGAAAGTGGCCCATTACTTGTATAATACACATAAAACACAGATTAAAATGCTTGGTCTAGTCCCCTCAAAAAAGGTACCCATATATTTGTGACCTATTCTTTTTAAATAAACCAACAGACATAATTCCTTCTGGAATATGCTCTTGATTTTTTGGCAAATAGCATTTGATCATGTTGTGAATTTTTTGCCAGGTGAGTGTAAAGCAGTGAAACATGGTGAAGCATATAAATGTTCCTCTGCTCATTATCTGCTAGGTAACAGGTGCAAAGACTGTTGAAGCTTAACCTTTCTCTCATGCTAATTTTTTTTTGCTTAACATTGTAACTGATTAAAAGAAAGGGGTGCTTAAAGGAATTATATTTTTATTCAACTGCTTAGAAATATCTTCCCTTTAAGATGGGGAACTATCTATGCTGAGGCAATATTGACCTCATATTGTGTTCAAACATAAACAATACAGGATGAGTAAAGGTGCCTTATCCTGCCTTTTTGGTTTGCTTTCTAATATTGAGACAACACTATATATAGCTAAGAATGCTGAAATATACCTAAGGAGTTCTGATGCTAGCTGTTTGTGAAACCTTTATTAAATGAAACATTATTTGAAAATACCCCAACTAGTTGCATGAAGACATTCTTCTGAAGCTTGACGTTGCTCTTAACATTTTCTTCTTGATGGTAAAGTTTTTATGTCGGGACTATATTTTTTAGTTTGATCTAAGGAAGAATTCTGAGAGGCTAACTAAGAAACAGGATATTATAATGAAGATAATATGAAGAATGTGTTTATTATAGATGTTTTTGTCACCATCATGTGCTGGAATTGCAGCTGGTAGTTGGGATACATACTATGACTTCAAGAAAGCTTTACATTTTCTCTGATTATTTGTAGGAGAAAAAGAGCTAACCTGAAATCCCTTAAAAAGAATTTATGTAACTGTTAAAAATGTAAAGAAAGCTTATTATTCTAACACTTGCATTATTATGCAGCACCTGTGACGTAAATTGCCAGAAACATCTGCCCGCTTCTGCAGATATTACAGCCTGCATGACTACATTAAAAGTCACGAGTCTGAAACTGGCAATTGAGAAAATGTGAAAGAAGGCAATTGCATCAGCAGTTGAACTAGTCAGGATGTAGGACATACCTAGTCTGGGGAAGTTGTGGACTGTTTACACAGTAATTTCGTGACTTTATGTAAAGTGTGATTGCTGACAGGACTTTGTCTTCTACAAAGTAGAAATAATGCTGCTTCAAAATCTGAAAGCATAAAGTGTCATTTTCCCTCCTACTCATGGTTTCACAGAAAATTCACTTTTTTGGAACAAAAAGTGTGGTTATAATATTTTAAATAATGCAGGGCTTTTGACATGCACTGCTGTAGTTAAAATGTGGCACATGGGTTGATTTGCTTGTTGAAAAGTCAGTTCCAATTAAGAGAAAGAATGGCCAGAAATTTTTTTCTTCAGATGGAATTTTCTAGGAAGAATTGCAATCAGAAAGTAGGTGTTGAAAAATGCCATTTGTTCTGTTACTGTTTAAGTTTCATAATAGCTTTCATTATAAAGCAGTGAGGAAAGTTAAGGGTAAATTCCTGTGTGGGAGAAGGGGCATATAAGCTTTTCTAATTCTCTTGATATATACTATTCTGCAACATGCAGAACATTGCAGAGCACTGGTTATTCCAAGGCTTCTGAGGTTCTTGGGGATCTCAACAGGAGATTTTGTTAGAGCACCTGTGTTTGTGTCTGTTTGAGCATGTATATATGACCTGGCAGGAGTTTAAAAGAATAAAGTTAAGAACAAGAACAAATTCTCTTAGCTCACCTTGATGACTTCAGGGGACCAGACCCCTAGGATGGTGGCATTTTCCGACATTTCCTTGGGCAGCAGTGTTCACTCTCAGCATGTCTGAGGGTACTGGGCAGGGATGCATTTCCACTGTAGGATGTGCCTCCTGTTGCAGTGTGTTATGGGACTAGGCTGGTGTTAGCATCTGCACCATGTGCTCTTAGTGCCAGAGTGCAGTTGAGCAGGACTGGCTGTAAAGGACTGCTGGGGGTGGACACAAGGTGGACACAGTGAGACCTGCCTTGGAAGCAAATTTTTGGTTTAAAAAAATTGCTTTGGAACTACATATTCATTTTTAAAACAGTGAATCTGCCTCTACAAGCACTGTAAAACTTGGGGGTTGCTGTATATGTGAGGGCTGGAAACTTCTGAAAAAGATGTAGTGAAAAAGAGTCATGAATGAGTTGCTTTTATTGTATTTGGAAGATGATGCATACCTTATACATAGTTTATACTTGTTTGTTTTTTCAATCCTTACTAGCAAATCTTGGAAGGAATGTGCTGGGCCTGGATCAAGTTGGATACAACCTTTATTCCATTTTTCAGACACACACAAAAAAAAGTTATTTTTCTTTCCTGTCCCCTTGTTCTCAGTAGATGTATTTGACTGCTTAACATCTCTAATGTTGTGGTGTTTCTCAGAGCCTTTGCTCCTTATGGAAACCTGTTTTGGTCAGTATTTTCTTTTTGTTTCTGTTTTGTCAGCAGCCATGCAGCAGGTCTTAGACAACCTTACTGATCTGCCGACATCGACGGGCGCTGAAGAAATAGACCTGATTTTTCTTAAAGGAATTATGGAAAACCCTATCGTAAGATCACTTGCTAAGGTATTTAAATTTGCTGTTTTGAGTAGAATCTGGAAATGTTTTAACTCTTACATTATTGTGTGAACACTGAGTGTGGGTTGAGGTATCAACAATGCATTGTTGGTACATCTTACTAAGAGACTTGAAGGTCAGCTTGAAGGTGAAGAGTTGGTATGGTGTAATTGCTGTGCATGCTGGTGGTTATATAAAAAAATCTAGAGGAAGATTAAAAATTCAGAGACTACAGAAATAATGTGGTTACATTATTTATGGAGAAAATGCAATATTTGAAATTAGAAGCAGTTGATCTTAATATAGTATTGTAACCACTGTTGTGTGCAGAGCCCATATGCCTTCTGACTTTTAGCATTTTTGCCAGAGATGAAAAGTGAGAGCAGTCACCTTCATTATCCCATGGCATAACAAAGTTGTCTTTTCCTCTTTAGCTCAAAACTACTTTCTGATACGCCAGGAAAATATTCTCACCATGCCCTTTCCTGGATCTCAGACTAATGCTTTTACCTTTGATTGTTTCCTCTCTAAAACATGGATTACCCGAAGTTTTTGTTCTTGGGTTATGAAATTCTTTTATGTATGGGTGGTAGCAATCAATTATAAATATGTAAGGTGATACTTGTAAAAAAAAAAATCTTTGGACTTTGTAATTAAAATGTGGCTGGTCTTGCCAGTAGGAAATGCAGTCAAATATTCTACATTGCTTATATTCATTCTTAATCTTACTTCATAAAAATAAGCTTCTTTCATGAGGAAAACCCAGTTAACTTAAATACAGCTGTCTCTTTAATAGGAATAGACATCTGAAAGCACTGCCCTCTGGGCAGGTATGAAATCCTCTGTAGAGCTAAAGGATTGTTGTCTGGAGATTTTGTTCAGTGTAAAAATCTGGAAAGGAAAACTTCTCATGAGAATTCATATAAGAATTTACTTCTGTTTAGCTGCTCAAAAAATTGGTTTTAACTTGAAGACATGCCACAGTAATAAACTTGGAAGTAATGGAAATATCTGTTGCTGAGATGCAGAGGGAAAGATTTGTCTACTAAATTTACTAGAGTAAGTAAAAGCACTTTTTAACTGGTGATGGAAACAACCTAAACTATTTGCTGCCTAGGTTATCTTTAATATTTATCCTGAAGAAAATGTTCATTGCAAAGCCTTTTTTTCTTGTCAATAATGTGTGCTTTAATGGCCAATAACAATTAGGTGGAATTTAATGACTAGCAGATGTAAAAAAGTGCTTGTAATGGAAACAGATTCTTAACTGTACACATGCTTTATCTAGAGTGCTTAAGTGTTTTAATTGTGTTCATATGGTGTGACTGCACTCATATTTTCTTTGTAATTATTTTGGAAAAATCCTCAGTCTTAACCAGTAGTGCTAAATAAGGATAAGATCAAACCACATTTGGTGAAATGTATGTAATTCACATATGTATCTATTTGTCCCTAAAAATACATAAACTTACTTTTCTATTAGAAAAGCTGGTTTTGCCAGAATTAGCAGTTCTCTGAGATGGTTACATTATTTAAGCAGAATCATTTCAAAGGAGGCCAGAAATGCAAAAGGCTTTTCATTTTCCTTTATTAACCAGTTATTAACACTGATCATTATGTAAAGTGTGCCAAAAAGGACAAAAAGAAATTTGGGGAAATGTGCCACAAGCTATCCTTTTGGTCCTTACATTAATGAAGGCAAACAATAAGTATAGTAGTTAGTCCATGTATTTTGCAGTGCAGTTTGGCTGATCTTTTAAAACTGTGTTGCATTCCTTTCACACTTTTCCTGTATGGAATAAAGGCAATAAGGTAGAAATTACAGATTTTTTTTTTTTTTTTAATAGGGCTCTTTCACTGAACCTTTCTACTTTTTGGTAGGTGGTAGAGGAAAGGAGAACTAATTGTTGTAATTGTGATATGTTTTTCCCTGTCACTGACATTTATAGCATCATAGAGTAGTTTTGGTTGGAAGTGGCCTTTAAAGGTCACCTTGTCTAACCCATTACAATGGGCAGGGACATCTCCAACCAGATCAGGTTGCTCAGGGCCCTGGCCAGCCTGACCTTGATTATTTCCTGGGATGGAGCATCTACAGCCTTTCTGGGCAACCTATTGCAGTGTTTCACCACACCCATCCTGAAACTTCTCTTCCCTATATCTAGTCTCAGTCTGCCCTCTTTTAGTTTAAAATCATGATGCCCTGTCCTTTTGCTAAAAACCCTGCTAAAAGTTTGTTCCCATTTTTCTTGTAAGGTCCCTGTAAATAAGGTCTTCCCAGAGTCTTCTCTTTTCCAGACTTAACAACCCTAACTCACTATCTTTCTTGTGCTGATGTTTGTGTTCAATCCTAACTAGTCTTTAGCATTAGTAAATTTGGAAAATAATCGTTGAACTTGGAACAAGCATGAATTCTCCTCAGTTTTGCTACTGAATTGTGGTATCAAAATTCTCCTGGATTGTTAACTGTTGTTTCAAACTTTAAAACATGATCTCCTTTCTGCTGTTACACTATTGGTTTTAGCATTGTATCACAGTGTAGAGCAGACCAGTTGAATGCCCAACCTATCCAAGGAAACATCTTGGGAGTAATCTATAAGCATTTAGTCCAGTATTTAGGATGTCAGATTGTTGAAGGTAAAAGCCTTACTATTTGACCATTTGGCAGGTATCATAAGTACTAAATGGACAGAAAATCTCAATTCAATGTTTCTGAAATGTTCAATTGAAATGAAAAAAAAAATTACAATATCCAAATTAGGTATTCCTATTTGTTTGTTTGTTTTTAAACTTGCTCATACCATTCCATATTTTGTTACTCCTCAACATATTACAGGATCAGAGATTGTTCACTGATTAAACTTTATGTTCCCCAGTATATACATGGCCTTGATTTTGGAGTGAAAGGTGAGGATATTTGTATTTAGATTATATCACTCAGTGTTAATAGTAGTTTTTTGAAAACAATGAGTGAGAAAAAGGTAATCCATATTCTCTAATCTTATAAAGATTAGATTAGATTTTATAAAAATCTTTTGCAGTCGGGTTATGTTTAAAAATCGCTAGATTTGTGCTTTTACTTGCTGTAAAAGAAGGAAACTTTAAAAGAAGGATATTGTTCACTCTGTGTATTCTGTACAAAGTTGCATTCCCTTATAAAGGAGAATGTGTGTAGGTGCTGAGCTTCCTATAACTTTGTAATCACAGTAGTTTGGTTTGTGTGTGTTGGTGTTGGAGAATGTTTGAAATGCCTTTGTGTTAAGTTAACCTTTCCATAATTTGGTCAACGGGCCTGCAGAAATAGCATTTTATAGATAGGAAGTACAATTTAATACTCAGATGATTTCAGGAAGCCAAGTTTTCTGCTTTTAGCAAAATTTTATTTTATTGTCTGTTTTAAAGCACTAATAAGAAGCAGAAGTGCTTGCATACTTTCAAATTATATCTATGGGAAGTGTATATAGATTACTCTGAATTATACCTATTAGGTATTTGTTTTTTATATGCCAAAGTAATTGCTCATTTGTAAATTTCTTGTTGCTACAGTGTTGAAAATAACTTTTAATTGAGAATCTGAGTTATTTTTGGCCTCCTCTTATTCCCTAATTCTATCATACTGTCTCTAATAAATAAGTGAAGCATTCAGAGATGCTTCTCTTTCTGCTCAGAGCACCTTCCTTTCAATGAATTTCAGTATCTGTAGAGTTCAGGAAAGGATTATGACTGTAGGAATAGCTCCAGAAATAGCCAGAAATGTTATCAAAGAATCACAGGATGGTTGAGGCTGCAAGGGACCTCTGGAGGCCAACTCTGCCTACTCAAGCAGGGCCACCTGAAGCTGTCACATCCTTGACAGCTTTTGAGTATCTCCAAGGAGAGAAACTCCCATCTTCTCTGGGCAGCCTGTGCCAGTGCTCAGTCACCCTCATGCTGGAAAAAGTGTTTCCTGATGTTCAGACAGAGTTTCCTGAGTTTCATTTTATGAATGTCCTGTCACCAGTCACCTCTGGAAACAGGCTCTGTCCTCTTTGCATAGTATACCTTATATACACACTGATGAGATTGCCCTGAGCCTCCTCTTTTCCAGGCAGAACAATCCCAGCTTCATCAACCTTTCCTGAAATGCAGGGTGCTCCAGACCCTTCATCATATTTGATGAAGAGCTTCACTGTGCTCTTCCCAGAATGTCCAGAATGTTCCAGGTGTGGCCTCACTAGTGCTGAGTAACACTCACTCTCCTAGTGAAACTTTTATGCAGTCCAGAATACTGCTAGCTGCCTTGGACTCCAACTTTTCTTCAGAATGTCCTTCAGTTAGGAAGATTTTTCTGTGGAATGTGCTGTTCAAAAGGTGTTTGAATGGGAAGAGTCTGAGGCAAATGTTTTTCTTGCAGACTCTGGAAAGATGCCATAGTTCATTTTTTGCCCTTTTTCTAGAGGGTGTACTTTTCCAGGATTCCAAAGCAGGAAAGGTCCTGAGGTGCTGTACTGTGGATAGAGGAGTGCTTGGTGTGTGTATAGCATAGAGGAGATAAGGACTTACAAGCCTCTCTGGTAGGTGCTGCTTATAAAGTTTGTTGGGTATGTAGTTGAGCATGCAAAATCCTTCAGCAGTTAAATCAGGTTATCCTATATATAATCTTTCTGGCTTTTCTGCTGAAGATTGCACTGAGAAATTACTTGAAAAGTAATAAATTTGAAATTTTATAAATTTGAACCACTTGAAACTTATTTAGATTACAGTCTCATGTATTTAATCTTACAGGCTCATGAGCGACTGGAAGATTCTAAACTTGAGGCTGTCAGTGACAACAACCTGGAGCTGGTGAATGAAATTCTTGAAGACATCAGTCCCTTAGTAAATAAGGATGAAAACGTTGCAGAATTGGTTGGAATACTCAAGGAGCCTCATTTTCAGGTGCCAATCTTTTACTATATGTTACCAACGTGTTTTATCAGTGTCCACATACATGTCTAGGAATAATAAAGAAACAAAACCTGAATTATAGTAAACTGTAATATGTAGGATTTTACTCTAAATATAAGGTAAATCAAAAGCCATGTTACAAATAAGCATGATTTTATTATTTTATGTAGTTTCAAAAATACCTTTACTCACTGTATTAAATTCTACTGGCGTTTCTGTTCTAAATCTTGGGCAAGCTTTTACTTCCTGTATGACTGGAGTTTCCATAAAAATTCCCTGAAGGCTTGCTTCATCCATAACATTTCCATGATCAGTTCCTGGTCATAAGCATGGTGTGCATTTCAGTTCAGCTGTTAGTATTCATACTCGTGTGTAAGATGTGGTTTGCAGAGTGAATGAACGTGATTCTTCTGTGATCTGATCTGCACTGCAGCTGAAGCTGAGGCTCTGCATCCCTCTCACTGTTGCTCTGCTGAAGTAAAGTGTTGACATATGCTTTCAAAAGCAAATGTTTTTCCATTTTGCTGTTTCTATGACTAGCTTCTGTATGAAGCCTCAAAGATCAAGGTTTGAAAATCCTTCATAGATTCTGGCCTTTCTGGGTAGGGTTCAGTGGAGTTTACTACTTCAGTGGGCTACTGCTAAGCTAAAGGTATTCTGTAGAAGAACATAAATATCTTTTGCAACAGTGAAAGTGGGCTGCTTTTGGCGTGAAGTTATAGGCATTTTTGGGATGGATGAGCTTAAACACACTTTTTTCCCAGGTTTTCTGTTACATGTTATGCAAACATAGCAGTGAGGTATATTATTACTTAACATGGATAAACACTAGAAAGGCTGTTGGTTGTATTGTGTCCTTTTGGAAAAGGGATCACTTCAAGAAGCCAGCTTTGGGGGCAGTAACTCTTCTGAGTACTGACAGTTCCTCTGCCTCTCCTTTGTTGGCTTCCCTTGTGCTCTTATTTGGCCAGAAAGGCATCATAGCTAAGTGATCAAAAGCTGATTCAGAGACTTACTGGTGCATAAACCTGCAAATCAGTCTTTGATTCCATAATAGAAATTGGTACCTGAAGAGGACTGGATGAGTTTGGAGGAATTGATAGTTAAAATGCAAAAGGATTAGAACTGAGGACTGACAGACTTGACAATGATCCACTGTGTTATACAGAGAAAATAAAGCTGGAAGTCAAAGAGAATGATGAATCAAAAGATGAAAAGGGCATAATAATTGAAGTGCTGCAATTTGAAAGGCACGATAGCAATGATCTCTGGAGAGAGATGGCAAGGGCCAGAGAAAAGCTTGGGAAAAGCATCTTTAGGGTGGAAACTGGAAATGGCCTATAGGAGACAGATCAAATAAGAATTTTCGGGTGAATTAGAATCAAGTAAGAATTACTGGGTGAATAGCCAACACTAAAGCAAATTCAGGATTTATTCCTGTTCAGTGGTCAGATCTACAGAGAGGCAGAATATGGTGTTGTCAGATATTTCATTAATTCAAGCTTAAGCAACTTAAACATGTAATGTAAAAGTTCCAGAATAGCTGGTGAACTAGAATGTCAGTGTTTGTGCTCTTTCTTGTACCTTTTTTGTTGCTTGATAAATAAGGAGCAGATGTGACATTGCATATATGCTACCTTAACTTTACAGTTTTGCTCTGATTTTTTGTTAATGCTTCCTAATTGCATGGTAAAGGTCCATATAGAAAACATCTATTTCCTTCCCTGTCCAGCAGTAGGCATCTAGTGAAGACTGTAAGGCTAGAACAAACCAACAGTGATACCTTCCAAAATGTGTTGTGAAGACTTAGTGATTTGTTTTTCAGACTTCTGAGTGAGAAGTAGTATCCTCCACCTGTGGTTCTTTTTCATGAGCTTATTCAGTTGTTTTTTTAACCCATGTGAAAATCTGTCATTCACAGCATCCCCCCTTTGGGTGGAGGATGTGCTCTTTTGGTTTTGAGACTGTCCCCTGTCAATATGACTTAATATTCCCATCCTCTTGTATAGGAAGAAAGTGAACAGTTTTTCTTAATCAGCTTTTCCATGTTACTTGTGGTTTAAGAGACCTCATTGTGTCTGTCTGTGTCAAGTAAATAAAATTAAAGGAAGCAAAGCTGTATACAGGTTGGACTTCTGAATTGGTGTCATAATTTTCATTGCATTTCCTACTCATGGCCTAAAAGTTCCTAGTATTTGGTTTTTCTATTTAACAGCTCATGAATAGAACAGAAGGGACTTACAGTGCACATCCACTCCAGCTGCCTGACCAATTCAGAGCTGACTGAAATATTAAAGCTGAAATATTAAATGTTATTAAGGGTGTTGGCCAAATGCCTGTTAAACACTGACAGGCATGGGGCATCAAACACCTCTTTAGGAGCCTATTCTTGTGTTTGGCCACCCTGTCAGTAAAGAAGAGATACCTCTAGGCTCAGGGAGAGTATATTGCTTGTTAGATTCAGTTTGGTTTTGTATTGTTTACATCTTCAAGATACCATTTCTGAGTCTGTCAGTTAATATATTAAACTAGGATTATGCTTTCCCTTGCAGTCAGTGTTGAATTTAATTTGCCTTTTTCTCAGTCTGTTGCTCATGAGGTGCCTCTGCAGGATACAGTCAGTTACTTTAGTCCATCAGCAAACTGTCATTTCACTTCTCATCCCCATTTCCTGGGTCGTTTATCTGACATGTCAGTATATTGGCAGGTGTGGAACTGAGCTCAGACCCCTGTGGAAATCACCTGATGACATGAATTCTGAAAACTAAAAACAAATGTATTCCTGGCACCAGTTTTTCTGGCTTTTAACCAATATTTTCTTCCACTTGAAAGCCTTACTGCTCATCCTGCTATAGTTCTGTTTTTTCAAAAACTTCTACCAAAGGCCTTATGGAAATTGATCTATATCAACAACTCTAACTGCCTTGTTGCCATTCTTGGTGACTCTTCCAAGGAATCTGACAAGATTTGAGAAATATGACTTCCTTTATTAAAGCATATTGATGTTTTCCTTTGATCCGTTTTGTCCTGTCATTCTGAGTTTTATTGAAACATCTGATTTGTTTAGTATCAGGATCAGATTTACTGTTTTGCAGTTTGTTGACTCTTCCTTGGAGCCCAGTTTAAATATTCATGTCATGATTATTGCTTATATCCTGCTTCTTTCCCTATAGTGTTGGGTGAGTCATGGGCATGTAAGAAAAATGCAGTGCAACTTTGTTTGCTGCAAAACCTAGATAGTACAAAAATGACAAAAAAGTGTGAAAAGAAGAAAAAATAAATGGTTAAAATAGTTAAATGCTGCCCTGGAGAACTGGCCTGTTCATCACTCTGTCAGAATTAGAATTCATTTATAAAAATGTCTGAAGAAGCTTTAGCTTGCATTTTTAAAATTTATTCTCTGTGTACCTGTTGTGAGGCATTCAGTCTCATTTGCAGAAACAATGAGCAGTTTTGGCTGCTGTGTATGTGCAAAAGCATCTATCTGCTTACTTCTTTAAGGTATATCTGCTGTGATTCAATTCTGAAGCCAAAACTTCAGGCAAATTTTCAGCCCTTAATTTTTTACTTCCATTATCCATGAGAAGGCAAGCAATGAAATCAGCTGAGGCCAAAATACTGGTTTTAATTTAATTGCTATCATAGTTATGACCACTCTAGAACAACTTCTAGGACAACTGCAGACTGAAATGTGGATATAATATCTTTTTTTAAGGCTTGGGAAAGCCATATGTCTTCTTCTCCAAAAGGAAACAGAAAATAACCTAAATACTCAAGAAATAAGTGCTATAATTTCTGCCTCATTTGGTGCAAGGAGGTAGATTCCATATTCTGCATGAAGGGAAAAAGGAAAAATACAATGTCAATTGCATTTATAGAAAATGTCACTTGCATCCTTTGTCTAGTTCTGTAAAAGTGCAAAGAACACAACCTGACTCGTTAAAAGTTTCATGGACACTTCTGTGTAATTGGTTTAGAGGCTGACTTTGTATTTTACAAATGAATGGTGCCACTTTATCACAGCATCACCTTACAGTTGTAACCTGCCTTGGCATACAAGTATAAAATGTGATATACAAGGCATCAGTGCAGTAGTTTGTTCAAATGTTTCATTTAGTGCTAGAAGAACCATATTACAGGACTTCATTTTTTCTACACATTTTTGTAGAAGAGCATTTGGGAATGACTAACTCTGGAGTACAGGTGCATGTGTTGCTGTATTATTCCCTCTCTTTTCTCCTTTCTCCTTTCATTTCCTATTTTTTTCATCCCTTCCACTTTCTATCCTTTTTAGTTTTAACTGAACTTTTCAGAGGTCAAAGTGTGAAAGTTCTAATGAGTTTCACAGTATTGATGGCTAGCCAGTAGGTCAGTATGTGTTGGAAGGCCAGCTGGCACATGCAGCACATGGAAAAGGCTGTAACAAATCTTACCAGACAGGAGTGGTAAGAGAGGTTGCCTTGAGGAAAGAAGAAGCAGTTAAAAATTTTCACACTATTGGAGTGGTTAAACATGCAGAAGAATCACTTCTGCTTCCTCTTGGAAGAGCTTGTTCTGTTACTTTCACCTTTCAAGAATTAGCCAAATCATTCATCCTAAATAGATTCTGCTGGCAATAAAATACTTAATCTGAAAAGTAGCCAGTATTGTCTTCTTCTAGTTAGGTTTATAAGAGCTGACCATACCTTTAAAAGGTTTCATTTAGAAAAAGTGATCTTAAATTGCATCCTAGGCAGATATTAATATATAGGGTTATTTCCCCCACATATTCTTGTGTTCTTAGCAGCCATCCTGATTTTTCTAAGGTCATAAATGATTTCCTCACTTTTCCAGGAGGGCTTTAAAATGTGTTCTTGTCACATGAACATGGACCTCTAGTCCATGTATTAAGTTCTAGTATTTAAACACGATGGTGAGGGAAGACTAGCACACATTTAGTATATGAAAGAGGAAGGGAAATATTTTAGATACTTCTAGGCCTAAAGTTTAGAAAAGGAGTCCTGAATTCAAGACTCTTAGACATTCCACTCTGGTGTGTTTACTCCCACCACAGCCCCTAGTTTGTAATCTAATTGTTCTTTAGGATTAGAATTGAGGAAATAGTTATTATATTATTAAGGGCAATGCTTCATAACACATTTAGATTGTGTTGAGAATTTTTTTAGGAAAAAATAAATGTTGAATTTGAACTTGGCTTCAGCACTGTAGAGAGTTTTGAATGTTTAATGTTTCTGTGTTTACTGAATTTTTAATTATGTTTTAAATTACTTTTTTACCTGTAAAATATAGCAGCCACAGAAAATTACTGTAAAGAAATCAATATCTTCCAAGTTTATGGGTGGTTTTTTGGCAGTATCTTGCATAAAGAGATCATACTGTCTGTCACAGGAGTGTGTATCCATTGTGTGTTAACTCTTGTGCTTTGTAGGAGTTCTTCTAAATGCCTTGTTCTGACAATATTGGTGTTTTTTTTCTAGATAACCTTTCTACAGCTATCTATTCTTGGATAGTCAGCTGATCCTGTTTACAGGAGGAAATTTTGTATGGAGGAAACTTTGAGCTGGTCTATGGTTGTTGATCAGTCCATGTTGTTTTGCAGACTTTGGCAGTGGTTTTATAAGTGTTCCAGGACCAGTATGGAAAGGTCAGATTCCAATGGAGCTCTGGATTTGCAGGAGCATAGGATATCACTTTTTGCAATATCACAAGAAAGAAACAAGAGAAGTTCATGTAACTGTATTTTTCAGTTCATTCAGCCATGCTCTCAAAATAAGAAAGTAACTTAGCAACATAAAATGTTGGTGAGTAGTTCACAGTGGTACAGGCACAAGGCCCCCTTGCCACGTGCCTGTGCTTAAGTGTTCTTCAGGACTGTAGGTCATGGCCTGGCTGGCTGGAAACAGGCTCATAAAACTGGTACAGATTCTTGAGTTTCAGAACTGAGAGTTAGGTGTGGGACAGTAGTTAACTCAACTCTGGCTTAAGGAAACCAGTGAAACACTTTTCTTAAAGAAACCACTTTAGAGTTGTGGGCAGTCCCTTATAGTCCTTCTGTGACTCAGGCACTGTGTAAATAATAGGAAAAAGATCCTCTGACTGAGAGATGGTTAAGTAGCAGTTATATGAATTCATGCTTATCCATAAAACTGGGTAGTTAAAAAGGCTCAGTATGTGGAATGGGATCAGATTTGAGAATGGAAGAATTTTACAGAGCATGTTAATTTGAAAAGGATGACACAGACTCTTATCTTTAGGTTTTTTGGACTGTGGATCAGATTATAATTTATGAATTGCATTACCATAAAGGGCAGAGAGCTGTACAGGCAGTTGTGTGAGGCTTCATGAGTAGTACAGTGGATTGTGGTCAGAAACTTCAGAGACAATTTGTTTTAGCATGTGATCAGAAGAAAACTGGAAGTTTCATACTGCTGTATCTACCTGGTTTTATGAGTCCTAATCTGTAAAAGTGTGTAGCTGATGCTAATTAGTTTCATTTTGGAACTGTAGAAAGATCCTAAAATATGTTGTTTGCAAACATTGGCAAATAGATCTATTCTCCTGGTGTCTGGATTGGATGTGTCTTGGATAGGGAAGAATTAGAAATTGCTACCATCTGACAGCTGCTTGATTTAAATAAATGATTGTTTTTCCTATTTAATTTGATTTGGTTTGTGTCCACAGTATCAGAGCAGCCACAATAAGCAGCTGTCTTTACAGTCTTAATGGAAGGGGCAAAATCGGTGAATTAATACTTCCTTCTAACCTCAAGTTGAAATATCAGCAGGTTCATCGTGTAATGGGCAGATTAAAATGACTGTTCAGGTTTGTGGCACTTTGAGGGCTTGCATGCTGAGCTTAGCACTAACCTAGTGTGGTTGCACAGCCTTTAGCTTAGAGGTGGCTTACAGAAGGATGGAGCAGGCTGCATAGCAAATCATTACTCTTACTTGCTCACCTGCTCTGCTTTCTGGTAGTTTGCTGTCTTCCTCTGGCATGTGCATGTCAGTATCAGTGAAAGTCCCATGGTGTCTTCTCTTCACAGTCAGTAATCTGCCTTAAGACTGTTTCTGACCAGTCACTGTTGGAAACAAAGCTGTGTAGTTGGAGGCCCAGTAGGCATCTCCTCTGCTTGCTGCTTCTATCTCTGTATCTGTCAGTGTGATTCCCTGTGCTGTAGGATGCTTTACCTTGGACTACTGTGTATGATGGCAGTCAGGTGTCCCTTGTCCTCTCACAGAATGGTTTGAGTTGGAAGGGACCTTAAAGATCATCTTATTGCAGATAATAATCTGCAGATTATTGTAGATTCCCCACCATGGGCAGGGCACTTTACACTAGAAGGTGACAGAAAGACAGAAAGTCTCCACTGTCTTAATGCACAAGTTTAATCTTAGTTCACCTGTATGTATTGTCTTAATTTTTCTTTATCTTAAGATATCCTGTATCAGAAACTCATGCCTGAATTGCATTGTCTTTCAGACATGATTATATTCATTTGGATCTCCTCCTTCTAGCTTGTATTTATGTACATGGACTGTGAAAACACCATTAACTCTAAGGTGTCTTCCAGAAAGTAAATTCTGTCAGCTTGGATTCATTTGGTGCTAGAATTCTGCCTTGGCTTTATGCAGGCAGGAAGCACTCCTGCAGATGGCTAGAAATTCTTGCATACCTGTCATTATCCAAATGACTGTGGAGGAAGATTTTATTGCATTAAACACAAGTATCTAATGATGGGTTATCTTCATTTTTTGCAGTGGGTTGTTCATTTACAAGTAACCATTTGCTCAGATACTGTCTCATTAGGTGGAAGACTATTTTAGCTACTCCATTTTCTGTCTTCTTCCCTTGTAACATCAAACATTCATCCCCATTTTAGTTACGTTTCTCCTATATTTCCTTAAGAAGCAGCATTTTTATTTACAAGCTAGGATATTTGCCGAGGCAATAGGCTTATCAGTTCATGTGAGCACTTGTGTGTCCATTTTTGTTTTATTTCATGTAAACTAAGAGTATTATGACCTGGTCCCAAAAGGACAGATTCAGTGGTTATTCAGCACTAAATTCTTTCACAAACAGTTATTTCATTACTTTTAAAACTATTTTTTTTCTGTTCCTTTGCAGTCACTCTTGGAAGCACATGATATTGTGGCTTCAAAATGTTACGATTCCCCTCCTTCTAGCCCGGAAGTCAATAATTCTTCAGTGAACAACCAGGTTGTTCCAGTAGATGCTATTCGTATCCTTGGAATTCACAAAAGAGCAGGAGAACCACTGGTAAGTAATTGAGGTTGAATTTGTATTTAAAGTGCTAGTGAAAATGTTTGCACGTACCTGATTTTTTGCATTATGTTTCAATTATTTCCATTATGTTGTGTAATTTAGTGAGTGATAAGCTCAGTATTGAGAGGTTGAAATAGGAAGATACTTTCATATACTCATTTCATTCTGTCCAAGAAGTATGGGATAGTGATTAGGCACTCACTGGGCTGAATGGCTGCTGCCATAACTGGCTAACACAACATCTCTTTGGTCCTGATATGAGATGGCAGGATTGCAATCAAGAACAACAGTAATTTTTCAGTCATGTGAAAACCTTGTGTGAAATCACTTCCGTGTCACCTGATGCTTCAAGTTCTTACATTGTAGTAGCTGTAATTGTCTGTTCATTGGAGTGGGTGGGATATCTCACAGCTGTGTATTTGTGCTTGAGATAATGGTAAAATGAAACTGAAATTCAAACAGCAGCAAAGTGTACCTCTTTCAGGGAGTCACGTTTAGAGTTGAGAACAACGATCTGGTAATAGCCCGAATTCTCCATGGAGGAATGATAGATCGGCAAGGTCTCCTGCATGTAGGTGACATTATTAAAGAGGTGAATGGCCATGAGGTTGGAAACAATCCAAAAGAATTACAAGAGCTGCTGAAAAACATCAGTGGAAGTGTCACTTTGAAAATTCTCCCCAGCTACAGAGACACAGTCATTCCTCAACAGGTCAGTAACACATTTCTGATGATTCTGTGAAAAGATCTTCTGCTTAGTACTTTATTGTGTAAGATTCTCTAAGATTCTGGATTAGGCATATTTTGATTATTTTCTGACTATAATGATAGGAGGAAGAGTAAAATGTAGATACCTGTATTTACCTTTAATTACATTTTAGAAATGGATTTATTTACCTAATATGCCTGCCTAAAAACCCGAATTAGTGTCTAAAATTGTTAGGCATTTATATGCTACTTATTAACCACGTTTCTTTGACCTTAAGTGACCTCTGAGGACCTGACCACAATCACACTTCATGCAGTGAAGTGTGTGTGTTTATAACATGGTTGGTGTCAAAATAATCAGTTTCATAAAATTCAGAAACATTTAAATCAACAGATGAGCTTGAACTGACTGACTTCAGTGGAATCTTGGATGGTGGCTATTCCTTATCCTTTTGTTGTTGCTGTAAGCTGTCAATTTCTCCTTGGCAGAAGTGACTTCCTGAGCTAAACCAGTGTCTTTGAAACACTGTATAAAGATGCTTCTTCAGGTGGTGGATCTTAATGCCTGTGACTACAGGCAGTGCTTCCACTGAGTAGTAGCTGAGGGAATGTGCTCTGTTGAGGCAGGTGCAGGGCTTCCTTTGCTCCCCAGCCTGGTACAAAGAGACTCAAAGATGATTTCATTTCAGTCATGCAACTTAACTCTTTCTGAGTCTTAAGCTGTCGCATCTCCTGTTACTTTTAAAACATTGAGTTTATGGCAAAAATAATTCTTAAGATTCCACAAGCTTTAAATACAGTGCTCACATTCCAAGATTTTTTTTTGTATTTTTAAGTAACTAAAAGTCAGAATTCTAATTGAGTTGTATGTGCTGAAATGCAAAAATTAGCGTTTTGTAGTACCATGTCCAAGTGGAACAGATTTTTTTTATTTTATGTCATGAAGCTACTTCAGCCAAGGTTTGCACTGTTAGTTATTCTGTCCCAGATGGTGTATAACTTTTTTCCTCCTAGATTGTATTTTACGTGCCATATGCAACTTGGATCATGTCAAGCTTTTAATGCACGATTAGTCAGAATGTATTTTATAATTCTTAAGCTTTGTTAATTTTTACACATTTCAGGTTTTTGTGAAGTGTCATTTTGATTATAATCCATATAATGACAACCTCATCCCATGTAAAGAAGCAGGTTTGAAATTTTCTAAAGGAGAAATTCTTCAGATTGTAAACCGGGAAGATCCAAACTGGTGGCAGGTTGGTAAAAAGATTAAAATAAGTAAAATAAAAAACTGAAATTCATCAGCAGTTGCTTTAATAATGAATTGATTAAATTGTTATCTATTTTCATTTAGCAGTAGATACATGAAAGAATATTTACACTGCAATTCAGTTTCAAGCTAATATAAAGATGTTGAAGTTGAAACATGAAAGGAAAAGGAATGTTTTAAATTGTAAATGTAACACTCACTTTACTGTTATTGCTGTTTGTCTTTGTTCTTATATCTTAAGCCTGGACATTCCCAAATCAATTTAAGATGCACAATTTCTAGGAAAAAAAGTCTTAATTGGACTATAATTGTTGTAAGCCTTCTCTGACAGCAACTGTGGAAGAAGTGGACCCTTTCCTGAGTGCTCAGAGTTGAAGAGAGGAAAATTAATCTTGTGGAATTGAAGGGGATGAGAATAGCTGTTTGGAGAGGCTGTATGTTTTGTTTCTACAGTAGTGGTCAGTGTCTGTGAGCTGTATCATGCATGCTGATAGTCACAGTGTTTGGCACCATTTCAAGTATGAACAGATCATCCTGGTTTAAGGTGGTATTTCTGCATTCAGTCCTTCATTGGAAATGTAATCCAGTGCTTATGCTGTGTTTATTTTTTCCAAGATCCTATGCACAGCATTAAGCATTATCAGTGCCTCTGAAAATGGGACAAGTGAACCTTTGAGACCCTTTTCTCAACTGAGATCCTCAAAACTGGCAAAGAGTTTAGCATTATTAATTTCCCTTTCTACCCCTACCTTGCTCACCCTTTGCAAGGTAACAAGCAGAAGAGCCAGATACTATATGAGATCAAGATATATGACTTCTTTAAAAGCAACAGAAATATTTCAATATACATCAACAGCTGCTGAATTTTATTGCTTCTCAGTGACGGTAATAACAGAAAGAAAGATAATAAAAATGTGAGGAAGGACTGAAAATTTATTGCTGCCAATTTAATTAGTTTCAGAAGTAGATACTCCAAAACTCTGGAAAAGTTTGATGTTTAACTCCCATGCTGACTTCTGTATTGCCTTTCAAACTCTCCAGCTCTAAGTTGTGGGAGTCCAGGAAAAATAAATCTTCAACACTCGATCTGGCAAAATTGAAACATGTTAAATCAGTACACTGTATTGCTATGCAGATCATGCCCCAGGAAAAAGAAGCTTAGTTTTTCCTCATGCTTTCTAGAAATGCTAGATTGTTAATGAAAATTTCATACTGTAAAAAATCAGTTAGTCATAGATAAAAGCATACAAGTTGAAAAGCAAACATCTCCTGTTAGCAAAAGAGAAGGATTTATTGCAAGCAAAAGATTTATGGAGAATTAAAGACTTCACAACTCTTTTTGTGTGTGTTAAGCTTGCTGAGAATTGAGCTTGCCATTAAATTATTTTATAGAGAATTTTAGTCAATTCATTACTGGGAATACTTAAGTTACTGAGATTTTAAATCTGTAGTTGCTTAGTGCAAAAAGCTTGAAGGCAAGATTAGTTAATAATCTGTGCTGGAACCTGTTTGGAGCAGCTCAAAAATACAAAATAAGTGTACTGTATACTAGAAAATCTTGAATTTTGTCACCTGAGTCTTCAGTGTCTGGAGCCAGAGAATTCCACTTGGGAATTTTATGCCAAAGTTTTATGGCTGCAGGAGCTTACTAACATAATGGGAACCAGTAATGAAACTTGTATCTATATTACTTAAGTTTTCTGAATTTCAATACTCAATAGCAAAACAGTATTCCTGTAAAGGAGAATATTGATATTTACATCTGGCTTTGAATTTCTAAGTCTTAGTAGTAAATGTATCAACACTCACCACTGAGAAACTGACAGTGGGGAAGTCAGTCAACACCATGTTGATGAGAAAAATGCTTCTTGCAAGTTGAATATAATCATTTGTTTGGTTTCTTTTTTTCCCAGGCTAGTCATGTCAAAGAAGGAGGAAGTGCAGGTCTAATTCCTAGCCAGTTCCTGGAAGAGAAGAGAAAGGCTTTTGTTAGGAGAGACTGGGACAACTCAGGTGAGATGTAGTGAACTTCAGGAGTAGATTTTGCTCTGACTCTATTTGTTTTGCTATTCCTGCCTTCATAAATAATAGAAAAACTGCTGTGTGAGATTACATGGATTATTGTGAAATGCTGAATTTTATATATTGGCTTTGGCTGAAGGAAAAAGGGTGAAGTCTCTGTTTAGTGTTCAAAGATACATGAATCGGTTTTGCCACCTTCTGATGAAAAGCTGAATGAGGTGGGACAGGCAGGCTGCACTTTTAAAAAAAATTTTGTATGGTATGTACTGAAAGTTAATAAGCTAAACATGGGTTTTTCAGCTTTTCATTTCTAGAAAAATATTTTTTCTCTGTGTTCAGTTCTTTCTATACAATTTTTTGATGGGTTTGTAAATAGATGTAACTTCTTGTACTAGGATATATACAATTCGAGAATAGTCCTTATAAATTTATTAATCTAATATTTCATATATTCATGTAAATAAGCTTTGGAAATTAACAGAAATTGTGAGTTCATCAAATTTTTGTTTTTAGGGCCTTTCTGTGGAACAATAAGCAGCAAAAAAAAGAAAAAGATGATGTATCTCACTACAAGAAATGCAGGTATCTCTTTATTACATGAAAGTCAAAGATGTTTAGTCTTCAAAACTTGTAGAGTGTAGTGTATCCAAAGCTGAAGATTTGTATTAAAATATTTGATTATAAGTTTGATAGATCATATAGTTTTTATAGTTTAAAAGCAATGGTGACCATACAGACATGGCTGTACTGAGTATATCATTTGGTGGGTGGAAATCAGAGAAAAACTGAGTGTTAAGAAAAAAAAGTGAAATATTTGTTCCCAATGGGCTGAGGGGATATGTATTTTTCCCTTCTGTTCAGCACTGGTGAGGTCATACCTAAGTGTACTGGGCACCTCCCCCAGTGCAAGAGAGATGTGGACTTACAAAGGTGTTGAAGGCACTGGAACATCTCACCCATGAGGAAAAGTTGAGACAGCTGGGAATGTTCAGCCTGGAGAAGAGGAGGCTCAGGGCAGGTGTACAAATACCTGGATGGAGGGTGCAGGGAAGATTGTGCTGTGTGGGCTGCTTGCAGAGTAGCCCAGTGACAGGGCAAGAGCCAACAAGCAACACAGGCTCTGAATGTCAGAAAACACCTTTTCCACTATGTGAGTGGCTGAGCATTGGCACAGGTTCTCCGGAGAGGTTGTGGAGTTGCCTTCCTTGGAGATACTCAGCAGTTGTCTGGATGTGGTCCTGGGCATTGGGGTGGACCAGATGCCTTCCAGAGGTACCTTCTAACCTCAACCATTCCATGATTCTGTGGAAGCTTACTAATTGTTAGCCACAGTTTTCCCTTTCTGATCAGAGACTTTCTCCTTGGAAGTAAAAGTGAGAACCTGACCTTAATGCTGTCTGTGGAGGAATAACTATTTTATTCCCAAACCAATTTAAAGAAAGAAGTCGTGTATCAGACTTACTGCCCTCTGAGTACTGTTTATATTCACATGAGGTCTGTTGATAAATAGCAGGACTATGTAATTTGTTTTTCTTACAGCACTGAGTGTGTATTAAAGTTTTTTCTACGTTTCTCAATGCAGAATTTGATCGCCATGAAATCCAGATATATGAGGAAGTAGCCAAAATGCCTCCTTTTCAGAGGAAAACCCTGGTCTTGATTGGGGCCCAAGGAGTGGGGAGAAGGAGTTTGAAGAACAGGTTTATTGTGCTGAATCCTACTAGATTTGGAACTACAGTGCCATGTAAGTTGTCAGCATTCCTATCACAATATCTACTTTGATTAACGGGAAAGTACCTGATGTTTATCCAAGTGATTTAGTGTAGGAATGATTTTGTCAGAGCATAAAAATTGTATAGAGTGGGAAAACAAGAGGCTCTTCCTGTTTTCAGACAACTGAACTAACATATGACCATGAAAATATTTGTCACTAGCACTTAAATGTTACTGATGCTGCAGAAAACCAGTTTTGGTCTGTGCAGTATTTCAGTCTGGGTTTCCTCAGTGTCAGACACCATGCTGAATCTCTACCATCAAAACTGGCCAGGGCCGGTTTAAATTGGTTTGTGGACCTGATAACAAGGTTGACTTCTCAGTGTTACTTTTTGAAAGAAATCTTCTCCTGGGAATTTTATTATTTTATATTGGTGAAAGAGTAAGAGGCTTTTTATTGAGTCTAAAATTCTTACTCTGTTTTAAAAAAGCCTTCAGAATTACTTATTTCTCTATGAATGCTGTATAGATGCTTGAATATATGTAAGTAATGCAACACAGTTGTTGAAATTCTTCAAAGGCCTGAAAGTAAACTTTTCCCAGTTTGATAGTCTAATCATGCACATGCAATATCCAGTTTATTGTATATAGAACTTCTTCTCTACTTTAGATTTTAAGTGGGAAAACCAATAAACTTAGTTGCTCTTTGCTTAGAAGAAAGTTCTCCAGGTTATTCATAAACCAATTTGTGTAGGATGTGTTTTGGGAGGTAGGAAATGGGTGAAATTGATCCATTGTGCAGTGGGAAGAAGCATGTTCTTGGTGTAGAGTTCTAATCCAGCACATGGTGATGTAGTTTTTCTTCAGTGTGGATAACTGAACTGTTAAATCATCTCCTAGCTGCAAAATTAATTGCAAACTGATACATGATACTTTTTAATAAATTATATTAACCACTATAGTTTTAATCTTTCCATAAAATCTTGACTAAAATTAGATGTTCCAGTAATATTTTTATTCTTAACAGCTTCAGATGATTATTTCTGCTGGCACTTGTGTTTTCCATAAGATTGACCTGGATAGGAATTATGGGACGGGAAAGATTGCTTTGCACTTGTCTCAACAATTTGTACCAAGTGATGATAGGAGTATTTCCAATGGAATGCACTGACTGTTATGTTTAATATGTTCTAGAGTTCAAATCTAATTAAATATAAGTAGCAGGTATTTAATAAGGTGAGAGTACAGGAAAGTCAAAAATAATATGATGTTGCTTTTTATTTTCTAAATAAAACTTTCTAAAAAATTATTTTTACTTCTTTTGCTTAAGTAATGTCTGTACTGCACAGTGCAGCCAATACCCAAGATAGTTGATAACTATTTGCTCAGATACTGGCTTTAATCTTTCTACAGGGAATTTACCTTGCTTTAAAAGGGAAGTTGTCCTGGAAAGCAGCATTAGCTGGCCTCCACTAAGATTCTCCTACGGTGGCTGGGCTGCTTCTGATATTTAAGCTAACTTTCTTTATAGCTAGCTCAGGTAATTCTACACTGAACAACAGGGCAAATATAGAGAGCAAAGGTTTTGGGGGTGGGATGGGGCAGATCTTGTGCTCAGCTATTTTCAGAAGAACATTTGGCATTTGAAAGTTAACTTCCATTTGATTTCCAAGTCACTTAAATAAATATTTCATTAATTGAATAATTTAAAAGATTACATTAAAGAGTATTGTATATGGTCTGAAAGAGTAAAACAAAGGAAATAGGCAAATGGATAGGTAAGCAACATATAGGAAGGAATATAAATAAAGGGAACAGGAGTGGCTGTGCTCAGTTTCAAAATTTAGCTAGAATAATGAATAAACCTGTACGTGGAGCAACTACAATTGTATGACAGTGTGTATTGTAGTCTCCCTAACTTAACAGGCAGTCCAGTTTCATATTTATATTCCAAATATAAAACAAAACCATTAAATTTATATTTTAATTTTTTTGTTTAGTTACTTCACGAAAGCCAAGGGATGATGAAAAAGATGGCCAAGCATACAGATTTGTGTCACGAGCTGAAATGGAGACGGATATTAAAGCTGGCAGATACCTAGAGCATGGAGAATATGAAGGAAATCTTTATGGCACAAAAATTGATTCCATCCTTGAAGTTGTTCAGACAGGAAGGACCTGCATCTTGGATGTAAATCCACAGGTATATGATTTATGTTATTATTAGAACAAGTGTGAGATTATAATGTTGAAGAGGTGAAGAGAGATGCCTTCAAATTTGAAGGCTTCTTACCTGGTTTCAAGGTTACAATTATCAACTGGATTTTCTTGTGTTTGCGGCACTTGCTTGGAATGGGTTAGAAAGTTGGAAAAAACCCAACTTAAATTCTGCATGAAAGAGGAGTCTTGCAGAGTAGTAAAAAATCTTTTTAGCCAAGGAAAGAATGATGCTGAGCATTTCAAAAAGCAGTGTAGGAATTTCTAAAATAGAAATAAGAATCTTCACTTACGTGTTGCTGCCCATTTTAACAGATGAGTTTTGCGGTGTCCCTTAAGTAACGAGGAGACATGGTGAGTCATTCTCAAACTTAGGTGGTTTTTTTATTTTATTTTTCTTTGCTTCTAGGCCCTAAAAATACTGAGGACTTCAGAATTCATGCCCTATGTGGTGTTTATTGCTGCTCCAGAGTTGGAGACTTTGCGAGCTATGCACAAGGCTGTGGTAGATGCTGGAATTACAACCAAACTTCTCACTGTAAGCAGATCATTTCTTAATTAGTTTTCTTTGAACAAGATGTCCTTAGACTTTTTAAAAATTCTTTACCATTCATTTTAGATGGGATTTATTCTGAAATGAATGTCTCTAAGAAAAGTTAGGCAAGACTTTTGCTGATTGCCTAGTAGAAATTGCTCAAATACTATGTATAAGGAAGATTGCATCTTTCTTAAAAATAGACCTCTTACAGAGAAGCGTTGATTACAAAAATATTTGTAACGTGTACTTTGGGAACTGTCACCTTTGATTATTTGCAGCAAATGGTAGATATTTCATGGTGGTAGCAATTGTTCTTTTGTGCAGATGTTTTTCCTTGACTTTACATCTCCCTCTCCACTCAAATTTTTGTTCCTGTTTGTCTTAATAATACACATGTGCTTTAAAAATTGAAACTGTAGTGCTTGGGAAAGATACTGCAGCTTATGTAAAAAACGAAAAGCAAAAGCCTCACTAGTCAACAAACCAACAAAAAAAACCCCCCAAAACAAAACACAAACACCCCCCCCCCCAAGAATGCAGGTAGTCCTTGTTTTCACTGCTGCAGCAGCATGTGCTGCACTGAGAACGGCTGAGTGCTGCCAGAACAAGAAGTGTTGAACAGCTTCCTTTGAAGTTCCTTGGATTTGTCATATAAGGTGAAGTGGCATGTTTTCTTCATTACATCTTCCCTCCTTTTCTGAGGCCCTATGTGTAGCAGAGGGCAGTAACACATTTCTTCCTATGCAGCAAAATATAAATATTCTTTCTGTGTGGGCATGAACTTTCCCAGTTGCAGGAGCAAAGAAGAAAAAAGCCAGACTGAGTAGTTCAACTTCCCCAATGGAGAAGAGATGTGTTTTGCTGATGGCTCATAATGATAGCACTGCAGCTTCATAGGAATATCTTAAATAAATGCTGACAAAGCATTCAAAGCTATAAAAATGGGGGGTGGGGGGGGTGGGTTAGTATTTCCCCCAAATGAGTATATGATTTTTAGACATCATTTCTGGTTATTATGCATTCTAATATCTCTGTGGATGCTCAGTCATTCCTCTTTCCTGCCCCAAATGAACCCTGAATTTTATGGTGCATATGCAAGAAGGCAAGGTTAAAACTATCCAGACAAGTATAAAAATAATTTCCTGCACTTCCTAATATTTGATTCCCTAAGGGACATCCTTGCCTCTGTATTACTTCTTATGAATAATAAAGAGCGTCATTAAATTTCAAATATGCATTTATGTGTCTTTACGGATTCTGCATCGCATCCCTGCACATGTATATAGAACTATGATTTGCTATTTCATATTCTTGTGCTTCCTGAGCAAATGAAAAACAAATGTCATTTAAAGTACTATGGTTTGCTTGTTAGTGGACCTGGCTGTGTTCCTTCTAGCATCCTAACTCATTCCATTACAAAAACCCTGGCTCTTGTGCTCATACTTTTACTTGTCTCCTTTCATTCACAGTGAAGGAAAGGCTATTGACAAACTTAGGTTTTCATTTTGGCTTTTATATTGACAGCTGTATCAGGACTTGAAAATATCGAAATGAATACTGTGAAGGGAGACAAATCTCATAATTGCTTACAAAAAAAATTGCTGTTGTACAAAAATGGAGAGAAATTTTTAAAAAACGCAGGACTTGCAGAACAGAAAAACATGCTCAGAGGCACTTTATACAGGCTTTATAATTGCAGGAATGTGAATTTCCTGTATATTTTGCAGCTCATGTCAGGACTACAGTAAATGCAACAATAGTTTACAAACGAGGGACTGGTGTCAGGTGAGCTAGGCTGAAATGTTGTCTCTAAGAGCCATAAGGTAATCCATAGCTTTATTCTGCTAGAAATTGTCTTTCATTTCATACTAATTTAAAATCTTGGATTTTTGGTGCCTTCTGTGGAAATAAAAGAGGCACAAATATATTTACAAAAATGATTGACTCAGTAATTCCTAAAGCATTAATTTTATTCTGGTTGGATCATCAGTTGTCCGTACAAAGTGATTAACTGCTCATTGTTCACACCAACCCAAGTTCAAGTGCTTCTGTCGATTCTCTTCAAAATTGCAAGATTGGCAAACATTTGCTTAGCATATTTAACATTATTGACAGAGCTCAGAAATTTTTCAACCCTTTCAGTGTATTTTAGCTAAATTTCTGTGTGTAATTACTATAAATGAAAACTTTCCATATTTTTAATATATATTTTGTATCTAGCTTTAAATAGTTGCAGTATGTACCGAAGGGATCTTCTTCTACATCTATAAGGATTTGACAAGTCTTATCTTTAAATCTTTAGTAAGATTTAGATTCACTAATCCCTAAAAATCTCTTTGCCAGGACACTGATCTGAAAAAAACAGTGGATGAGAGCGCCCGGATCCAGCGAGCCTACAACCACTACTTTGACCTGACCATTGTAAATGACAACCTGGACAAAGCCTTTGAGAAGCTGCAGACAGCCATCGAGAGACTGAGGCTGGAGCCCCAGTGGGTCCCCATCAGCTGGGTCTACTGAGCTGCTCCAGCCAGAGCTTAAGTAACAAATAAAGTCAACAGCAGCAAATGTGACGTGTAGATACTGATGATAACCTACAGCACCTGTGCATTTTTACTCTGTGTATATTCAAAAGTACACTGTTCTGAATTTTTATAAAAATGTTGAAGAGAAAGTGTACTTAAATATGTAATTTATTTTAATTTTTCTAACTTTTTACAGATAACCTTTCTATTCATATCACATGAAGGAAATGCGTTTAAGCATTTTTCTATGTTTTGATTTAGTACCTTTGCCTTTTTCATCTAAGAAACTTTCATTCACTTCAACATTTACATCTTGGTCTTACATTTTCACTGTGATTAAAAAAAGAATACTTGAAACAATTTTTGTAAAATTTGTTAATGTCAGTGTTTAACTGATCAAAAGTCTATAGCTCTTATTAGGAAAGAACACTAATTTCTTTGATTATTTTTTTCTTCTTTAAAAAAATGATACTTTTATGGGAGCAGAATTTTAAATATTTAAAGCAGTAACAATAACACAGGTCCAGTTGCTCCAGCCGCTTTCAGCTTAATGTTGGTGCATTCCTGATGTTTCATAAGTTCTTGATATCTCTCAATTTAGATAATTTTTGTGTAGGTTCCCTTATATCTGTCTCCTGAAATAACATAGAGCAATACCTTGCAAGCTGCTTATTAGGCTTTCTTGGGAGCCAACCTGTAACCCATTACAGTTGAAGTACTGACGTTAGAAAGTCATACACAAGGTAATTCAGTGCAATTTGAATAATGGTGAAGTAGCTTGAGAGAGAACCTGATAATGTGGAGCTTGTAGGTGACACTTAATGTTTAGGACTATTTATTCACACTTGTGAAAACACATTGCTTAAAAAAAAGAAAAAAGGCATTTTCTTTTCTTAGGACATTGTTCTGTATTTGTATAGTGATCTGTGGCTTCATTTCCTGTGATGTCTAGCTGGGTTCTAAATTCCTTTTACATATTTGTGTGTGATCAACTGCTGTATTTAATGAGTGTTGTGTAATGGCATTTCTGTGCTTTTTCTTACATTGCTTTTAATTGCATTTTTTTATTAGATAGCTTGTGAATTAGAAACTTTCTGCTAAGAAGCAATGTTGTTTATGAGTTTTTTGTTTACAGTGTATTTCCTTTTTAGTGACAGTTATCCCCTCAGTAGGCTGATTGATATAATTCGTATTAGGTTCAGGTTCATTGATCAAAACTTAAGCTGATGTAAATTTCTGCTTAGTGAGAACAGGAGGAAAATACAGCTTATTGCTCAGATGAGCTCTTTTTGTGACATGTTTTATATGACACTGTCAGCTGTTGTATATAGTCACATTCACCATCACATAATGGGCTAGGTGTCTAAACTGAACTCATCTGTTTAATTCCTCTCCATCTGGTGACGGGCACCTGGCTTCTGGATTCTTTTTCAACACCAAACTGTGACCCAGAATGCTATCAAAAGGCATCTTCCTCAGAGCTATTTCTGGAGGAAGACAGGCCTAGACACTGTAAAACAGCATTGCTTCCTGGGGCTCTCAAAAGACTTTCATGTGCACAAGGAAAAGAAAAAAATGGAGTGGATGCAGTAGAGGAAAACTGTGTTTAAAAAAAACCTTCAAAACACCTGTATACAACAGGTGGTTTTTACACAGCCTTTAAAGTTGGTTGTTGTGGGGGAAGAGGAGCAGAGGAGACTTGAAATCCCAGTGTGTATGGAAAGTTAAACTTGTGTAGAGCACAGGAGATCTTTGTGGCTCTTAATACTGAGATTTCAGTCTTTCAGAGGGATTATTAAATTCTCTAAGGAAAATTTGTACCACTGCTTTTTTTTTATTGTTATGCTTTCCAGGATGTGTTTTCTCTGGTTTTGTTTAAGTTTGGCAGAGCTCTTATATGTGGCACCAGCATGGGACTTGTAGTTTTCTTTCCCAGGAGACACGTTCTGTGATCCTGTTGCTCAGAGGCTGCTTTGAGAAGTGGATGGAGTGTTGTGTGTAGCAGCAGATGATGGCAGGGCTATTGCTTGGCTATTTGAGTGGCTTGCTTTTGGCACTCTGTGCTCAACATGACTGAACTGTGTTTGTGTACTGTGTCATGGGAGACCTGCATATGCTGTAAATAAGATGTGCTGTCTGAACAGATAAGATGCCTTTTCATTATCAGTTAGAAATCCTCTTATTTGTGATGCCAAAAGTAGACTGACTTCACTCTTCCCCAATGAATGGAACAAGAATATTCTTCAGTTTACTCACCACAGTACTTCATATTGCAAATATCACTTATTTTCATCTTTTTTCCATAAATTTACTGAACCAAGCACATGAAACACAGCCACCAAGGTTTAGTCAGGAAAGCTTCTCTCTGCTCATTTTGTTTCCATCCCAGGGAGAATACTGTCAAGAGAGTTTCCCTAGTTAGCAATCTCCAAAATAGCCACATATTTGCTAAAGCCAAAAGCTTTAATGTTTGCTACAGGCTCACACCATGTGCTTAAATCAGCTCAGCATGGTGGCTGAGCTTTGGGGGGTGGTGTGGTGTAGATGGCAGTGAGCAGTTCTACAGTGCAGTTGGGAAGCAGTAAGAGAAGGTGGCTTGCTTGGGTTGGCACAAAGATTGTGGAAGTATCTGCTGGTCTGATTTGGATGTCTGTGTGCCAGGTTGAGGCGCCCCTTGCATCAGTTTGTTAAATCTTGAGGGTTCACGTTGGAGTGTTTAAGGTGAAAGGGGGAGAGAGGTTGCTTTGTTTCTTTGTGGTGGTAGTTCTGGGTTTTGGCACAGTCAGATTTTCATCAGATACTCTGCTTAGTTTGTCCCCACCTGGAAGAAGGACTGGAATGAGAATAGCAATTACTATATTTTAAAAAGAATGTTCTTGGTGGTTCTTGAAATGCTGGTGTTTCATTCACATCCACGGCAGGGACAGTCCCTGCCTGCCAGGATGTGCTGTGTCAGCTGTTGGACAGGGGCCTGTACATTGTGCAATTAGGGGAGAAAGACACTATGGAAGGTTCATTTTGAGCAAGTGAAAACATTTCCTAGAACACCTGTTCAGAGTATTTTGGAGAAATTAAAATAACTGGGATTTCATGTTATCTCATTCTGTACTAAACATTCATTTTTCAGATACTAACAGGAAAACTTTACATAGACTGTTAAAGATTACAATAGGTGTGTCTGAGCGAGGTGAAGATGCTGCTAAATGTTTAAGATATGTGGTATGTATCACAAGATAAATATTTAAGTAGTTTAGAAAAGTAAATTATCAAATAGTTGTCTGTGTATATGTATGTATGTGGATGGTAAAACAAAAAATGCTCATGTTGGTTATCACATTACTAAGGTACCATGACTTAATCCAGAAATGTACCTGCATGTGAGACTTTAGAACTGGTACACTTCTCTACCTGGTTTATTGTGTTTACTAATGTATATTTTTCTAAATATACAGATATTTCAATCTAAAAAAAATCTATATTTATCTGTAATTTCTATCTGTTTTGGACAGTGCATGAGGTGCTGTAAAATTCTGTACATATAGAGACTTATAGAAGAAACACTGTAGTTGCTCTGTGAATGAAAAGTTATACATAGAAGTACAGTCAGTATGCCAAGACCTGTAAGTTATTTCCCTGAATTCACCAAAAATTCACTTAAGCATGCACCAATCTCAACTCTCCTGTAAATACTTGGTGCATTGTGTACCCAGGTGATGACCTTGCTGTTTGTAAGTGTTATGGCAGGTCTGCTTTTGATGCCTTTAGGCATCACTTTAGGTTCTGCATCATGTGACAAGATGCAGTCCAAGTTTAGTGGGATAATTATAATGGAATACGTCAACTTGCAGAGATTTATAAAGGTCTTTCAAAATGTTCTGCAGATCTACAACAAAGGTGCACATGGAGCAGAATCACAGATCTTTGTTGGCAAGGAAAATCAAGTTCATAACCAATGCAGTATCTGTGACTTGTGCTGTGTTCTGGGCTCAGGGCAGCTCTGTGTACTTAGCTTTGAGGAGCAGGATGGCAGATCAGCTCACTGCTTTTGAATTCATGTTTGTATAAACTGTCACATCTTGGCTGAGCTCAAATTGTGATATTTTTTTTTTTCCTCACTCTCTTTACTTACTGCATCTTCTAAAATCATACTTAAGTAACTTGCTTAAAAATTGCCTGCAGCTCAGTGCTCAAGAAGTCACCTGGTTTTGGTTTTGTTTTTTGAAGAGGGTGATTCAGCTAAGAAATAGGAAAAGTCTTTCTCTTTGGAACACAGCAAATCCCTGGCTAGGTTCTCCCTTGAGCCCAGCTGGCCTCTGCTATGCTCAAGGACCAGTGGGGAGTGATGGAGCAGAGCACTCCAGAGATCAGGAACTGGGTTCTTGCCTGTCCTGACGCCTGAGCCAATATGGTGACCATGAACTCCCTTCACCTGTCCCATGGTTTCCCATCCAGGCTTCCTGTAGCTCGTTTCTCCACTCACACTGACCCTTGAGGCCGTGTCCCTGTGCATGGACAGAGCCTTCTGCAGCAGCTGCCCCTTTGCCCAGTGTGCCTGTGGGTGCAGCTCTGACAGCCAACAGCTGGAGTTCTGTCACATGTTCTGCACATCTGTACAGGCTGTTTGCTTCATGCAGGGTTTCCTGCCTCACCCAAATTCCAAAGAGCTCAAGTACCACATGGTTATTGCCAAACTTCATGATGCTACTTTTGCAGGAGTGGTGAGATCCTTTTATTGGTGTCTGTGTGGTGGGTACTGGATCAAAGACTCTCAGTCTGCTGGGCCTCTTGCCTTAAATACCCCTCAGCTCCCAGCACCCTCCTCTCCCCCAGTAAAAACCTCTCCTGGGCCACTGAAAAGGTTTCTATCCTTAAGGGTACTGTACTTTCTCTGGTGGACTGTTGTGACTGAAGGGAAGTCCTGGCCCTTCTCTTTTTTTCCCGTTTTTTTCCTTTTTGGTCTGTACTTCTTAATTTTCACATATGATTAATGGGCTTGCTGATGAGAATTGGCTGAGATTCTCAACTTGTGTCTGTATTATAGGAGAAATAGTAGTTAACATCAGTATTTAGGACTGGTATAACTTACTGGTTTTAGGCCCAAGACAGATCCTTAAAATAAAAACACTTGTAAAATAACCTGGTTTGGTTATTTTTACATGCAGCTTTGGCTTCTATTAATATTAAAAGTGTGCTTGTGCCCCCACACACAAGCACCCAAATATATATATATATATATATATAGATAAAACCTTGGGGTAAATGCTGCAAGGAATTCAGGCAGTGTCTATTAATTTACCTGAATTCTCCACAGTGGGATACTATTTCACAGTCACATTGTCAGCTGCTGAATTCTCAGTTCATTTGCTGGTACTGCAGCTGGGATTTACTGGTACAGGCTTAAAAACAAACCCCAGCTCGGTGAAGGCTGTTAGGAAGTTTCACCTACAAATGGAATTCAATTCAGCAATATTTATAGAATAAATGACACTTGAAGTAAGTGGATTTTTTTCTTGGTATTTGGAACTTTGTTATGTTCATTTGGTATGGAGTTCCTTTTGCTGCTAGGGCAGTGGTCAGGTAACAGAGTTAAATTAGTCCTGGAAACACTTTCTCCCATTTAGCCTTTTCCTTTTCGTGTCACTAGCTCCATGCTAATGCTTTTCTGTGCAATTTTGGTTGTAGCCATTGCTGAGCCAACTGTTGGTTACTCCACAAGCAGTCAACACTTACCTGAATACAGTAGAGCCTCTTCCAAAAACCCAAACTTTCTGTTACCTGACCTGTCACGTGATTCACAGCATAAAGCAAAATGAACAGCGCTGCTTTGTACAGGCAAAAAAAGGTTTTGACTGATTTTGGTTGGTTTAGGTCTTGTACACAATTATGTATGGAGATAACTGTTGAAATAGACTTTTCCCCCTAAGAAAATGCATGTTGAGCATCCCTTCCCCACCCCCAATATGTTGCCCATGTGTAACATTTGTGCACTGTGGTGTAGGGAGGGGAACTGCTTCTGTGGGGTTTAAAATACAAGAAAGTTTGCTGCTCTCTGACCCCACACTGGGCTGAAAATTGTAGGATCTTGGTTGTGTTTGGGTTTAAATGTGTATTAGAACTCTGTCACCGTGTGTTTCCTTACCTTGCTTCTTCTAACAACTGGCTTTGCCAGGTGGAAGCTCTCATGGTTTCTGTTTTGTGTTTTGTTTTTTTTTATTTCTATGGTATATTAAATTAAATTGGATTTGAATTTGTAAAACTTTCAAAACTGCTCTCCTGTAACAAATAGTTTCTTTAGCTGAAAACTTCCTGTAAGAAAAACCTTAACTATTAGCTCAATTTTTTAATGTAAACCTGGAAATTATTTAGTACCTAATTGTTTGAATACAGTACTGTAGAGCAGGCCTAGGATATGGGACTTGTTAGCATTGTGACTTCAAACTGATAAAGTCAGCTACTATGTGGGACATTTTTAAATTGTGGCTTGTTTTCTAAGACCTCCCCGCCTTGTCTTTTTCACAGCTAATATTTTCACAATAAACACAGCCAAACATAAAAATGTTAATGTACAAATGATGAAATTCTGTTAATTCCCAACAAAATATTTTTGTATATAATAAAGATTTAATATTGAAAAAATATGTTTGGCCTTTTTTTCTTGATTTTTTTTTTTTTTTGTTCCCAGTCTACATTTAAACCACGTAACATATCAAGGACCAGTCTTTGAATCAGCCTCCTCTGAAGCACCCCACGGGTCTTTTACCACCTCCTTTGCTGGGGAACACCACATCTAAGCTTAAAAAAGCATTTTCCATGTGAGGCCAGCCTGGAATCACTTGTTTGTCAAAGATGTAGTCCACAAAATAAAAACAATGGAAATTACATGCATAAGTTATTCTATTGTTTTGACAGAGCATTTAATAGAAAGCTTTTGTAAACTTATTACAGAGGCAATTTTTACTAGTGATGGGCAGAAGACGACTTTCCTGCTTACACACTGCTCCCAAAAGCAGAGTTCCATGCTTCCAGCTCCTAAAGGATCTTTCTACACCAGCATGAAGTTGAGGCAACACCATCAGCTTCATTTAACAGATGAGATGCAGAAAAGCCCACATCCCAGAGCTATCCTGAGCTCTCAGGGAATGCAAAGGCACCGTGGTGCTTTTCTGCAAAGTCCATGTCCTCAAGGAAAGCTGAACTGATGTGACTTTGTAAAGGCTTCTTAGGTAATCTCCTCAAGGCTGTGTGGGAATAGAGCAGGAAACTGAGCAGAACTGCCACCCACCAGCTATGCTGCAGGGCCTGGTTACTGCCCACCCCCACACAGGTGCCTGCTTGTTTGTCTCTCAGTCATCTCACGATCTCATCTGTAAGCATTGATACTCCACCTACTTGGAACATCTTCTTCCCAAGCCCACATTTACAGTGATCTCTGCTGCATTTCTGTTCCATCCGTGATTACAAAAAATTATGATGAGAAAACAGGCATAATAGTTCAAGTGAACACAGTGCTTTACTAATACTTTGCTGTTAGTCAAAGAAACAAGCAAAATATCTGCACTGAAAATGTCATATGAGTAAAATAATCACTTTTGTGGTGTGCAGCAGGGACCCTTCCTGTGCACACACCAAAAGGCATTGCCATACCTCAAATATCAGAATGCAGTTTAAACAGCTGAAACTTGGTAACATGAGTGAGAACATACCAGAAAACAGAAATGCTGTACAGAGGTGTAACTCCCTAAAGTGGTCTTGGGGGTTGGAAAAGAGGTTTTGTTATTTCCTGCAGTGTGCAGTTCACATCCATAAAAGTCAAACAATAATTAATAAGAGAATCTAATCAAGTACCTTTTTAAGAGCCCTTCACTGCACTTCCTCCAGAGTGAAGGCATTCTGCACACCCAGGCTTAAAGGAGCAAAGCAGTTGCTGCATTGCAGAATCCTAGGTTTCCAGGACTTGCCTGTTTGCTTGCTTACAAAAAGCAGTTTGTACTTTGCTGTTTTCTCCGGTGCATATTAATGCAAGCAATCTGGCTGTCACTGCCCTCCAGATCTGACACCTAGCAGAGCAGCTATGTTCAGTTTCTCTTCCGTGGCTCTCTTTTGTAATTTCTCCCCTTCATCCCTTATTTATGTATTTTCCACTGAAACTGCAGAGTCCCCTGGTCGCCCTAATTCCTGGCTGTGCTGCCCTAAGTACCAATAGAACGGCTTTAGAGTTGATCCCAAATACACCAAAATTACAGAGCTACAGAAGAAACAACAGGCTAGAGCAAAAACTGGATACTCTGTACAGCTCCTATACATTCCCACCTAACGCATGAAATCCATACAGTGCAACATAAAGAACAAGTGGGAAGAATCTCGGTTCTTTCACAGTTACAGCTCTTACAGAAGACTCTGTCATTTCCACATTAATATTTGATGAAGCAAACAGTCTTTGCACGACCTCAAACTTCCCTCTGTCAGCGAGAGTGGCCACCAAAGGACTGCTCAGTGCCACAGTGCCATCGGCGGAAGCGACGTTAGGCTGGATTCGTGAGAGAGAGCAAAAGACAGAGACATTAAAACATTTTCCAAGCACTGATGTTCCTGCCATGGCTCAGCTCAGTTCTTTCATACAAAACCACCAGAGAGCTGACAAGGCAGCAGCAAAAGGTCAAGATTCCCTTTGCCATTAGCCCTGACAAGTACAATGTACTGATCCAGAACCAAAGGTCTATGGCACACTTGAAGGGGAAACAGCTCTCCTGCTGTGTCAACTCCTCTCACAGCACATCACACTTACCTGTCACTCTGAGCAAACAGATGAACTCCCCTTGCCCCTACATATTTTAAGGATTTTTTAAATTGTTTTTGTAAGTGACTTTAAAAAACATAAAAAAAAAATCACAGAATCATAATGGTTTGGGTTGGAAGGAACCTTAAAAAATCACTCAGTTCCAATCCCCCTGCCATAGACTAGGGTTCACTAAACCAGGTTATTCAAAGCTCCATCCAACCTGGCATTGAACACTTCCAGGGATGGGGCATCCACAGCTTGCCTCGGCAATCTGTTGCAGTGCCTCACCACTCTCATAGCAGAGTTTCTTCCCAGTATCTGACCTAAACCTACCCTCCTTCAGCTTGAATCCAGTCCTTTTCCAGTCACTACATGCTCTTGTAAAAAGTCTTTCTCCATGTTTCTTGTAAGCTTCCTTCAGGTACTGGGAGGCTGCAATTAGGTCACCCCGAAGCCTTCTCTTCTCCAGGCTGAGCAAATCCAATTCTCCTATTCTTTCCTCACAGGAGAGGTGCTCCATTACTCTAATGTCCTGCACCATTCCTTCAGCAGTTTCAATAAATGGCCTCAGAGTTTTGAGACTTCAGGGTTTGCCAAGGTTCAAGCACTGTTGCTATCAAAGCAAAATTTGTTTCCCAAGGAGAGATGATTACTGTTACTGAGACTTTAAAACAGTGAGACTGAGAAAAATAAAACTGGAGCTTAAGTTACAATTTTCTTTTGCTCACAAGCCATGAAATCTCCCAAATACAGCAACGTTCAGAAGTTAGGTATGCACCTGGAGTAAACTGTGTGCTTCATTTGCCATGTCAGACTCTGACCTTGGCTAAGCACTGCCTACAGCAGAAATTCCCACTGGAGCTTGGTATCTCCTCCTTTATTGGGGAGAAATCTGGCCAAGGACACAGGCACTCCCTGCTGCTGTGCCCCATCTCTGTTACTCACCAAACAACACAAGGCTGGAACAACCTGGAGGTCACAGCAGGCACGCAGCAGGACAAGAGTGTCATCAGGCAGCTCTGTGAAGGACACATTCACAGGCAAAGATCATTCCAGTGAACCCTGCCCCAGGCTGGCTGCTGGAACAAGAGCTTTATCAGGGCCCTAACAGGTCCTCCTCAGCTGGATGTTTGGAAGAAGCTGATCCAGCCCCTTCCTGCTGGAACAACAGAATGGGATGAGCAATGGGTCTGACTATCTCTGTCCTTGAGAAAAGGCACTGGTAGAAGAGGGGGTTTCCTCCCTACCATCCTTGCCTCCTCCCTAAGTATCTCCTCAGTGTTTAACTCTGAGTCAGCAGGCTGGATGAATGACTCAGACCTTGAACAAACCAAGAACCTATGCTCCCAAAATCTATACGAGATTCTAACTTCTGCAAAGCACAGCTTGAGAGGAATGGCTGAGACTGCCCTGGGGCTGGGAGATGGACTAACTGATCCCTGTGGTGCCCTTCAACTCTGTAACAAAAAGGCTGTAATTCCTACCACAAGCAACAGGCATAAAACAGCTTTAGAATCTAGATCCAGCTACACTTGTGCCTGGATTTAAACAGCAGACATTATGTCCAAAGTCAGGTAATAATACAACACATTCAATTAACTGTGCCCTGCTGTTAATGGCATCTGACAATTGTTACCACATCAGCAGGTTTCTGTTTTCTATTTCTTTTCTCTCTTCACAAATGAATTAAGCTCTCCCACCTGGGTCCTGTGCATATATGGATGCACACTGACATTTTGCTGCACAGTGCCACAATTTACACTGGACTTCCCTTCATTATCTTAATGTCAGGGAATTCTTTATATATAAGAGAGAAGACAAAAATCCAGGGAAGTCTGTCTTGGACTTTGCAGGTAGCTTTTAATTAACACTGTGGTGCCAACTAGATTGTGAGGATGGCATTTTTTTGACATTTATGTTTATTCTCCTGTTTCAGCAGCTGCAACACAACCCTCTAATTGCAGTGTCTCTGTTTTAAACTCACTTTTGCTAAATTTAGCTTGCACTTGAACAATATACGCTGTTACACATGAGACAACACCTAATTTGTAATTCTCAGCATTTAGGAGGGAAGGACTCTGGCATGCAGTAAGTACAGAAATTAGTTTGCCAAACTGCAAATGTTCACACTCAGCAGAAGCAAAGTTGAGCAGTCTTGGGGGAATGTGTAATTTACACACAAAATCTGTCAGTGATTGAGGCCTGAATTTAATTCACAGCTAGGAATGCTAAGCATAGTATACCAAACTCATAAAAAGGGAACAGAACAATTTATGTTCATGCAGCTCACCAACTGCTCAAAGAAAGCCATAAAAGCTTTAACATGGAGGGAGCTTCTAAAAGGAAAATAAAATTTTAAAAAGGGATTTTCACAACTTACCAGATATAGCACTGATAAGAAGGTGAGCAGCTGAGAAAAGTTCTTCATCCTGAGGCTGATATTTCTGCAACAACAGCTCACTCTGTAAACTGCACCCTAAGAGCTGTAAGAAGTCAAGAAGGTCTCTTTGTTGTTCTAGTTTTAACTCCTCCAGATCTGGCTTGCCTCCTGTGCAGATATCATCAAACTGAAAGCAAAAGAATAAGCAGAACTTCTTGAAAAGAGAAAAATCCAAGCAAAAGAGAATGCTAGTACTATTCTGAAACTACTTTTAGGAAGCAATCCAAAGGTTCTTCATCTTACCATGTCCCCCAGGGCAGTCACCATTTCTTCATGGAGCAAGAGCTCACAAAGGGTTTTATATAAAGCTCTTTGCTTGTCCTCTGGAAGCTTCACAAAGGGCTGGAACTGGGTCTTCAACCGTGACAGATCTTTCCCAAGAAAGCAGTGGAAAATAAAACTAAGTATTTCTACACAAGTGCCAGTAAAAACAAATAACATTTTGCTGTGTGTTTCATAAGCTCATTTATCACCACACCTCGACATCCTGATTTCCACCAGCACAAGTTAAAATGCAAGGCTTGAACAGATCTGGTGTTATTTCCTATGGAGCTGTTCTGGGTTGAAACCTCAGTGTAAACATTAAGAAAGAAGAATGGCTACCAAGAATCAACATTTTGGTGTACTGCATTTTTAAAATTTTAAAAGTCAATATTTAATTTTAACCAACTAACTATATCTTATGTCTCCCACTTCAAAGTTCATCTCCAGAGATATGGCAGAATGAAGAGCACTCATTAAGTACAAAGGAGTGCTCTGCATTCATTTTCTCACAATTCAACTATGATACTGAAATTAAATCTTTTGTGACATCAAATTACCACTTTGCTAAAAAAAATGACGTTTTCAAATCAATGCCAACTGGAAGGCTGGAATGTTTTGCGTTTTTTTCTCACATTCCAAAAATGTTTGCATACAAGTGTTCTCAAATTTGTTTAAAAGAAATCTTCCTTCATGTCACTCCAGTCAAGAATCATGCTCAGTTTAAAGACGTCCTTTATAACTAAAAAATTACTTCACTGGGGGGAAAACAAAAGCCCAGCCACAGGCAGATATTTTGTTTATCTGATGCAATTGTATGAATTTGTTTATGCAAATAAAATAAACTTAAATGTACTTCCAAATTCTTTAGTAAAAACATTTTTTTAGCTTTTTAACTTTCCAAGAGACAGCGGAGGTTAAATTATTTAAAGAAATCTCCAAGCCCTTTAAGCAAGAAAAGCAAATAGGTATGTCAAGCTAAAACAAAAAATAGAACAGTGACATACCATTATTCTTTCACAAGTCTTTTATATATATTGTTTATTGAAAAACTATTAACCAAGGCTGAAAGTTAGAGACAAGAGAGGTGATATTAATCAATAGAACCAGCTGTAAGAACTCCACAAAGAACTAAAGAAAAGCACAGTGTGTTCTGAGGACTTGACTGGTCTTCCCTTTTTTCATTCCACAAGTAACATTCCTGTCTCTTTTTTCCACATTCCTACAATAAAAACTTGTACCTGGACCATTATACCAATTTGCAAACTTCCATTTAAACTATGTTTTGATTTTGTCAGTTATAAAGCTTCTCAGAAAATAAGAGGCTAAGTGAAGGCAAGGGAGATGTCTGAGACTTAACCTGTAACTGAGAAGCTTTACTGAGAGTATTTTTCAAATCATAAGAAACTATTTTCAGTGACCCTTTCTGAATGAAAGCATGTATCATTACTAACTTGCAGAGGTTATCTGGAATATAAAAGAGCTGTCATAAATATCTGACTTTGTACGATGATATCTATGACAGATGGATTTGGAATGTTCATAGTAAAGAGTCCCCTGCATACACTTACTGCAAACTGATTTTTTATATTCTTTCTGTGCATTCCCTCAAGAGTTCCTGATAAGAGCTATTAAAGTGAACTAACAAGATTTCTTACTTACTATTGTACGAGATTATTTCTGCCTATCAGGTTATTTAATTCACTGTAATATAATCATGCAAAGCATTTCTGGTAATACCTTGTTTCAATATACTTATAGAAGCATCACTGGGAACGAGGTTTTTAGCCCCAGAGTACATCTCATTATCAACAGCATCTGGCTGATAGAGGAACGCAGCATCTCTGAATTGAACTGAATGAGGATAAGCTGAGCCTTCTGTGCTTTCCTTTTCAAAACCTCCTTGCTGTTCATCTAGCAGACAGAACTCTGTAATTAGAAATTCAATCAAAACCAATAATTAATAAAATACACAAGCAATTACTGAATGAGATGATAGCTTGTATTTTCTAGTGCTCTCACATGTCATTTCTCCATGTCTTGTCTCTCCCAGATGGAGAGAATGCCAGTGGTTGCTGTGCATGTGAATTATTGAGCATTCCTGCAGCCCTGATGTTTGGTACAGTGTGTACAGACAGAAGACCTGTGGTGCAGCTGCCTCCTACAGAATGACACCAGCTCCTATGAACTTAATGTAGACAGAAAACAACATGAAAATTTCCTGCTGACACTGTAAACCAGAATGCTGCATTACAGGAGGTGTAGGTAGGAATTCTGGATGTTTTCACACAATCACAGAATATCCTGGGTTGCAAGGGGCCCTCAAGGATCACTGAAGTCCAAATCCTGGCCCTGCACAGCACCATCCCCAAGAGACACATCGTGTGCCTGAGAGTGTTGTCCAAACACTTCTTGAGCTCTGTCAGGTTGGTGCTGTGACCACTTCCCTGGGGAGCTGTTTCAGTGTCCAAACACCATTTAGGGGAAGAACCTTTTCCTGATATTCCACCTAAACCTCCCCTGACACAGCTTGGAGCCTTTCCTTGCTGCTGGTCAGCACAGAGCAGAGATCAGTGCCTGCCCCTCCTCTTCCCCTCACAAGAAGCTGTAACTGCAGTGAGGTGTCCCCTCAATCTCCTTTTCTCCACCTGAACAGACAAAGTGACCTCAGTTGCCCCTTGCATGGCTTCTCAAGATTTTTCACCATCTTTGATGCCCTCCTTAGGCTACTCTGTAATAGTTTAGTGTCTTTCTTACACTGTGTCACCCAGAACTGTCCCCAGTACTCGAGGTGAGGCTGCCCCAGCTCAGAGCAGAGCAGAACAATCCCCTCCCTTGCCCAGCTGTGATGCTGTGCCTGATGTTCCCCAGGACAGGGTTGGCTCTCCTGGCTGCCAGGGCACTGCTGACTCCTGTTCACCTTGACATTGCCCCTCAGGTCCCTTTCTGTGGCACTGCTCTCCAGTCTCTCATTCCCCATGCTGTACATTGTCTATCCACTGAGAGATGTGCTGCAATGCAGGAATGGGATCCACTTATGAAGGAGACACATGAAAGTACTCTCTGAGATTTGTAAGAACCCTTGAGGGTCCTTTACAGAGCTCCTGTTAGCCATGGCACTGACAGACTCCTCCTTCTCAGCCAAGCCACAGGTTCATTCTCAAGTCCTCCAGGTAAATGGTCAACAGGAGACTTCTGAGAGTCTCTAAAGGACATCACCCAGGGAACCACTCTGCAATAACTGTCTCTCTTCAATAACTTCACAGAGGAAAAAACATGCCCTATCTGAATTACCCTTTCTGCCTCGTGTTCGTGACAACACTGGCCAAGCTCAGTCCCAAACAGGACTGACCTTGTCCTGCCATCCCAGTGCCCCCAGCCTGATGAAGTCAAAGGCTCCTGGAAAGTACAGGGAGCCTTAGAAGAGTTATGCTGACAAATCTAGAGTAACTCTTCTGTGCTTATGTGTCCAACACTGTGCCTTAAGGATGCAGAATACAGTCAAAGCCCTATGCATATTCTGATCATCTTTTATTGGCTCAAATGTAAGATTTGAATGTGTACCCATGGCACTCAGTAGCTGGTCTGAGGAGAACACAGGCAGGCTAGCAAAAGAAACTCAATTTTGAAGTAATACCTGACAGCAAAGGGAAAAAATGTAACTAATCAAGCACTCACATGTACCAGGCACAAAACCTAAATATAACCTTTCTGCAGTTGTAAGAGTCTGTCTCACTAAATTAAGGACATTCAAAGAAGATGAGAAAGCATGAAGTGCACTCCATCAGCAAAAAGCTTTTTCAAAGGGAAAGCAGACAAAGAAATCCCTGCCACAGAGATAGACAGACAAACCTTTATGCTTGCATAACCCTTCACAGAGAAGAAGTAGCTACAGAGGAGCAGAAAGCGATTAACACAAGCTAAGAACTTCCCAATGCAACAAAACAGACTCTGGACAGCAGATGAGGCACCACAAAGCCACCTCACTCATGTTATTGTCATTGAAAATAACAAGGCTTTCGTATAAGCCCCAAGGAGGAAGACTGTGCTAATAAACTGCCTCCCCTCCTGAGGCAAAATGATGCTAATAAGGGAAATCAAATTTTCAGATGATGGTGTTGAATCTTCTAATAGGATTCAATTCACAGGAAAAAATTCAAAATTCTGTGTTAAGAGGACTGTTAATTAATTCTGTATTGAATTCTACTATGTTCGCCAATGACAAACCTCCAACAGTGCAGTTAGAGCTTGTTAGTTACTCAGAAATGTTAATAAAAATGCAAGAAAACCTGAGATGATCAATGGAAACAATCAAAGAGACTCCTTTATGTGTAAAAGTGGATATATTGAGACTGTTTAATTTACAGACATTTAAGAGAAAGCAAACCACACACATATAGCAATGATCAGAACAAAACAAATCAGCCAGGTGCTTTTATATCCTGCTTTGTAAAGCACAAACAAGAGGCATTTCAGTGCAACTTTAGAGACCCAAAACTGCAAAGCCTTAAGCAGAAACAGCTTTTACATGGAGTACATGGAAAATTAGCCTGTAGAAATCAAATAGAATTATTACAGGAAAGCACAATGGTAAATGGATCAGAAAAGGATTAGATCCTTCTTCCTTTTTTGAAATTTATTTATAAAAATACTCAAATATGTGCAGTCACATTAGTGAGAACAGTAAAATGAAAATTCTTCCTAATGGAATAACTCAGGTACTGGCAGTGGCAAAGAAAACAAAGAAAGCTCACATGCATCTTACTCTGTAACTATCTGTGAAGAGAAACCCATTAGGTTACACCTGCTACTGGTCACTTTCAGGAGAAAGGACTACATTAGTTAAGATTTAACTTCAAAGGCTATTTCTATTTTCCATAAACAGACACTGATCCCTGCTGCTCAAACATTAACAAGTTGAAGTTTAGGCTACTCTCCTTGGCAAAGCCCTAATTTTGGTGTCTGTTCCTCCCCTTTACCTTGTCAATGACACTCAGGGCAAGGGAAAATAGCACCAATTGAAAAAGAAAAGAGCAGAGAAATACAGATCATTAACAAGACCCATCTATTCTTAGCTAGCAGGACATCACAATTTCATGTAGAAATCATCTAAGTAGACTATCAGCTATATACCTATGGAGTCAGACAGCCTTAATTGCACCTCATTACTCTGAATTACATTTCTATTATAACCATGATGTCGACATCCTCTGCTATTACTTCTGTGTTCAGTCAACATCTGTGTAATTCCACTTTTCAGAAACTTTTTTCAGGTTACATAATATTTACTTCTATTCCTGAGCTTACAGACTTCTTTAGTATGAGAAGTATGATGGAGAGTTAATCCCTGGATTCAAATCTCAACTGTATTCCAATTATTTCTTCAATGTATCTCCTGTTTCTCTCCACATCAGTCCTTCCCAACTTCAGCTCTACTATCTGATTTTATTCCTCCTTGCATAACTTCCCCTGAAACCTCCTTTAGGTCTGTGAGTTTAAGTGAGGATAGACAAGAAAGAAAAACCCAAATGATTGTGCAGAGAAGAGATACAACTTCCCCCAAAGCCAATTTCAACATTTTTTCTAACCTGAAAAATACTCAACCTGACATAAGTAAAGCATGACCAGAAAACATGACAAGGGCATTTCTGCAACCACTCTGAGGGCAATCTTTAACTCAAAGTGTAAAAGCCAGAAAAGTTTAAATTTCAGCCCTGTGTGTATGATTCTGTTCTTAACATTCTGTTGTCTAAACATTCCTGGTTGACAGTTGATTTACATTCAGGTCACTCTCTGCAGCAGGTGAAGGGAATAGCCCAGGCCAAGGGCCATCTGGCTGGAAGCAAAATTGCAGAAAAAGACCTGGACAACATATCTGAGAGGATCAGTAGCATGCCCTTATTGAAGTTTGCTGCATACTGGGCTGTACTGACAAGACTGTAGCTTGTCAGTGGACTGATAGAACTGAATTTTCAATTTGGGAAAGTCTCAGAGTGCTGTGTCCAGTTTCAGACACCTGTGTACAAGCCTCACATTCACAGACTGGAGCAATCCAGCAAACAGCAGATATTAAGGAAAAAAAAAAGTGACCCAACAGTGGTCAAATATGGCAACAGGCCAGAGGAGTGATGGAATCTCTGTCTCTGGAGATAAATGAAAACTTCATAATAGATAAGGACATGAGCAATCTGATCTATCTCTGAACTTTGACTAAAGTTCAAAAGCTGGCCCTGCCTTGAGCAGAGGCTTGAGCTATGTGATCTCCTGTGGTTCCCTGAAACCTAAGTCATTCTGAGTTTACAGTGCATTCAAGTGAAAAAGCATTACTAAATCAGTTTTAAAATTACTAAATCAACATTTCTAGCACAAATAACTATCAAGGCAAAGGATGCTATACAACATGATCACCTTCATGTACAGGGAAACATAAAAATCATTGTATGACAAACAGCTTTGTCCACAGCTGAACTGTGTGTCACAAAGACTGAGGTTTTCACTTACCAAACTGGCCATTCTGCTTTATAAACAGCTCAATTACACCATAGGCAATAGTGGTTGCAGGAGGAATTTCAAGGATCACGCTAGAATCCTTCACCAGACTTCCATCTTCACTTACTGAAACCTACAAGACAGATTTATTCACAATTTATCTGATTCAACTACTGTACGTACAGCTTAAACATACAATGAAAATGAAAAAACAGAGGGAGGATAAGCTTTATTCTTCATGATGTCTCATCAAAGCACACGTTATATCTGGCACCTAAGAGAGGAACTAGATGAAGAGCAAGGTAGAAATACAATGTCAAGAGCCTCTCTCACACTCTTAGCTACCCTATCCTAGCACAAAGCTGAGCTGCAGGTACAGTTTTTGCCACACATGAAGCCCCATGTCACTAGGAAATGGGTACTCACTTCAGTGTCCTGCCTTACCTAATTCTACTGTGACATTTCTTTAGCCCAGCTGGAGGCTGGTACCAGAAAGGCAGCACTTACAAAGAAGGCTCTTACACTGCAATTCCTGGATTCCTGCAACTGGGACACACTGTACACAGAAGTGAGTAATCTCCAGCTTAAAAAAAATAAAATAAAATTCACAATAAATAAGCATGTTTTGACTTTGGTAAATCCTTCCCAATTCAGAGGCAATTTTTCAGATAGCCTCATAATGCAGTTAATCTCTACTCCCATGATCAAAAGCAAAGTTTCCCAATAAATATGAAAACTCAGTAGACACTGCAACCATTTGTGAATGATTATTTGGCTTTTCACATAAACTTGATTCAGCAATGCATTTTGCTATTCAACTTGCAATGAATTGTTTTAGGTTTGTTTCATGTTCTGCTGTAGGCAGGAATCTACAGAGAAACAGAATCACAATTTGATAGTATTGATGGAAACTACATTCCAGGCTCATATGAAAATACAGCATCTTTTGCCAGAAAGGCAGTGGGAAAAACATTTTCTAAACATTTTCCCATACAGAATTTTCACACCCAAGCACTGCAGTTTGTTCAGCACATTAAGAAAGCACAAAAAAACCTCCTAAGTCAATGTGGAGAAATTGTTTCTTCCCAGATAATGCAAATGTTCTATTCCTTGCAGATTTTTACTAACTTTTACCTTTATTGTTTTTGCAGTGCATCCCACCACACCACTGACTTTTTCTTCTGTCTGGATATGTTCAGATATCGTACACCTCTGAGTTGTGATTATCTTTTCTCTCAAGATGCACAGCACTTCACGTTTTCTTTCTATAACTTGCTGAAGTAAACTACTCTTTAGATCTATTGTTCTGAAAAAGAAAATATACCATTAACAATACCAATACCATAATTGTGAAAAAAACCAAAACCGACTACATTTTCTTAATTGCTCAAATAAGCTTTTATTGTTAAAATGAAAATGGTTTCTATATGAACTGCCTCCTCAAAATGATGATGGCCTCCTTTGTTATCTGGCAGCAGTAAATATCTGATTTCCACAGTAAGTCCTCCCATACATATTGAATTCTTGATTCCCTACTCTGAGCAGAAATGGATGTTGTCTGGATACTTTCTAAGCAAAGAAAAAAAGCAAGAGGGAACTAAGGCAACTTTAAGCTTCCTGAGCAATACAAAACCAACCAGTTGGGCTCTTGGACACTGGACTGAATCCTCTCCTACTGTGAGCTTGCACTGACATTCCCATGGCCATGGCAGGAGGTGCTGGCTGGGGGACACAAAGACAGCAATGCCTCAGTGCCAGCCCTCACTGTTTGCTAAGGATCTGTTTCAGTGCTCACTTAAACCCCCAACAGGCTCAGTGGGACCAGCACTGACCAAGTATTTCAAAGGGCTGAATGAGAAAACACAGAAGATTTCATTGATTTTGAGACTGGAGATTACTGAAAAAAACCACCACCTGCTTCAAAGTCCTGTGTTATTCATTGATATAGAGTAAAAATTTAAAACTGAGGTACTGGACTGTACAGGACTGTTACAGTCAAAAGAAAAAAAACTAACTGTGGGAGGGAGCTCAAAACTCTAGCTTAGGCACCAACTTAATAAACCACCCCTACTCCACAGCATAATTCAGCATCTGTTTAAATGTTGTTGGAAATAATTCTAACATTAGATTCTTCTTAGAACGAGCAGAAGACTGAAGTCTCAGAAACAATACAAGAGGTTTACATTTTCTAAGAAAATGTTACAAAATCACTACCTTGTCTTTTGGGGTATTAACAGACTTTCTGGTAATGGTTAAAGCAACTTCTTAAATTTATTTAACTGATTAAAATGTGTCAGTTATATTATACTTTTGGAGATCCTCAGATGAGATGCTGTATTTTTTATGAACAGATAAACTAGCAAAACTGTTGGAAGATTAAGGGATTGCTATACCTGACTCAAATCATTCAGTTTTTTCTCCTCCCTTTCAGTGTAAATGGCTATTCATGGAGCTAAATGGCAAATTCCCAAAAATGTGACAGAAAGACGTGTCTGACTCATATTTATTTAAATCAAGATAACTCCACTTTGAATTAAAAAGTTTTAGATTTATTAGATTCTGAAATTTTGAATTTATGCAGCCTGTGTAAGTCTGAAGTCAGCTGGGGTTTTTATTGAATTAAAAATATCCTCAGGCAATTTTTGATCTTTGGAGAGTTACATGCTTATATGAAAGTTCAATCAGTTGGAATGAACTGTCTGAAAACCTTAAAGTTGATTGTTTAGACAAGGGAAAGAAAATACCTCTGAAGCAATGCAGCAGCCACTAGAAAAGCTCTCCCAAACATTCCTGAGATTATTAATACAAGATTTTTTCCTTTGGTGCAAAGTCATGCTTTATGCTTGGAATGCAATAAACCTCTGGATTAAGTAAAAATTGAAGAAATGTCAAGCAACCACAAACATCACTGCTCTTAGAAGTGTCTGCCAAACCAGAGCCCTTAGCTACAGTCTATCCAGCCTATCATATACTCCACAGTAATTATTTATGTTTCTAAAGTAGTGTGCTCTAAGTGTCTTGAAAACAGAAATTAATGCACTAAGAACCTGCAGTTTTAGCATTTGACCTAGGGAGCCACAGGCAAAAAAAAAATACAATGAAGCAGCACAAAAGCAATTTGTCATTTGCTTTCATGTGTATTGTTTAAGAGGATGACAAACTTGCTGATTATCTTCAAAATTTAGAGGGAAAAAACCCTCTAACAAACAAAGGAAAAAATACCTATTAAATAAATATTTGCTATTTCTGAGTAAGTGTTAACTGAAGAAGCATACAAAATATGACCTAACCCTATGCAAATGAATTACCAAAATAATTCAAGAGACTTTTTCATCCATCTGCTTCTGCAGCATTCTGCCTGAGGCAGGACTGGCTCAGGCCCTGTCACGCTCCTGGCTTTGAGATCCAGATGCAGCAGCAGAGTGGCAGAGCAGAAGATGCCCTTAACTTGCAAAGAGGGGTGGTGAACAAATCCTGGAGGCAAGGCTGGAGGAGCTGCTGCAGCACTGAGGGCTGTGGAGTGACAGTGACACACAAGGACACGGAGCCACCTGCTGCAGCAGCACTGCCCAGGCAGTGCCCAGAGGTGACCTGGGATCAGCACGGAGCTGAATGTGTGTGCCTGAGACAGCCACTGCCACAACCCCAAGGTTCAAACTACTTCAGTGGGATGTGACCCATTGTAAAGCCCTCAGAAATGTTCTCCTCTGCCCAGTAAGTTTAGTGAGCTCCAAATACAGAGCTTTCAAACCTGCAGCTAAAGAAACCTTTTCTTCTAGGATAGCACAGTTAAGTGCTCTCCTCTAGACTTCTGGCACTGAAATTCCTATCATAAAACACAACTCTAGGGTTGCATGTGGACACATCATGTGTTATTACTGGGGCACAGCCTGTTGTGGGCACATCAGGTGTTATTACTGGGGCACAGCCTGTTAAAGGCAAAATATTCTGCTCTCCTCAGCAACTCAGAGAAGAGATGACATGAGGTAAGCAAGTATCCAGCTTATCTAAATTATCATTGAAAGCAGCCATCAAGAGCAAACCACAACAAGGTTAAAGTTTGACAATTAGAGCAGGGCTTCAAGTATTGCAGGGCAATAGCCACTGAGTCTATGACTGCATTTTTGCAAGAACTGAACTTACTTGCCAGCACAACAGTGAATCTAAGAAAATATCTGAATAACACAAGATGACCTAGTTAAATCCCTGAGAATATATGCATGCAAAGCACATGAACTGCATTGCATGTTTTCATTTTACAGGTCATGTTTCAGAGCTTTTACTTCTGTTCTACAACCATGGTTCTTACCATCTCTTTCACTCTGTATTGTACCAGAGCCCCAATCAACCCTGTACCATTTGAACTACATTACCATTATCCATCCCACCCCAAGGAGCTGAGATGAAGCATTCAAAAGTAACACTATAGAAAAATAATGAGATGTTGGTTTGCCAGGTCCCATTATCAACACACAGAGTATACTTTATTTTAAAATAAAAATTATTTTAAAGATGCAAATTATGGGGTTTTGCTTGATTGTTTGTTCTGCTTAAGCAACCTTCCTGAGGTCAATGATTTACCATGCTGGAAGCTTTACAGGTCAAACATATACATAAAATAATTTCTTTCAGTTAGTCTCACTCCACATTTAACTGGATTAAACACTTCTACTCTCCTATAATAAAGGCTTCTTTCACCTTCATTCAGTATTTTTCTTCCTGCATTAGGAAAGCAGTAGACAACAGAGGCACAAAGGCAATTTGCTGCAGACGGGAGTCAGGAAAGAAGAGAGAAAGGCAGAAACTAAATAAAGACAAGAAAAAACAGACAACACCTGGCAACATAACAGGCTCTCACAGTTACAGCAGAGAGCACCTAAACCCCACTGCTGAGACTGAGGGTCTTTCTTTTAGGCACAGAATTTGACCTAATTTCCCACAAAGGAGAGGCCATAGGACTATTTTTCCATCAAACCCTGTTTGTCTCAGTAACCCATTCACAAATCCTCAAAGCAAGGTGCTTGTCAATTTCTTGCAAATACCAAGTATTTGCTGTGTACTCTCTGGGTATTGCTGTGTACTCTCCATCCTCTCACTGAAATCAGCACTGCTGCCTGTGTGCACAAATTTTCACTAGTCCAAACTACTTACAAGTAAAAAACCTTTTCAGTCCTGTACTGGGCAATGTCACCTCAATACACCGCCTCTCCCAGCTACAGAGAAACAGCCTCTTCTCCACTTCATTTATAATGTGCAAGTCTGATTCTTCCATACAAATACTGCTTGTTGCAAGTGAGAGCCTTCACCCAGCTTTGTTCCTGCTCTAATAGAGACCTCCAGATAAGTGTCAGAGAGTAAAATCTACCAGACCTCCCTCTGCCATTTTTCACCAAGCACAGATGCATGTTTCTTTTGTTAATCCATTTCAAATATAACCTCTCTGACCTACTTCTTACAGAACACAGCACCTGCAATAGTCAGTTTATTGATAGCGTTTCACTATTTTCCCTACAGAATAACCTGACACATACTTCACAGAACATCTTCCCTAAGAATACCAGAGACTTCTCAGACTGCAAGTGACAGGTAGGCTCTCTATTTTCTATTTGACATGCTCCTTATTTTTTAAATCACAGGCACACACAGTTGCTTTCATTCAATCCTGTCTCACAACACTTTGTGACTTCCTATTACCTCACGTAGCAGCTTAGGTAGAAAACTGAATGGTTCTCTCATGATGCCCATAAATGCTCAAGGAGTTTTAAATAATGCATCACAAAATGGTCTGAATTTCCACTGTACTCAGATTTAGAATAGGTATTTATTTTTGTCTCAATATCAACAGTAATATGCAGAATCATTAATTCAACTAAAATGCAATATGCAACAGTACAAAAGTATCTTTCAGCCATGCCAGAGTATGCTGCTAAAACCACAACTCTTTTGCTAATTTGCTAATCACAGAGTTAGGAATAATTCACACAAAATGATGGATGTATGACAGGCAATTTTTTCTGCAGCTGATGTGAACTGACTGCTATCACTCTCCTCTCAGAACTTCTCTTTCAATCACTTTCCATGACTTTTAGTGAAATGGTAAAAACAAGCAAGCAAATTTGTTAATATATGAGAAGTACAGAGATTATAATATTCTTTTACTGGAGGGAAGAAGACAGAACAGTTGAGCATCTGGTCTGCCTTTCTGCTTCAGCAGGGCCACCTAGAGCAGTCTGCCTAGGATGATGTCTCCAAGGTGGGGACTCCACAGCCTCCTCAGGCAACCTGTGCTCAGAAAGCCCCACAGGGGAAAAGAGTTTCCTGATGTTCAGACAGAGCCTCCTGTGTCTCAGATTGTGCCCACTGCTTTCTGCTCTCTCTGGGCACCACTGAAAAGTGGCTCAACCAGCCCATACTTCATCAACTTCTCTAAGATGACCTTATGGCAGACAGAACCAAAAGCCTTAAAACAGAAGATGGAATATATTCTTAAATCCATAGCAATCCAAGGGAGCTAAAGGCACGGGACTCTGCCCCAAATCATGTATGTATCAGTATGTCACAGTGCTCTGTGAACTAGCAAGCACTATACAACACGAAACAAAAAAAAATGTAAAGGGACATATGCCAAGTTTTTGTACCTAAAACTATCATTTAACTTTATTTTAGGTATTGCATATTGTGTAAATAAGAGTGTTCTGCATTTACAATGTCACTGCCTCTGCAAACCAGGAAGCATCTCATCCCACATCCTTCAGCTGTCACCCTTTTTCAGAAAAAGGAGCCAACGCAGCACCTGGAATCTAATTAAAAGATTGGGAGGATTCTCCTTCAGAAGGTTCACCTAAGAAGTGACAGGAAACCAATTTGCTGCCACTGAGCACTTTCAGCTTCCTCAACCCTGAAGACTCACATGATGTATTTTAAAAGGGGCATCAGCTTTGACTTTTTAGAGTTTACTGCTACTAATCTGCAACTTTGACTCAATCAGCCTAGTACAAGAACATTATAAAACCACAACTTAATTAGATGATATATGTAGAAATAATAAATGAAGCAATGATTGATCAAACAAGCACAAGCACCACATGTTAAATGACATCAACAACATTTGCTGCTTCGCATTTCACAAGGCCTGACAGGTAAACATTCTCTTATAAGAACTGTAATGCTTTGCATCCAAAAATCACTAACTTGTAGGCATCAGCACTCCTGAACTCCACACAATATCATTAGCGAGATGAAAGCTTGAAGCTCAGACACAATCCATCATAAATCATAGAATATTTATGAACAAGTAAGTAGAATTTCATCTGTAAGGCATTGCCGACAATTTCCAGTGAGCCTCTGCATTACACTGGAGAAAAAAAATAAAAATTCTGCCATCCTCATCATTTTCAGTGACCTGGCAGAAGGCAGACTGACTTGGTTTCAATTATATATTGTGTATCATAAGCTTTAATAAGCTATGAGCATCTTTTTTATGAACTAAGACTTGCTGCCTTGCATAAAGTGGCACACACATCAATTTCAGTTACACATAGATCAGTGCAGAGCTACTGATTTTCAACACTCAAAAGAAGGTAACATATTTCTGATTATTTAGTCACATAAAGGATTGTATTCCAAGATGTGCTGATTCGCTGTGGGAAAATTCTTTTTGTGAACAGACAAAATCAAGTAAAAGCTTACTGATCCTAAATCAAAGTTACTCTAGTTTGTTTCTCCATAGGACTCTATCTAGTGCTAGAAACAAGACTCTAACTCTTGACTGACACTATTTTCCTGATACTAGATGTAGATTAATTTTCCAGGCTTGGTACACACATTTAGCCAAGTATTTTCTGCCTTTAATAAGGCATTTAGTACAAAGAGAGCAAGGTGCCTTATTAGAATAAATTTGTTGACTTGTCAATGCTCACAATAAAAAGAACATCAGCCATTTGTTCCCATGAAAATGGAGAATTGATTATTTCTAGAACATCACTGTATCTAAAGCAAATTTACATTGCTTCTGACAACTTCTGCACTGATAGCAAAAACCTATCATCTTTATCTCCAGAGCATCAGCAAAGGCTATTTAAATTCATTACAGCCCTTGCTACAGATCTAGAGTAGAATGCTCTCACAAATGAAGCACCCTCATCTCCCATGAGTCAGGACCTGCAATAGAAAGTAGACCCCTAACTTCTCAGCTGGGTGCCAAATAGGCTTTGGTCCATGACACTCTCATTGCAACATTAAATAAATCTGATTTCAGAGTAGGAGAGGAAGTGAGGAAGTGTTGCATATCTTTTAAAATAAAGAATATGGCTCCCCTCGTTAATACAGTGTACAACAGGAAGCAATAGATCTATATTTTGTTCAGCTAGTTAGAATATGCCTTGACTATGCTCATTCACCTTTGCTATTCCTTTAACTTCAAATAATCCCATTTTCTAGCATGGTCACTCACACACATGAAATTACAAAGCCTGCTTACAAGAACATTAGCAGTTCTGAATTTAATTTCCATATTCAATGTCCCAGTAACACAGAGAACTATTCTATTTTTTTCCAGATTGTTACCTCAGTACAGTCCCCCAAAGAAGGGAGGATTTGGCTCTTGTCCCAGGTGGTAATTCATGCAAAAAACATAAGATGAAATTACAGAGAGATTTTTTACAATAAGAAATGGTAAAGTCTGATCAATAAGATTTCAAAATACGGAAAATTGCAATTTTTGTATATATGATTTATCATGAATATGAAAGCTTACAAAAAAAATATTTTCAAACTGACAACACAATTTCAACAACACCAACGACAAAATCAATTGGTTGGTGATTGCAGCTGGCCCAAGTATTTCCAGCTCAGTAATCTCTCCTGGCCACTACAACACCCACATTAGAAACATACCTGTCCTTTACATCTTTCATAAGCTGCTGCAAGTCAATCTCCTGCTTCCTCAGGTTTCCAAATGAGGACTGGTTTTCCACGTAACCCTTCCCTCCAGTTCCCAGGCTGATCTTCAAAAATGTTGTTTCAATACTTCCTTGAACAAAATCTTCAAACTTCCCCATATATTTTGCAAAGTCAGACTCCACAATCACTAGGAAAGCAAAAATGGTAATTTCTGTGAAGAGAAGTGCTAAAACTGTCCTTAAGTGACTAGGGAAAGAGATACTTACAGAAAATAGGACAAGTTAGTGAAGGCAAGGAACAGTACGAAGAGGTAAATAATGAAATCTGCATCTCTACAACTCTTGCATCTGCTCTCTTCATGTTTTGATCAGCTCTGCTCTACTGTCTTTTGTATTTTGCCATTTTAGGAAAACATAAGGTGACTGAAGTGCTGAACTCAGACATTATGAAATATTTATAAAGAATGATTGAAAGTTATTTCAGCTACAAAGAAAACTACAAAGCAGACCTGCTTGTACAATAAGGCAAGCATTTTGGCATTATTTTGACACCTCTCATCACAGGGCTATCCCAAAGCTCACTGAAAACCAATGGAAAAATCTAAGTGGTTTAAAACAACTCTGAATTTTATCTACCTAAATACCAGAGAACTGACTCAGAATAATCTAATTTTCCAAGCCAGCTACAATTAATATCTTAGGTTAGGGACTTTCCTGTATGGAATTACAACATGTCCAGAAATGGGATTCCATCTCATTAATCTTAAAACATGTGTGGGACTGCTATAGTTGAATGAAGAAAAAAGTACAAGGGTTAACTTTTTTAACAGTCTGTGCAAGATAAACAGAATGGGTGGCAAAATTTACTTGGCCTGGCCTGGAAGCATTCCCTAGGCTACTAACATCAACAAGACACTGTTTATTCACTGCTTTTGATCTGGAGCACAGCACAGTTTCACACTACTGTCACATACAACCTCCTATAATATTGTAGGGATATTCCTGTGGCCGCAGACAGAGAACTGTACAGCCTGACAACCTTCAGCACTCAATTCAATACTCTACCCAGGTAAAACTTTCTTTTTTTCTAACCAACATTCACTACTACCATTTTTAGTTACATAAATGATCAAGCAAGGAAAAGATCCATTCATCACAGTCCCATGGATGGAGGATTCCTTCAGAGCATTCCTCTGAAAGGAGCCCTCTAATAACATAATTGAGAATAACAAAACAGATTAGGAATTGTACTGTTTTTATCTGCACTAATAGTGCTGCCTGAGCATGGCTTTACCTGGTTTTATTGGTTTGTCTTCAGTAAGCACATCACTCAGGGTGACTGTCAAGAAATGATACTTGGGCTTCTGCCAGCACCAGAATTTCCTCCTCTTGGTAACTAAGCTCAAAAGCTGCAGCTTGTCTGAGGCATTCAGCTGGGAGACAGGGATCAGGTCACCTCCACTGTCAGTTTCTCTCACAAAATTCTTTGTTGCTTTTGCAAACATCGTGGAGAATCAGTTAAAGCCTGAAAGAATACATCTGTTTTCAAACAACTACAGTTGGAAAGTAAAATATTTACATTGTCCTTTTAAGAAGTTCTTTAAAATTCGTATTAACCAAGGAACACTGGAGTATTTTCACCCATCTTCTTCATTCTGAGCTGGGAAGGAGTTCAAATCACTTGTCCCAGTGTAAGTTTTCTCAGGAAATGATAAAAGAATTCTGATTAAGAGGAACATTCACAGGTTATGATACTGTTAGGAAGGAAAAATTTACACAACTTACCTGAAATTCTATGAAAAAGCATCTACTAATAGCACCCTGTAGAGACCAGCTGCAATGAGGAGAGCACTGGGGCAATGGCAGAGGATTTCTGCCACCCCACGGGATCCTTCTTTTATTACCTAACATAAAACTTACTCCACATAAGGCAATTAGGTATTACTCACACAAATTATCTTGATCTTTTTAACAGGGAGTAAACACATGGTGGGATAATAACAACTGCTCTATAAAAAGCACCAAATATGTGAGCTGGCATCTTTGTTTCTAAGTTTTGTTTCTGAAATACACCCCTGGAAAGTTCCAATTAATTTTTTTATTTATGAACTCTTTTTTTGCCTTCAGTGTTTTCCAATTTTCTATATTTCATTTGCATAACTACACTTAAATTGAACATACATTATTTGCAACTGTTATTCATATCCCCTACACAACTACATACATTATCTTACTGTTGCTTTGCAATGATTTTAATTAAAAATTACCAGCATCTCTCATAATGTAAGGTTTTCTTTATTCCCAGGAATACATTCTGCTGTATTTACAAGGAATGTTTTCCAGTAAGAGAGATTGGCTAAAGTCCCAGAAGAAATGGTAAAAATGACCATTCACAGATGCTAAACATCGAGTTCTAATAAATTAATGTTTGATCTTTTTAAAGAATCTAATCTTTCTAGTTTTTCAACTCTGTGTTATCTGAGCTAATGATATCTCCAGAATTAAATCAGGTTTTTTGTTGTTGTTGGTTTGTTGTTTTTTTTTTTTAATCCAGCAGCATCCTTTAAATCTCCCAGCTGACACTGACTGGAAAGTTCAACTAAGATCATAAGATGTGTCAGCTGGGTACCCACACTTTCATGATTAATTACCTGCCTTGCTCCACACAGTCTTAGATTTGTCATTTACAGACACAGGCCAGAGTAAGGTAAAACACATTTCAAACAAAAACTCATATTGCAGCGAGTATTCAGGATTATTGACAGAATATGGAAACCTGAATACAGATTATTAGTGCTTGGACCACAGGCTCTGTATTTTAGTATTAGGGAAAAAAAAAAGCCCTTTTGCAGATGACTACTTACCTTTATGCTTTTCCCAAATCCCATTTCAGATATTCCACATAGTATTTACCAATTCATGATGAGGTATTCACCTCCTCATGAATCCTCTATGGCCTAGTCTGCATAACAAATGAAGGGTGTTTTCCAACAACACCTGCATCAAAATGATGTGAGCAATGTCTAAGCCGCATAACATTTTACTGAAGAGTCTTCTGGGGCTTTCACTGTAACTGCAGCAAACCCTGCAGCACCACCTCAGCTGAGGGCACTGGGAATATTCCACTGACTTTCTTGGTCTCTGACCTTTTCCTGACCTGAATTAAAGACTGATTTTTTGCACTCTTGTATGTCTCCTCCTTAATTTCCCTGGTTTTAATCTCAGTGAGAACACTTTTAACAGAATAAAGCAATGCAGATCCACTGCAGCATAAAGGAAAAAAAACCCAACAAATATAACTTCAAACCAAAACTAGTTCCCTTTATGCACAGGACTTCTTTTGCAGGAGTCTGTATTTTGCAAACATCCAGATAACTGATTTGTTATAAATCAGTTATATATAAATACTGATTATATATAAGGATGCCATCAAGAAAATTTGTTGTGCATTTGCTCAGCACAACCTACTTCAAACATTTCTTACTTTACATGACTGCTCACTCACCCTAATACCCTTGCTGCATAGCCAGTTCACATAGGCATAGTCTCTTAAAAAAAAAAAAAAAAAGCAATCTCTGAGTTTATCATAAAAAAAAAAACCACTGCAAAACCAGATCCTAATATTTGACATTCTTACAAACTCACTAAATCTCATGAGAGTAATTACTGCATCAGTCTGTAAAACTTCCAATTCACAGTGTTTTGCCTTCACTCCCTATCACCACTCCTGACTAGCCAAAGCAAGCCCAGGGAAGAGGACAGAGTGCTTTTGAGGACTAACAAGACTCACCAGGCAGGAGAGATGGGGCAGTTTTCAGCCTCAAAATGATGGCAATGTCTCCCACACTTTGCTGTGCTGGTAATGTCTTTGCAGGGAGCATATTTCACTGGTGTAGGTGTACCTGCAAATCAAGAATATTCTATGGAGATTCCTATTTATTTCTCTTTGGATATAGCACCTTTAACACAAATTTGACAATACCCCCAAATACCTTGCTTCACTATTTCCCAGAACAAAGACACAGAGCAATTATGCCCCTAGCCAACATTAGGGAATTCAATACAGCCACAAGGCTCAACAGAATCTTGAGAAAATGGGCATGGAGTAGTTACAGACCCAGCATTAAGAAAACTCTGTCTTGGGAGCTTCTTCCTCTGTAAATTTTAATACAGCTGTGCTTGGTTAGACAGAAATAAAAGGGAGGGTATCAGCTGGTAGGAAATGCCTGTCTGAGTGAATGCAGACTGACAGCTAGGCATGAAAGCAGGAAAGGAGGAAGTACCTTCCTTGCCTACCAAAAAATCTAAAAATTAGCCTAAACCCAGGCTACAGGAGGATTATTGATGGCAAGGATGAGATCAAATTAAGATAATGAAATCAATTTCACTGTTTACCTATACAAACAAATCTCACCCTGCTTCTCTGCTTTGTAGCTCCCTAACTAGTACAGTGGGACATTAAATCCAAATGTTAGCAACATTTTACAAGCAATCAGTACAAAAGAAACCAAACAGCTCTCTGGCATTTCTTACACTCTGTATCTTTCATATAAAATACAATTTTAAAAATTCTTTTTTCTTGCACTTACGTAAGATTAGACAACACACTGGGCAGACTACACAGGGAATTTGGTAGCACGGGAACAACTGGATTGCCAAATGCCAGCACAGTCTTTCCTACCATCCAAGTTGTAAGAAAACACAAGGCCTGAAGCCAAGGAGGAGCTGTTAGGCATTAAGCACCGTGTAGGAGTGGTGATGGCCTTGGAGTCCTAAAGGAGTCAGTCTGTATCCTTAGGGAACTGGAGCATGGAACTGGCGACATAAACTTACAGGCTAAACTTACATGTTTTATTTAAAAACATTCGAGTTACCTTCACCTCCTTTCTAAATAAGTAACATTGAAAAGAAAAAAGAGTACGCATAAGAGCTAACATACAAAGCCTAGCAGAGCTGCCCTCACAATGTATTACAGTGCTTAAACGCACGTGGTCCCCAAAAACACATCCAAGGATTTCAGCCCAGGCGAATCCCTCTCTCTGTTATTCCTCCAGGACTCTGCAGCACGTGTCTCCCAGCGCGGTGCCGCAGCCTCGGCGCCCCGAGAGACGCGGCGCCTTTCCCCGGCCGCGGGCGCCGTCCTGCGGGCAGGCCCCGCGCTCCGCCCGCCTCTCCGGGAGCATCGCCCGCCGTGCCGCCGCCCACAGCACCGCAGGGCACCGCGCCATGCCGCTCAGGCACAGCGGGCCGCGGCGGGGCGCCTGCCCCGCGGCAGGGCGGAGGGGCAGCGGCCGGGAGAGGCGGGCACGGCCGGGCCAGGCCGGGCAGGGCCGGGCCGCACCGCCGCCCCGGGATCGCTCCCGTACTCACGGCATTCCCGGCGCTCCCCGCCGCCGCCCCGGGGATGCGGCGCACTCCGCCCGCGGGGCGTGCCGAGCCCGCCGCGCCCAGGCTCGCTCGCCGAGCAGCTCCCGCGGCGGCGGGGGCTCCGTGCCGGCGGGGGCAGCGCAGGCCCCGCCCGGGTGCCCGGGCCGTGCGGCGGGCGGGAGCCGCGCCTCAGGCGGCTCCGCCATGTTGGCGCGCGGAGCCGCAGCCCCGCGCAGGGCAGCGGGCGGGGGAACCCTCGGGCGGCTTCTGCCTCCCTCGCCATCCCGCCCGGCTGCCCCAGCTCCCTCGGGCGCTGACCGGGCTGCCGCGAGGGTTGGAGCCGAGGGCTGCGTCCCTGTCTCAGCATGGGGCGGTGGCCCGGCACAGCCCCGCGGCTGTCTCCGTGTGGGGCAGCGCTGTGTGTCGGCCGCTGGAGAATTCCCACGGTGATGGGACAATTTTGTATGGCTGCACCCTGCCCCATAACACTGGCAGCTGTCTTTGCCTTCAGGTAATTGCGTGACAGCGGTGTCTGTCACGAGTGATAAGGAGATCTTTGTGACACCCTTCAAGCCCGGCTCGGGTCGCCGAGGTCAGAGGTGCGCGGAGCCAGTGCAAAGTCTGGGAGCGACAGCCCTGCCACGATTTTGGCTGAGTCTGCAACTCTGGGCTGGCACTACGGGCCTTGAGCAGCCGCCCTGGGCAGAACGGGAGTTCCCAAGTCAGGGTCCCCAGCCCTGGGGCCTTGGAAGCAGCGCTGTGGAAAATGACAAGTGTGGTCAGTGGAGCTTGGGGCAGATTCATGAACCACAGTGTCAAATACTGAGCCCCGTCACAGTGTCAGCCGTCTGAAAACACCACGAGGAAAAAACTTGGCGGTTTATGATGCCAAAGGAGTGATCCAGTGAGTCTGCAAAAACCCAAGTAGCAGTTTTTCCACGGTAATAAATATCAACTAAATCTTTTTCAAGTGAACCATGCAACAGGCTTGTGGTTTGAACAGAAAGGCTGGGGGTGGTCACAAATGTCGCATCACCAGATCTTTATGGGCTGACACCCTGACTTCAGAACAAAGGGAAGGTGAAAGCTTAGTGTCTTTAAATGAGCAGTTGAGGGTGAAAGGTATCAGTAAATGCACGTAGCTAAAGTAGATCCATCTCTTCCATTTAGCTAGTGCAGTATCCAAGTGTTTCGCTCGGGCGGGGGCTGCGGTGCCGGGTTGTGTCCACAAGGGGGCAGCAGTACCGGGGGTGCAGGACCGGGTCCCTCACCCTTTTCTGATTGCCCCGTGTGACATCCTTATCGATTCCATTTTAAAACACATCTCCCTGCTGCGGTTGTACCTGCTTACAGAAACTTGAACAAAGAGCTAGAATGGAAATAAGTACCTCTACTTGTGATGGTTTAATTTTAATGAACTAATGAAATTTATAAAGCTCCATTCTTAGAGCCCCTGCCGTAGAAAAAGTAACCACACATCCTCAGGAGATCTCTTTTCACGATCACCACTGAACAGAATTGTTAGCTCCAGTAATAATCTGGCCAGTAATAGCACATGTTTCATAAGCTATCAGGTGTTTTTCCAGGGAGTGGCAATGTGTGATCTGTTTCACATGCAAGAGTCTGCTAAAGCATATTTTGAGAAATCAAGGGAGGAAGTTGCACTGAACCACATTGCTATGGAAATATCCACTGGGGAGGGAGGACTTAAATAACACCAGTGAAACGTTCTGGTAATTTTAAGGACACTACCAGCAGTTGCATGCACACCAAATGGAGGGTACCCACACCAGGAATACTTCCATGTTTTTAAGAAAAAGTCTTCACAGAAATCTTTTATCCATCTGAATGGCACCAGCTAACATGGGGTAATTTTCAAATGCCTCTCATGCTGAGATGCCAGCAGGGAGAATGTCGTATCAAAGAAATACACAAATCTCAGTGTGGTCTGTTAGCCACAGACTCCATCTCCTGAGCTGAAGCATGAAGTACATCACTGCTGCCTTAGAAGATCCTTCTGCATTGCTCCAGCATGAGAAGGTCATCTTGCAGAAGTAGCAGAGGGAGAAAACCAGAAACTTTTGCCTCTGGAACAAACTGCTCTTGCTTTGGGACAGGCTACCTCTTAAATACATGAAGTGAGGCAATTGATTTCACAGCCACATTAAAAATGAATAATGCACATAATAAGTGAGTAATAACACAAAAGATAGCAATCTGAAAAGGAAAAAAGACCCAGCAAAATAGTTTTGAGTATGGCTGTGTGAAATTCCTCAGGTATGACATTAAAAAAAAATAAAATCACTGAGCGTGCCACCACAAGATGTCAGCATTGCAGAACGGTTATTCCTACCAGAAGCAGAAAAGGTTTTTGCATCCTGTATATTAATTTGGTATTAGGTCTAAATTTTTTTGTATGATGGCTTATTTTTTCCAACCATTGACATTATGATGTCAGTCTAAATGTAGTTGCAAGGGGGAATTTCTTAAACAACTTTTTTTATTAATCTCTGTCTTAAAAACCTTTTACAAATGCTTTCACAGCATGAACAGCAGTACTAATGGCCAATAATACCTTGTAGTCATCATTGTGTTCTTTCAGGCTGCATCTAGCCTGGCTACAAAGTGCTCAGTAAAATTGTGCCTGTATGTTGAGGAGTGCAGAGGTTATCCAAAGGTCTCTGGTGCTGCGTGCTAGGCCTTTTTAAAACCTTCACACTGGCTGGAAAAGGCTCTGCTGGCCTCAGTTCTGTGGAGGAAGTGAGAAGAAGTTGTGAAGATATTTTGAGCTCCTATTTAGAGGAGAAGGATATTTGGGGTAGGAAATCTTTTTAAAGGTGTCCAGCAACATAAGCCAAATCACCACAAAAGAATTAATTTCTTTTCTTTGCTCCACTTCCTTTTATAAGAATGAAAGATCTGAGCAGCAGTTTTTGTTTGTTTCTGTATTTCTTTCAAATCAACTAAGCAGCCTCATTTTTCTTCCACATTGAAATTCATGTCCTGTTTTGTTGGGATGCTCTGTACTTTTCGCTTCTACCATTCTGTCCTCTGAAACATTTCCTGTTGCACACAACAGCTTTCTCCTTCTCCTGCTGTGTCAGCTGTCACCAGCCCTGCCACTGTGCCAGCAGCAAGTGACAGGCTTAGCAAGGGACCATGTCCTGAGAGTGGGAGATGATGCACTGAGCCAGGAAGGGCTGTGTGAGTTCAGAGCATCCAGAAAACTCCTCTGCTGTGCTTCCCTACCTGTTCATGGGAGCTTCTGTCCATTCTGCTCTTGACAATTAGAGGGTGACATCTTTACCCATCTGAAGATTTTGCTGTAAGATGAGTTTGGCCAGTCTTTAGAGGCTATCTTGTATTGGCAGGTTCAACTCTGCTACCTTTACACACCAATATGAGGAAAACAGAGTTCAGTTTTGGACCTTCTAGTCCCTTGAAAGGACCACTGGAGAGTGCCATGCTGAGATGCAGAAGGAGGCAGATGTGTTCAGTACAACCTGTTTGCTGTAACTCAGTCAAGAGATCTCTGCCTTTCTGATGTTGGCATGGGGGGATGTAGTGCCACATCTGCCTTTCTGTAGTGCACAGGGTGTGACACAGGGCTCCCCCCTGTCATTCTGTCCAACCATGTGATGATTGTGTGATGTCTCCAATAGTGATATGGAGAACAATTTACATGAATTTGCATAAATCCGATGCTTCTAACTTTAAATTGTAGATTAGATGACAGCTACAGAACCTTCTTTTACAACAATGATAAACGAAAACTGAGGAATAGATAAAATTTCTTGCACGTCTCAAAACTCTTCTATAATAATTTATTAGAAACCATCTGGTTTCATTAATGTTTTATCAAAAACCATCTGGCTGCTTTATTGTTCAAGCTATTTTGTAGTAAAATTTCCTCATAAATTAGCCAAAAGGAATGGCTATCAAACTGTTGTATAGGAGCCCCAAACAACTTTCATGTAGGTCCTATATAAACAGTTATTTTAAAAGTATTAGATGACACTAAACTTCAACATTAAACTTCAAAAGTCTAGAAAATGCATCAGTAATAAAATATGAAATTTAGCTTACTCCTCATGCTTCTTAATTTTTTTTTTCTTTTTTCTAGATGTTTAATTCTTAGTTAGTTGGCACAGGAGCTACAAAGTCAAAATGACAAACTATGTAAATGAAAAACATTAAGATTTTGTTTTTCAATGAAACATTGCAAACAGAGGATACCTGTCACCATGCCTCCAGAAAATGAAGCCCTTCATCTTTGCACCTCTGTACATGTACACTTTTTGGACTGTAAGCATTCTGTCAGGGTTTCTGGCACTGCTCTGAAATCTAACTGTACAGCAGCACATGGCAACATTCAGAGTTGTACAGTGCCTACTACTATGGGCAGCTAGGTAACTTATTGTAAATACTTATGTAATACACATAGCATTAATAAATTATACTTCCACTCATAGTTATTTTACTGTTACATTTTCAGATTAGTAAAAAATGGTACCCTAAAATTAGGGCAGTTGCTAGTGATTTTGCTGTTTATAGACAACCTTAAATTACCATGAATGGAAGAACTAAGGAAAGCATATCTAAAGAACACCTAGAAGATTTAGGACAAAATTGGCAAAGCAACAGGAGTTAAAAGATCCCTGGGAAAGAGCCCATGGCTGAAGCTGGCTGTAGGTTTTCTTTGATCAGCTATCCAGATTTGTTCTGTTTCATGCAATTCCTTTTGCATCTTCTGAATGTATATGCACAAGCATCCTCAAAAAACCTCCCTATCTGCCTGTGGGAGCAAATTATTTGGGCAGAATTTTCTGAAGAATGGGCAGTATGTGATTGCAGTCCCTCATGGGGCAGCCAGCTGGATGATGTTTGTGTTGTGCTGCTGCAGAACTGGAGCATGGCCATAGTCAAACCTTGCAAAATGTTCAGAAGCTAACATTAATATTTCATTGAGTAACACCAGATGCATGTTGTCATGGTCTATATTTGTAGCAATAGCTTTATTGTGATTTAAAACAATCTTTCTCTCTCCATTTTTGTTTTTGTGCCTCCTTTGCTTTCTTTTCTAGTTGTTTTGAAACTCCATAATCCCCCTTCTCATTACCTGTTGTCAGCTCAGTCTCTCTTGCAGAAACAAAAGCAGAAATTCCTGTTCCAGGGCAGTCTGAAAGGGGTTTCTCAACAACAACAACAACAACAAAAGCAGTTTATATGCCCACAAAGATAAAAATTTTAGACACACAGAGATTTCTGTTTAGCAATCTTTGAAACAAGCCATGGTCCATTAAAGTGACAGATGCATTGAGGAGAAGACCACAAACAGCAAAGCAGTCAGTGGCTAAAGAGGGTCCTGAAGAGTGGCGAGGCTGCATTGTTCCTACAAGTGAGTCAGGATTCCTGCAGCTTCCCAGGGCTCTGCAGAAGGAGTTGTCTCTATCTCCTGCTGCAGAAACACACACCCAAAGGAGGACAGAAGGTTAAACCCCATCCCATTTCCCACAGAGGTGACAGTTCAACCCTGCTGGGTACTAAGAAGAAGGCTTCATGTTTCTTCTTGAAGCCACTTCATTCTTCAGCTTGCTATCACTTCTCCTCATTTCATCATGTGATGTGTTTGCTTTTTGATGTTCTATAGGCAGTGGGGCAAGAACCTGTTTTTTCCAGGTAAGATACCTGGGTTTTTCCCCATGAAAGAGAACAGGATGAAAAAGGAACACAGTTCTATTTGAAACAAGGAGCAAGGGCTAGCAAGCAGCGAAAAAGTGTGTGGGCTGGTAATTGCATGAGAGTTCTTTTTATATTACATAACAGTGTTGTCCAAAAGGACAGCAGATACAATAAAGAGGGTGCTTTGGGTCAAAACAGATTGGTAGATATAAAGTGCATCTCAATCTGGGCTTCTTAGTACAAGAGAGACATAGAGTTCCTGGAGCAGGCCCAGCAGAGGGCTACAAAGATCACTAAGGAACTGGAACATCTCTTATGAGGAAAGGCTGAGGGAGCTGGACTTGTTCAGCTTCAAGAAGAGATGAGCAAGAGATAAATGAGATAAAAGAGATAAAAGTCTGTCAGTATCTGAAGTGAGGGCCGAGAGGATGGAGCCAGGCTGTTCTCAGTGGTGCCCAGCAACAGGACAAGAGGCAATGGGCAGAAACTGCTGCACAGGAAATTCTACCTGAACATGAGGAAGAACTTTACTGTGCAGTGACTGAGCACTGGAACAGGTTGCCCAGAGGGAATGTGGAGTGTCTCCTGCCAGAGACATTCAAGAGCTGTCTGGATGCAATCCTGTGCCATGTGCTTTAGGATGACCCTGCTTGAGCAGGGAGGTTGGACCCACTGTGGTCCCTTCCAACCTGACCAATACTGTGAAAAGGCTGCAGCTGTCCTCCTGAACAGAGTGGGAACCACTACAGAGCAGTCATGTCCTGCAAATTTATACTGGTGGTAACCCAGGATGGAGTCACACAACTCCAGGTTGTTGATACTATTTGTTATATTGCAGTACCACATGCAGACCAGATCTTCACTATGCTGGAAAACAACCTCATGAAATAAAGTGCTGGCCTCTTCTCTGACACTTAAAAATGTAATTTATTTGCTTCATCACAGGACTAAAACAAGTGTCCTTGCTGCTTGTACTGCCCTTGTTTATCTGAATGGTGCACTGGTTGGCACGAATGGCATCTGTAAGAGGTGATGCAAGTACCCTTGGGTGGATGGCTTTCTTATTGCCAAAGAGGCAGCCCTCTGCAACTGGAAGATGGGATTGTACTTCTCCTGCAGAACCAGTTGCTGTCAGCTTGAGATGGGGCTTATTTGGTTCTCTCACAGTTACTGTCCAGCCTCACCAATGTCAACATGAGCAATACGGTTCCTAAAAGAGAAGGAAGACCAGCTGTGTCCTGAGAGGGTGCATTATCAGGAAACAGTGAAGTCCTTTATCCTAGGACTTCATGACTGCACACTTCAATACTGAGAATCATACTGCAACATATACTCTTTCCTCTCATTCCTTTCTCCCATCTTGTCAAACAACCAACTCATGTTGGTATCAAGACCAGAGCATTCACATGAGCATCAGCTTTAGGAAGCTTTGCACCTAGATCAAATACAATGGAGCTCCTACTATAGCTTTTTTTTTTGTTTGTTTGTTTGTTTGTTTTATTTTTATTTTCTGTAATGTGGCACATCTTTTTCAGCTCCTGATATTCACAAAAGGTGAGAATATAATATCCTAGAATTCTCTACATTGCATCAACTTTAACTGAAGCTTTACTCTGTCTCCAAAATGAAAGGGCACATGTTAAGGAAGGGCTAGGCTTATCATGCCTTAGTAACTAGAGAACTTTGCTCTCTTCAGCAAAGTCCTTACTAAAACATTTTCCCCACCCAAGAACTTCGTAATTTGTTGCACTATTTTTGAACCTTATATGAAAAATTGATTTTTCCATCCAAAAAAACTATAGACCTCTAGTTGCCTTTACAGGGTTTGCTTCATTGACTGATGTGCAAGTAGCAAATAATTAATACAAGTAGGATGATCTCTCAACTTCACCTTTAACCTTCAGTCAATTGCTGAAATGATAACAAACCTAGCAGTAAACAAAACTGTAAATCTCTTTCAGCTATTAGACAGGTTCTCATCTATTGATAAATCTACATAATCTTCCTTACCTTAGGCAGCAATCTAGGCATTGCAGACATATCCTCATAAAAACCTAAGGAGGAGAGAGGATTTTTCAAGGTGTGTACTGCAGTAATTCATAGCTGCCTTACTGCAACCTTTATTTTTTTTTTTTTTAACACAAGCTGAAAAGTAAGAAATTTGTAATTTTGGAAATCAATTTTTATCAAAAAGTTTTAATAAAGACAAATAGTGTTCACTAAGCAGAAAAAGAAAAAGAACCTTTCAATTCTAACAGTTCAAACAGCTGGTTTTACTAGAATAGCAATATCAGTGCACAAAATCTTCATGGAGAAGTAGTACCCTAATATTTAGAGGAAGACAGTAGTTCATGAAGTCTGTGAAATTACAGTCAGAAACATCAGTAGATGTTCATACACAACATCTTATGTTCCAGGAATTTATTACTGTTTCAAGAGCCTGTAAAAACTTACATCAGTGAACCCACAGAGACAAATTCTCAGTTAACTAAATCCTCTGTTACACTCAGCTCAGCAATGTTGATTTACCTCAAATGAGAGTTTGCACAAAGCAATTTCAAATATTTCCCTTGATACAGAGTAAGCAAAGATACAAATTCATAAGTATACATCAGAATTTGGTATCTGGCCAGCTTTTAACCACATTTCAAAATAGAGAGTAACCCTACAGATCCTTAAGCATAAAACATAGAGGTCTAAATTGAAAACCAATAAACCAAGCACAGAGAGCAACATTTGCAACATGAAAGAAACATAACAGAGGCATAAAAAACAACAACAACAAAGCCAGGATGTGTTGGTTACTATGTAAAGCAAGCTTGCTCAGCTGTCAGTGTTTTTCCTCACCCTATGAAGGTTTGAATCATTCTGCAATAAGCAAAATTACTTTAAAATAGAGATTACTGTAAATGAACAAACAACTGAGCTTAAACACAAATTGGAGGCAAAGTCTACAGAAGTTCTACTTCTGTAGAGTAAGCAGCCTGGTTTTCTAGCACTGATCACACTCTGGGCATGGCATTAGCCTGAGGGGCAGTCATGAGAAATTCACTGTATATCTATTTCAGTGTAAGAGAAATTCCTGCTGCCCTGGGTGCTCATGAGTGGAGCACCAATAATAAGCATCCCTTGCAGTCTTCCTCTCCCTTTTATATTATGAAAAAAATATTACTGCTTTTATAAACCAGAACTTTTCCAGCAACTTGAACCAAATGCTAGTTACTTCTGATTCCAATTAAACATTATCAGATCTCTATGAAATAAATCAGCAATGAAATAATTCATGATAAGAAAGTTCCAAGGTCTTAGAACCAAATCCAATAGAACCAAAATGGCTGGATTTCAAAAAACCAGGAGCTGATTCTAGCCCACTGTAAAGATTCTTTTTCTTTTGGCCTGTATCCTGATTCTGCCATATGCAACAGTTGAGGATATTTTGCATAATAATAAATTTATAGACTCAGTTTTCCCAGCTCTTCCTGAAAGCTCCAAATCTCTGTAGACACTGAGGCTGCAAAGTGCTGCAGAACTGCAGCCAGGAATTTCACATTGGTCAGGAGTTACACACTCTGCACTCCCACATTTTTCAAGATCCTAGTCCATCCATATTGCATCTTACATACACATGGTGGGACTGTGAGACACAGTTGAGATCTGTTTGCCAGAGCTGTCCTGAATCACCATCTCTAAGGGAAAAGCCACGACACTGATATCCTTTCTTTCCAGTTATTTATTTTATCTAGTAAATACCATTTATCCTTGTTTTTAAAAGTTGTTTTATGGAGAACATTTAGTTTGTGGTTTCTACACTCATACTAAAGCATAATGTTTATGCTGCACATCTGTCTGCTAAAAACTGCTTTTAAGAATAAACTTCCAGCTGTAAATGGATTCCATCAGCTTACCCCTTTTCCTGCCCCAGTGCCTGGCACAACAGCCATGCACAGCAGAGCTGTGCAGAGCAGGTACAACTGGAACACTGCACAACTACCAGACAGATTTTAAGAGTGATAAATAAGGGTTCTAGCAGATGGAAGCTCTTTTCTACTTGCCATTTTGCAAAGTGTAAAAAGCACAGATCACTACAGCAGTGAGATTTGTTTCAGCTGCCACTAACAACCTTTGAAAAAAGATGCTTACAACCCCGGGAAAAAGTCAGGGTGCTCTGTGACCTTTCACAAGTATGATCTATTAACATCCAACTGAAGTGGTTACAGAGAGAAAAATAATAAATCAAGTTGTGCATCAAGGTACTCCAATGCTATTACAAATTTTTGGAGTGAAGCATAAAACAGGGATTATCCTGACTACAGAGAAACTTCTCAAGTATCTGAAAGTCAGCAATAATTCTAATACATAAGATGCCATTCATCATTCTGAAATCACTAATGCCCTATCAAAACAAACAACAAATTCAGCATTTAGCAGCTTTGTTTATGTAACATCTCATACATGTGGGATGTTTTTCCAATACTGGAAATACCAAAATACTGTTAACACAAAGACTTTCAGATTCTCAGGGATGCCAGCCATCTCCAATGTGTGGAGCTGATGGACATCATCACCTCGTGGGGATCAACATCCCAAACATTCTCATAAGCTTTAATACAGTTTTGTATTACACATTAAAAACATCAAATCCACAATTTATATTTTAAAAAAATTAACCATTTAAAACAATTCTTTAGCATATGGCAACTACTTATGTGAAAAATTTCTCTTATTGCTTTCAAAAAGCTGCAGCAAGAACAGTATCTAAGAACTGAGCAGTACAATAATACATTTGGTGGTAAATTACAGCATTTACTAAGTTTCAAAAGGTAAACCACGTAATGTGCAGTTTCTAATAAGCCCATAGCTGCTGGAGTAAGTTGCACCCACCAGTAGCTAGGAAATAGTAAGGATGAGTTAGTGAACACTGTGAATTTTATTTATTGTAGGCATAATTCATGAATGAAAACACACTCAATCAAAAAACTCCTTTCATTTTAATAACACCCCTTTGAATATCACTGTCTCATTTTAGCCCTTGCAAGATGTATTCAGTTATGTGGACAGGCTGGATGTCATCCTTCTCTCCATTAAAATGCACCATATGGGCCAAACTTCGCACTCCTCTTCAGCTTGCTCCCTCTGCATGAATTGTACCCAAAAAAGAAGCCATACAGAACAAAGCAAGATATGCTGGAAGTTTCCTGCTCTGCCAAGCTGGTCATTTAGAGAAAGAACACAAGAGATTTACACAAAAGCAGATGCAAGGACATTCGCAACTAGGATCTGCTGAGCAGATCTAGCTGCATATTTCTGTAGCACACTGCCCTTACCAGGTCTGACTCCAGAGTGTAAGAAAATCTCATTCACAGCCAAGGAAAAGATACAGAAGGAATCTATGGGGATGACAGTTTAACTACAGCCTCGAGGTATGATTTATCATTTGTTGGAATGGACTGTTTTCCTATTTGTCAAGTTTTTCTAATAGAGAGAAAAATGAGACACTGAATAAGGGACCACATAGAAAACCTGAACAGGACTGTAAACAGCTGAGGGAAAGTGGGGGGCATGGAAAGGGGTGAGGTTGGGTTTTTTGGGGGGGTTGTTTGTTTTGAGACCAGCACTGGCCCATTGTGCAATGTGAAATGTGTCCCTGCTTCGGCCCTAGTTCTGGTCCCATGAATTGGTGTTCTTTCTGTACAGTGATGTGGATTCAACACTAAGCTACCAGGTAATAAGGTGACTGTGTTTGCAATTGTTATGTCCTTCAGAGGCCAGATTTTAAAAGAAAGCAGCAATCCTGTTTCCAGTCCTTCAAAGAAAACTAGCTGGTGGAAGAACAGATCTCCAGGATGTTTCCTTATCAAAATTTGGGCTGATTTTGGCCTTTCTTCCAGGCATCTAACTTTCTAAGCTCTGCATAAAGAACTTAAGTACAGACTGTATTTCAAAAAGTATCTAAAAGAAGTAGTTCAGTGCTAGCAAACTATTACATCAAGCATATCTCAGAACAGAGATCCAGAAAGGAATGCAGTGATTAATGGTGCATTCTAGTTCCTCTTGGTCTAAAGAGGAACTACTTTATACTTTATACTATCCAGAGTCATCTCCTGAACAAGTGATGCTGTTTTGCAATCGCAAATTTACAAAATCAGAAACTGAGCATCAATCCTGCAAATCTGAAAGTAGAGCTGTGGGTTTCTGTTTCTGTGTACAATATTTCCCTGGATTTATTTTTTTCTTTCTATGTTTTACAACTTGAAAAATGAAGCAGGGTTTCAACATCCAAAGGCCTGAGCTGCCCATGAAGTTTATAGTGAGAGTTTTACTTCATGAAGTGACACACAAAGAAAGGCAGAGCTGCATGAGTGCTTCTCAAACTGGCCTCCAAAGTCATATTAAGCAATGTTTAAAAAGTCATGAAATAGGAGAGCTATAACAGCAGGCAGGGGTCATCAGGAAATTTTAAGACTGATCCATTGAATTACACACCTTGGGGATCACAGCTGTGCAGGAAAGGAAGCAGTTAAGTTGTCTGATACATTCTTTTTTTACCATTCAGGGTAGAAATAGTGGGTAAAAAGTCCCTCAGTGTCAGTTATTAAAAACAACATTTGTCTCAGGTATACTGCAGAAAGCTAATATAAATTTTGTACACATTAACACAGCTGAAGTTTTGGAGAAGAAAATTACCAAAATTTCATCTTTTACCAATAATAACTTTATAGAATATATTAAGTTTGTGAATGTTGAATATATTTACATGCAGAAATACAGAGAACTAACATCAAGACAAATTTCTTCCACTTCTTAATATACAGTTAACAGAAGTTTAACAAGTAAACCCAATTGATTCATACAAAAGTAAGCAGGGAAAACTATCCTGCAGCTGGAAATGTGGGGGTCAGAGGATCATTCACAATTGGTTATACTGTGTTTGGAGGTGTGTCCTACAGATTTACAAAAGGAGTAATTACTTGTTCCATGATTTTGCTTCATGCATTTAAGAAATGCCCTGGATTATTCTCAGGCATTTTTATGGAGACAATGCTAAAATTCTGGAGTTTACCTTTCTTGACACAGAAATTTTGATGAAGAAATTTTTATATAAGGCACTGCTCAGCCCAATGCTTCTTGTCATTAATCCCATATATTTCAGACAGCTTGGAGTGTTAGAGAAATCAGACTGGCACTGCCAGTCTGATTTCTCAAAAATCATGACTCAAATACCCCATATGAGATTTGTTTTGTTTAATACCTGTATGGGGAATCCCCTCCACACATAGAATATACAAACCCAGCAGTCAGATCAGACACAGTAGCTGCCAAATATGACAGTGAGCAAGCTTAATGCAGCCTCCACAAATTTTGCTCCTTTTCTTAAAAGCTTTTATTTCCTCTACCCTCTTTTGTTTTCAAATGAACCTTATTTTTAGTATAAATTGGAATTACCAACAGGAAGTATAATTGCAATTATCAACTTATTTCTGTGCCAGGTTTTGACAGTTAATACAAGGATAAAAGACAGGAAAGGAAGAAGTCATGAAGAGAATCACATTTTTCTTGAAAAGCCAAACAGCCCCCAGAGTTTAAGATTTCCTTTGGAATCAAAGCCCAGATTTTGTCTTCATATAAGTGTGAACTTTGCCTTGTTGCAAGCTGCTGGCATGGTAGTCAAGTCTTTCAAAGATATATTAATTAAATATAATTATGCTAATTTCTTTGGTAATAAATTATGGAAATGATTGTGAGGCAGAGACCCTGGGCAAAATGAAAAATGGTGAAAAAGCATTCATCTGCCTCTGAGACAATGAGGTTTCAAAGTAATGGAAAACAAAGTTCAAATATACATCTAATCTGACACCACAGATTTTGTTTAAAATTTAAAACCTTCATAGTATTTCCTTCATGTTACATATAATACATGGGTCCATTTTAAATAGATTTTCTCTAGAACAATGCAGCACAATTGCAGTAAAGTGCAAGCTTTTCTAAGCTATTAGTCTGTCCTCCTAGGAGTCTACTTAATCCATGCCATGTCCAGTTATTCCAGTCATAAGCCAATTTTAACACGTCAGCATTTGGGTTTGTTTTGTGTCTTTACAGGGGAAAGGGAAAGGGAAAGGGAAAGGGAAAGGGAAAGGGAAAGGGAAAGGGAAAGGGAAAGGGAAAGGGAAAGGGAAAGGGAAAGGGAAAGGGAAAGGGAAAGGGAAAGGGAAAGGGAAAGGGAAAGGGAAAGGGAAAGGGAAAGGGAAAGGGAAAGGGAAAGGATGGGGTGACAGGATGCAGATCTATCATGTGGAAAACTGCATTGCTGCCAGAGAGCTGCAGACACAGAGCAGATTTGAAGAATTATGGATCAGGCTTGGGTTGTAGATATGTGGGAATGCAAATTACACTGTTAATGACTATGACATCATGATTTGATGGAAAAAACCCAAAAGTACTGCCTGACTGATCTCTATAATCTTCATTCAAAAGTGAGGTTTCTGCTACATTTGTTTCCTGCTAAATTTCTGATCTGTGGTTTAGTAGCTTCACAAATCAAACCATACATATAAAATTACAGGAAAGGGATGCAATTGATTTAGTGCAAGACATTTAACATTTGTCTGAACTTAACAAACAGACAGAGGAAGATCAAAGACTCCATACACTTCTCCATAAGGCAGATGGTAATTTTTTAAATATAAGATTTTAAATATGTTATTTCTTAAGAGGTAGAAAATATCAAAATCCTAGGAAAAAATTTCTAGCTTAAAACAATCGGTTTGCTAACTTTTTAAAAAGTCTTACTGTTGCAATTTTTAAGTGAATAAAAACAAATGAAGCTATGGAAGCACAGGATTTCGTGCTCTGTGTAAGATTTCACTTACTGGAAAAAGAGAGAGCTTCTTCATCTAGTCAGTGCTCAAGCAGTATATACAAATGATCTCCTCATCTTGCCCTGTTGGGGGCTATACATTTGAACTGAAAATTCTTCCCAGTGGAAAATTTTGGCGATTCCTGACTTTCTAGCACTACATTTAACCGGGTACAGTTTATGTATAAGGCAGTAGAACCACCAATGTAAGCTCAGAACTACCTCTTCCATAAAGCTAAGAAGAAAGTTAATAGAAGCAAAAGCTTACTTAAATCTTTCCTACAGACAGCCAAAGATCATAGCCAGATTCCAGCACCAGCTGATAATCTGTTTTAGCAATTTATACCAGCCCAGAGACAGCTAAACTACTCATTGCACCATGGAAGCCTGCCTACAGTTTGAGTTACTAAGGCTTGCACTCTGATTCCTCAGCACAGCTAGGAGGTGCTACTGTCTCCAATGCAATTCAGTAAGGCATAATTTAACTCAGAACTGACATTATTACACATTGAAAAAGTAGTGCAAAAGCTCCTCTCTCTTCCATTTGTTAACATTCAGTACTATTTATTAAATATTTTATAAAAAGAAGTTCGGATATTTATACATTCAAACAATCACTGCAATAGTTGAGTAAAGGAAACAAATTAATTATCAGATTCTAAATTAAGCACAATTCTGGAGATATGCACATTTGCACACACCACACACATTCTGTGTGAGTGTGTGTATATATGTGTGTGTATATATAGATATAGATATATAGTTATATTTTATATATATGTCTTTTAAATCAGATCCAAAAATACAGCACAGAATCTCTTCACTTAGCTCCTCTTTCACCAGAGGACAGGATTGTCCAGTTTGGAAAAACCAGGTTCTTTTCTAAGGTCCATGTAGGTTCCATTGCTCACCCAGGAGTCATCACTGGATTTCCTGTCAAAGATTAAACAAATGTAAGCTTATCTTTTCCATCCATATCCACAATGCAGTGTAGCACCATGCACAGATACCAAATCCAGCCCATGAACCAGGTGCAGCTCATTGCAGCCTGCAAACAGGTACAGCTTGGAGAGCTGAACTGTGTCTGCACTGGGCCACGGAGAGGCATCTCAATCTAATGTTCACCAGAGAACATCACTACTGAACAGCCAAATGCATTAACTCTAATACTTTTGCTATGTAATAATTAAATTCTTTATTCCATCATTTAAATTTGCAGGATAAATCTCAACTTTCAAAACCTCATTGTAAAGATTCAAATCTTCATTCTTATTCACAATTCTCATTGTGAGTATACAGTCACAAAGTATTAGATTTTGCCTCTATCCTGCTTCCCTTTAGTAGGTGTGACTGGCATGTGATGTGTGAGCTCACCAGCCAGAGATGGAGTAGTCTAAGCCATTCCCTTTTGCACCTATTTAAAGCATTCCTGTGTTCCACAGAAGTGAAAAAAAAAATTCAGGATTGCACTAATAAAAAACTAATAAATAATTCAGAGTTTTAACAAAGTCTGGAGTATTCTGCATCACCAAAGTACAAAACCAAAGTATATAGAGGAACCCTGGAAAAAAAATGGAGCCTGTCACATAGCAATTTAGAATCAGATCTATAACAAGAATTTCAGTAAGTGATAGTATATGCTAATTGTTATCTAGTACCTGAAAAATCTAGGCTGATGCTCTAGATTGTTTTCTTCTAGCACCTTCCGTCGTTCCCTCTGTAGCTGCTCGATCCTCTGCTTTTGTACTTCAGCTCCTTCAATATTCCCTTCTTCTAGACACCTGCAGCAGCATGATATGAGACAACTGAAGAAGAATCTAATCTTTGCAGCAGGTATTTCACAGTGTTTGAAAGATAAACAGCTACTTCTGCAGGCAACTGCACTGTGAAAGAGCACTTAAGGAAAACTAACTCTTGCTACAAGCTCAGAGTCACATTAGATTCTGCTACTTGGAAATTTGCAGAAGTAAAAATTTCACTGCAGAAAGAAGTTTCAAGGGTCTCAGTTTTTGGTTATTCAAATACTGTATGCTCAACATCCAGTACCTGAAGTACTGAAGTTTTAACATCCTTGGAAAGGCAAATATCTAGAAGCATCCAAGAGGCAATTTTAGGATACACTTCCATAATGACTAAACCATCTCTCAATAAGTGATGACAAGGTCTGTTTCAGATGCACTTTAATGTAAAAATAGAAACACATTGCAGTTATCTGTAGAAAACAGTCTGAGTTCAGGGTAAAGTGAGTGTGCAGAAGATTAAGAACTATTTAAGGAAAATATTTCAGAGTTTCTGAAGCTTCTTACCTTTGGTCTGGCCTAAAACGTGTATCAGTGGATGGGAGTAATGACCTAGTTTGTGGGTCCAGTTCATTTAACTCCAGTGCAAATTGTGTAAATCCATACCACTGTTCATAATCTTTAGGCATTGGATCTACAGAAGAAAAGAGTACATTCAGAATTCCAATTAAATGCTATTATATTGAGAAGGAAAACTTCAAGCTCCCTTCAGTTATTTGTTTATGCCTGATCCACAGTGTCAGTTCTGGGGGAACAAGAGGTTTTTAATAATGTGACAAAAGAGAACATCCCCCTTGATAATTACACTGCAACAAGACAGATTTCTGTTCTCTCAGTTGAATCACAGCACAACTGTGATGAAGGCCATGCTATTATCAAAATGCTTTTTTCAAAACACAGTAGACCAAACCCCACAATCTTGGGAGAAATTCAGCTATCACTGTCATTACAGAACTGAGCTTTGTGGGCTATCCTCCAGTGTTCAACACATGAAATAAACAACACTTCTCTGCACAAAACAGTAGAAGTTTGATCTTTTTCTTTGCTCTTCCTGCTAGAGTCCTCAATATTCATTTCATGCCCAAATATGAAAATGAGGGAGAATGGAGAAAATGCAGGAAGCCATGGGATTAATCATGTTATTTAAATGATATATTCTTCTAATCTAGCTTTTAAATGCTTGACAAAAATCTAATATTCTACAGAAAAATAAGAAGAAATTGGGGCCTAATAAAGAGATAAAAACAGTAAGCTTATACTCAAGAAGAGTTTGTGTAATGAGCCATTCTGATCACTAACTTGCTCTCCATATGCAGTTTGAAGATGAAGTTGTCCCACAGTATAAACTTTCATGCCACTTCCCAAAGAGTCGATGCACAACTTTCCCAGATTTATCCATGACACTGCCTTCAATCTCATGTGCATTTGGATTCCAATACTTTGCCTAGAATTAAAAGGAACAAGGGGAAAGAAGGTGCATAAAAGTTCAAGTGCATGACATCCTGCCATGACAGTAGCACCAGGCTGTAGAGCAATGGAACCTGATTATTTAGGTGTACATTACAGTATGAAATGCAAAAAGCTGCTGTTAGTACCATTAAAATACTAACTTCTTAGTATGTTAGCTTCTTAAAATACTAATGTTAAGAATTGTATTTATTTTGTTTGCCTTTTTTAGGGGCACTATGAGTGAAGTGCAACTGACCTTGAATTCTGCCCAAAGACAGTTGATCCTGAGTCCTGACTTGGTTATCTAAATCTCTCCAAAATTTGCAGAAGAGAAAAAGAAGGAACTCATACGTTCATCTCTACTTTAAATAGTTTGCAATATCAAAGGTATAAGATTTGAAGGCTCTCAGCCTTTAATATTTGAACTTTAAGCATCCAGTGTAGCTCTGAAAATACATTAAAGTGCTTTCAAGTAAGCATTTGGTAAAAAAATCACACTATTGCTTCACAGAAAGCACAAAATATACAGGAAAACAAACAAAAAAATCCCAAACTAGCTGGGGAGCATGCCATGCTGCACAGGTTACACTGCAATACTTCTCTTTTATCTGTATGGTCTGCTCTATGGCAAGCAGAGCCTTTCTCCATCACACAGAAAATGCAGGTTAAGGTAAGTCTCTTAGGATGATTTATTAAACAATTTCTCAAGTTAGAAATTTTGGTATTGCTTTCACATTTTCATTGATTTTCCTTTACTACAAAGTCATTGCCAAAAACTGAATTTAATTTCAGATATAAGGATAGTTCCTGAGGAAGTCATATATTTTGTACTTGTGCTGAAGCAAAAGGTTTGAGTAACACCACAACCTTTCTTAAACTCTGAATACCTGCAGAGGGCTAGAGAAAAGCATCAGGACAAGCACCCTGCATAAGCACTGGTCCTACAGCTGTTCAGTGAATGCAACCACAGCACATGCCAGTGGGAGACGTGGTAAACCACTGTCAGGAGACACCTTCTGCCTGTACCTCTCATCACACCCAGAACAGGTTTTCCATTATATTCCTTTCCCTATAATTCCTCTATTTCCAGTGGAATCACTCAAGAAACCTGTTGCTTCTCTTTTTTGCCTAGTGAATGGCAGTTCCTTCAAAATTACAGTTTTCAAGGAATCACAGGTAATTACAGCTTGCTAGCAGAAGTGCTGAGCTTCAGCAGAGAGAATCCTCCCACTGCTGTGCCTGTTAGCAAAGGCAGTGCCAACATTGCTGTGGTTACCTTTATGAAAGTCAGTTTGCAGTGGCATGTGTCATCATTAAGATTTTTTATGATGATCTCTCCATAGTGTTCAATCCATCTTTGCCCACTTAAGATGTTATGGATGCAGGATGTCACCTTGTTCCACGCAAAATGGTCTTTAAAACTGGAAGGAAAAATACAAGAAAAGTCTCATGCCATGTTCAAGTGAGCTCAAAAATAAATTGCAGAGAACTTGATTAGAGAAACCAAATAAACATTTTTTTTTTTACTAGAATGCCTCATCATCTTGTTCCAAACCTTCTCAAAAACAAACCCAATGACAACAATACCATCTTCTAGAAAATCCTTTTCACTTCTGCTATGTACTTTGGTCTTTAATTCAGTTTTCTCTCAATTGTCTTTCTAACTAGTTTTAAGTCTCCACAAGTAATCAATCCTTTTGGAATCTTCTACAGTCTGAGATGCCCTTTCCAAGCTTTGAACACAGTGACAAGGGAAAACACAAGGCCATGGGCCACCAGAGCAATTGGAGCATGTACTGAAAGGAATAAGCTTGGCTCTAGTTCTCAAGGCTGAGCCTAATACGTGTGCTTTAGGCAACAGCAAAAGTTCCCACCAGGCAGTTCAAGATGCAGTTCCACACTGGGAAACAGCAAACAGGGAGAGATAAACAAATACCAATAGGGAATACAACATTTTATCTTTTATGAAAGAAGTAGATGCTCTTATAAAACAGCTTTATAAAGCATCAAGGAAAGGAAAGTCTCATGAAGACATACATTCTACAATTTGTTCTGGGTATGGATGGTCAACTCACTACTGGTAAGAAAAATATCAACTTGCAAAGCACCAGTTTCCCCACAGCAAGGGCTCACATACATCCTGTGAAATTATTAGAATCTTCCCCTACCTCCCCTTAATCACTTGTTTTCACTTGCTGCTTTGTAAGGGCACAAGGACAGTTTGTACAGACTAGCAGATGTGCAGCCAATTTATCCCACAGTAGCTTGTTTTCCTGCCCTTACCTATGCATGTCACATGTTATCAAAAATGCTGAAAAAATGTGTTTGTTTAAAAATGAACCTTGATACTAATGCTTATTTTTCCCCTATAGCCTTGGCACCTTTTTTGTGCCCAATTCTGTATCAAATACACAGGGATACAAACCAACACATGGAGATCACATATGATTCATATTGCTTCCCAGTTCATCAGCCCATCATAGGCCCTAATAAATTAATTATCTTCAATGCTCATTCACATCCTAGAAACCTTTCATTCCAAGGCTTATGGCAGGTGATATGAACATAACACCTGCTTTATACATTACATTTTGGATACTATCTTACTAGACTACAATTTTATCCACTTAAAAAAAAAGGACATGCTTGATTTGTTGAGTGCTAGGTTCTTAAATTCTTTGTTTTTTTTTTTTTTTTTCAGATGGCAGATTAATTAATTTTGTACTCTCTCACTGGAAAACAGATTTAATTGGAACAATACTCAACCTTTAGACCTCTGGTTCTGCAAACATGATGGATATAGGCCAAATTTTAAGGGATTTTAATTGCTCATCAATAATGGGCACTCTGACAAGCCAGCATTGAAACTGCAGATTTTTATTTAAAAAAACAAAAGGAAACAAACCAACTATACTCAACACTTCATTACAGTGGCTGCTTCCTTGGACAATAAATACCAGATATGTAACTAGTTCTGCTTATCACTTCCAGTAATTATTTCTGCAGTGATGATGGTTGTTGGCCTTGCCTACAGCCCAGAACACCCCATGGTGTCAGGGTCCCTACAAATACAGTCACAAAAGACTGGAACACCACCACCTCTTCCCCCAAACCCATACTCAGGCAAAAAAATTCATAGCTTCCTTTACCCTGCAGTTTTTCCCCATGAGTTTAAAATGCATTAAGATTGAAATTTCAAGCTGAAGCATGAAAACACCAACTTTTCTTTTTTCAAGGTACACAGGAGTGATGGGGAGTTTTTTCATTGTTTGTTTTTCATAAACTTCGAAAGAGTCAGTGCTTCCAATTTATGCTTCTGGTTTTGGTTTGGTGGGGTCTTTCTTCCTCCCCTTTTCCCTTTAATTTAAAATCATAGCCACCAGTCCTTCCAAAGGGCAGAGCAGAGCTCACTGTCCTCTGAATGAGCGTGGCTCCAGTGTGTGCAAGATCTGTGCCTGTGCATGAGCAGCAGTGCCCAAGGGCAGCACTTACGCTGGAAGAGTTACATGTGTTGTGCCAACTGGAACAATCTCCATGGACTTTCCCCAAAATTTGTTTTTCCATCTGACATCTGGAACAAGAAGCAAAAAAAGACAGGTTTAGTCACAGGTAGGTGAATCAGGCTGTTTATGGGCTTTACTTATTTTCCAAGAAATTCAAAATAACAAAGTGCGACAGAAACGTTCAGAGAATGTTGTGGGACCTTCAAAGACTGGTTGGTGGGTTTGCTGTTATTGCTATTTGCTTTGTTTGATTTTCATCATAATATTGGTTATTTAAATGTCATAGTAACAGATGTTTAACAGTCCTCTCAAAAGCTTTTTCAAAATAAAGGAATTTGAATAAGCTATAGGCAGCCTATACTTGTCTGCAATTCAGTTACTAGTGAATGAATGCAGACAATTTAAAAAACAAAAGCAGAATTTCAAGTACAAAAATATAACAAGAACATCCACAGTCAAGAAACTAAAGAAGGTTTCAAAGGGCACAAAAGGGCAGAGGGTTTAAAGTCCAACTCTCTAAGTTTAACTGGTCTTTTGAAATTTTGTTTGAATCATAGAAAGATGTGTCCAAGTCTCGTGCCATTTCTCTGAAAATATAAAAAAGATAACTCAATGCAAGTTTAGCCAAATTTATTGAGTAAAAGCACCCAGAAGAGAAAGAAACAGAGGGAAGCATGGCAAAAGAGGTGTGACGTTAAATTGGGCTAGATAATCAGGCAGTAACTTTCATAGTAACTTCAGAGCTCAGGGGAATTGCACTCCTTCCTATTTCAGACTCTAGGAACTCCATTCCCTGCCCAACCTGAAAAAGGGGAAAAACCAACTCTGGTCTAAAAAGATCCTAGTTCTAACAGAAGGAAAACACCTTGTGCAATTCTGGGGGGTAATTCTTACACTGACTGTGAGATGGATGCCCAAACCACAGCAAGAGATCACTGAGGTATCTCCTGAGCATGTATTTGCAAGTGAGGAGTGAGCCCCACTGAGCTGCCTATCATTGCAAAGACCAGAATGGGAAATAGGGGAGAATTCTGCAGGCAAAAAAAGTACTTTTCTTATCATGTGAGAAAAGGATCTTTCAGATTTTTTGGTTTTGAAGGCTGGTGCTGGGTCAGCATCTTCAGTGACAGCAATTCTGTTGTGATTCCTACACTGCTCAAATGCTCCAAAGCTACTTCCATGATGTTGTTGAGGCAAATTCTGTCCTGGCTTTCTCTCTTCTGCAGTAGGATGGAAGAGAAAGAGCAAAGATACATCCTACTGAGTTTAACTGTATTTTAGGTTAAAACGCACTACCAGATTGTGCCAGATTCTAAGCTCTCATAAATGGTAAAGCTGTCCCACAGAGATCAGCATGTGAGAAACATTTTGGGAGCCAGTGTGCAACTTGATCACACAATAATTTTAGGACGGAAGAGAAAAAGCAGAGTGTTATTTCAAAGCTATGTTCACACTAACTCAGGCACAGATGCTGTAATAGCTGAAACTTCCTTCATTTCCACTGCTCATGTGTTGACACTCCTCTGCAAAAGCAAAGCCAGCTTCATAAGACATGGAAAGCTATTTCCAAACTATGGGTCCTGTCAGAGCCCAGTCTTCTAGTTCACTAGACATGATCAGGAGATTTCTTGGTGATGGAACACACAAACCAAGGTCAGTGTCTGGTGGGATGACAGCACTACTCTGGCAATGTTGCTGTCTCCTTTTCAGCTGAGAAGGTGACACAGTAAGTGAAAGGGTCTTTGCACACAGAAAGAACTGACAAGCTGCCTTTATGATTAAATTGGTGTTAATCTTTCCACATAAGTTAATAGAGCCTCATTGCAAGAGGTCACAGCATTTAAAAATTGCCTTTACAATGGAAAAAAAAATTGCCTAGCCTTCCCACAAGCTCAGCTAGCCATATCTAAAAACAAAGGCAACAAAAACCCTCAAGCCCTGCTGCATCCTGATTGAATGTCCTGTGCTCACCAAGACCAAATCTCAGACTCACATTAATCAGATTCTCAGCTCTCATTAGAAGAACTTCATTCTCTAAACGGAAGTGTTAAAATATTTGAGTGATAACAGTTGTCAAGATCTGTTAAACAAATCACTCATCTATTTTTATTAAGACAGACTGCTAACTAGTCTTATTTTTACAGTATTCAAGATGGTGTATTTAAAATGCATATATTTTTGGTCATCTTAGCTTTTGGTCTATGAACAAAAGGATTCTTGTGTCCCTGCATTTGTTTACAAAGCAAAGAATTACACAGAATAATAAAACCCAGACTAATGGGTTCCAATATCTGTTCAGTGTGGCTCCATCTGTAATAACTATAATCAAGTCAGCAGAGTCAATCAGAAAAAAAAAAAGATTACAAAATGGCTACATGGTGATTTGGCAAACTCCTGGGTAAAGGATTTTAAGTGAGTTCAAAGGCATGGTTATATTTTACACTCCAGAATCATCTAATCACACAGGTACTGTTACTGGCTGACACCTTCACTAGCAGTGCACAGCAAACACACATCTTTTGAAAAAAACATTAGTAATCAAATAGCACAGAGTCTTACATACTGTGATAATGCCAGCAGAGAAAGAAAGGTAAATGTATTTATCCCTGTTGTTACACTCATTTTTGAAAATTGCTTTTAGAACAGGTTTACAAGATTTGCCAAGTTTCAGGATTTAACTTGTAGTTTTTTCATGCTTTCTTGGAGCTTGTTTGCTTTGTAAATAGCTTGACATACAATTCTTTACTAAAGAACATCCTCCCTCAAAACCCCAAACAAACCTGATTTTAAAGAAGAGCATATACTTGTACATAAAAATAATAATCAATTAATTTTACATTAAAAAAACCCAAACACATCAAAATATCTTGAGAATTTTTATAATAGTAGAAGATCCAAGTAAGAAGCATGCAAATTATTACAGGTTAACATATCATAAAGCCATTCTTATACAAATTTAAGCAAGGATTTTCAACTTTTCCTAATTTCTGGATATTTTGTGTTAAACATACAATGAAAACATTATGAACACTTTAAAAGTAAATTACAGACTGAAGAATTACCTTGCCAAAAAGCAAAATTCACAGATTCAGCATGGCATGCAGAAATAGGTGGGTGGTGACTGACCTAATAGAAAGACATGAAAAGAGAGGGGGGTGGAAAAAAAGATTAATATATGAACACTTGAACAGTCATTTTGGTTTGGCTACTTTTGCTCTGCTTTCTTCTTCATTCCTATATGGCATTTACAATTTGAACATTAGTTTTTCATTTGCATTTGTGTCCTGAAGGGGGAGGCAGTGAGATTAATAAAAGTTCTCAGACCTAAGAAACCTTGAAAGAAATAGGAAACACTTATTTTAAAAAGCCTGGGATTTTGTTTGAGTGAAAATCCAGCTATATACTGTGTACATCGTGTCTAAAGTGATAATTAGATTTACCCTTAGGGCCTCTTAACAGATTAACAAAAACCACACTATGACAGAGATAAAAATTTTCAAAAAAAACAAAAAACAAAAGCACAACAAATGGCCAAAAGCTTCTGTATAGCAAATAACCACAAAACCCTGAGTATGAGGGAGGAGATAGTGATCAGCATCTCTAAGTGGGCCAGGGGTGAAGAAATCAAGCCAGGAAATTCCATCCAGCCATCCCTACTAGTGCAGCAGTGACACCCCAGGTGTTCTGGTGTGAAACTCTAACCACATGCACTGCATTTCATCAGCTTTGGGCAACAGCATTGCATGAATTAGGGCAACCACCAAACCAGCAAAGCAAGGGCTGTGAGCAAATAAACAATTCAGACTATTGAAATGCAATAGCAAATACAGACAGCCCAACATGAAAGCAGCCACTCCTCTCAACTTGAATTCTGCCTTCTGGGTGAACACAGTAACAACTGACCAGGACTAGCTCTTAAGATCTATAACACCTGCTGTTCCTTGGGCAACTTTATTTTCAAGTCAAACTGATATTTTTCACTCTGAATTTAATTTCTTAATTCTTTATGGCTCAAATCAACTTTTACTTTTTTTTTGTTACTCATTTCACAAATCTCTTACTGAGCATTTTTTTTTTCACAGATACCCAGTTATTTACTGAACATCCTCTAGTTAGTTTAAAAAAAAAAAGAAAAGATAAAAGTACTAATTAGTCTCAGCTATGGCCTAATCCAGCAAGAGCAACACTCACTCTCTTCCATGCTGTACCCAGATTAACCCCAGATGTCACTATAATACATGGGTTAAACTTAGCTCTCACTTAAACTGTTGTAATTCCAGAGTAAGGTCATGGTGCTAACAGGAGTTATTCTCACCAAACTCACTCTAGAGATAAAACAGAATCTTTGTTTTGTATCTTCTGTCAGTCTATCCCATGAACTACATTCTGTGCTAGCAAGGTATCTGTAGTAAGTATCAAAATGCTTGTGCAAGCAATAAGCCACTGCCCTGATGTAAAGAGAAATAGTTAATGTTTGCAAGCTGCATTATATTTTTTTCTCCTATGTTGCTCTCTGTTCCCAATATTTCTCCACCCCATATTCTTACAGTAACTCTACCACTCTATAAGCTCACATCACTTATTTCTCATATTAGAACAGCTGTTAATAGCACAAGTTCGCTCATTAAAATTCTTCCATATAAAAACTAGCATTTGTACTGGTTTACCCAATATTCAAGTGAAAATATCTTCCTTTAATCCAGTGTGACATTAAGCTCAGTACTAACCTTTATTCACCACTTTGTCACTCCAATTTGATGCTGTGCTGGTACTTGGCAGTGCTCTCTACACTGTACTGAAGCAGCACAGTGACGAACCAGACACATGAACTTTAAATTTGACTCTTGCTTTGACTGTATTACTTTTTGTTGGACTTTTTTTCCCCTCCTTATTTTTATTCTTGCCTGTGACATTTCCTGAGACTAAGGAAAGATCACACAACATTCCTTTTTGTCAGTTCTAAAACATAATGTGCAAAATGTTGTACCTTCACAGGCAGCCAAAAGCACTTTTCACTTCCTAAAGGAAGCCTCCTTTCTGTGATCAAATTTCTAGGTTGCACACCTTTGCCCACTTGCAGTTTTTGAAATTTTTTTGTTATGTCTAGACAGAATAAGACAGCTTTCTGTCATTCTTACTTTGCTAGCCACCAGGTATTTGGGTTTTATCTCTTTTTAACATACACTTTAGTTGAGTGATTTTGGTAGCTTGGCTGGTTTAAATTATGCATTTTTCACCTCTATTTAATAATTACTCTCCTACTGAGGAATTATCTTCATAAACACTGAGACCATGATGTACTCTATACATTCTTCATCTACACAGCTGTGGTAGCAGACTTGAAAGGCTCAGCTTACTAAGGATTTGGACAGGAAGCAGAATAGTCATGGTGCCATTGGAAATACTTGTGGTTGATTGACTCACCCAAGGGATACATTTCTTATTTTATAAGACATTAAACAGCTGAAGATATAGTATATTTAATGATTTCACACACAAGAAAATGACAAGAATGTAAACTTTTCTTGCAGTTGTGATCAGATTTCAGCATGGGGAATTGCACTCTACTTAACCAAGTTATCCTGTTACTGGAGCAGGCAGCCCGCCAGCCTTTGCTCCTCAAGTGTCAGCTGCTGGTTGTGATGTTTCATGCCAGACTTAGCAGATTTTCCTCAAAACACAATTCCCTTTGTTTACAATTCAGCAAGATCCTTGCTGGGTTTAGCTGGGCTCAGGTAATGCATAGTAATCTTGTATTTTGCCATTAATTCTAGAGGATTCCAGCCAGGCATTTAGAATTCAACAGTGTATCAAGTAGCAATTCTAAGGGTGGCAGCATACAATACCTGTTCTGCAAAGAACTGGAAACCCTTATCTTCACGGATACATTCATAGGTTTCTCCAAGCACAGGATTAAATGGCTTACTTCCAGCTCGGTAGTAACTGGATGCATAGGCAGAGACTGCAAAGGCAGCTATGTACACCTGGGAAGTACATATTTGGAACTTAGATTAATTCATTTACAACAGACACAAAAAAAATCCAACCAGCAAGCTTTATCCTTATTCTGTACTTTCCCCTTCATTTGCAGACTACAAACATGCATGCCTCCTGCAAGCTAAGGCCTAGTTCACAAATTAGGGGATTATTCAATTTTCAGAGTCATTCAATAGGTCAGGGATAGAACTATCAGGGTCAGATACTGCAAATTTTATCAACTGAAAACATTTCTGAAAAGTGCCTGAAACAGTTTAGCAGTCTGCAATGCAGTTCAAAGAAGTAACCTTAAAAGTCACTGTTAAATTTTGTATAATAACTGCTTTTTATAGTTATACTGTGACTCCATAAATGTACTAGCTATCCTTTTCATAAACACAGGAAATATTGGATGAGATTTCACCAACTTTGCTATTTCTAATGCTGTTTGACTTAAATTGTTTTGTTATCTGCTAGGTATTTTTACCTAATCATGAAACTGTTGATCATAACTGACACACAGGTAGCCCTTCCGAATTTTTGCAGTCAACTCAAGCATAATATGAAGAATTAAAATTCAGGGCTGTTTGATTAAAGTCTCTTCTGTAACACTTTTTTCCTCTTTTTATTCCCTTTTCCTCATCTTGTTAAAGTATAGATATTCCTTTTTCACAGTTTTAGAAAACAAATCCACTGAGGATAGGCTCTTTTATGAATTATTGCAATTACTGTGCAACAGCTGGCATTAAATTCTGCTTCAGGAACTTCTCAAAGGCAAAGAATACATGAGTCTGAGGTAATTTCCAGATGCTTGGGTGTGAGGAGAAGGGAAAAGGCTTCTTTCTTCTCCCTTTTGAACAACTACTGCTCATTTCCTTTTTCTTTTAGCATATGTTCTCAAGAGAACAAATAAAAGCTATGGACTGAAACCCCCAGTGAAGGACCACACCCTGAGAATAGCCCCTGAATTGTAAGCCTTCAGAATGAGGAAAGAGACTTTTCAAGCAGTATTTATAACATGACTACCTACTCTCATTAATAACCTTATTTTGAGATAAGATATATTGAGCTGAAAAGGCTTAATTCAGTTTATGGGAAAATCTGTATCTTCCATTTAAGGGAATTTAAAGAGCCTCTAATCCTTTATTTATGGGTTTGCATATTAAGTAGCTCTTGTACACCTGGAAGCAGAACAACTGAAATGCATTTCTCTCTTGTTCTTCTGCCAAATACAGAATTCAGGGTTCTAAATAGATGACATCATTATTGTACCCAACATGCAGCCTGGTTTTGAGATCCTGAACATTTTGGATGAACACAAAAACTTCAGAAAACCATTTAATAAAAAACATAGAGCTCATTTAGTTAATATAGAGATATCACAGTCATGTAGGGCTGGAAGATCCAGCATCTCTATGAACAAATGTGTTACCAGATCAGACACCCTTGAAAAAGATCTATTGTAGCTTTCATCTTTGAGAGGCAACTAAGTTCAATCTCCTCCTCTCTTTTTGCTGTAAATTTTTAATATTAGAGAGCAAGAGCTGCAAAACAGAAACAGCTACAAGCCCCCTTTTTTTGTTTAAACTTGCAGAACAGCAAGGTACTGGAGGGGAGAGAGACTTTCTGAAACAGCAACAGAAATGGAGAAGAGTCAAAAACAATGGCTATGTGAGTATGTACAGACACGTTTGGAGAGTTTGCCTCTCAGCTGAGAGAAACAAAACAATGGAAAAGAACATCCTAATGTCTTCAGCACTATTGCTTTTGTGTTTATTCTAATTCCACTGGATGGTATTTGGCACCAGGCATTTACCATCCTCTCGAAGGGGTTGGGCGTGTGCGCTGCTTTATCCAGGAGCTCGCTGTACTCCAGCTCCTCGCAGAGGCGCTGCAGGGTGTTCAGTGGCTCATTCAGCTCTACAGGCATGGCCACTTTGGAGAGATCCTTGCCTATGTTATTCCTCAGGATATTCCACAGGCTGATGTTACTTGTGTTAGGGCATGGAGCTGGTAAACACGTTCTCCGTTTGGAATTGCATCCAATTCCGCTTTCAGAAATACAATCTGAAACGGAAGGAAGTGGCAGAACAATTACATTCACATTTTCTTAGTTTCATCCCCTCTGCAAACATAAATTAAAATGCAACCATCTTTTCTTCTGTCAAAACTTCCTTCCACCCACGATTCATTTAAGTATTTCACTTGTGGTTTGAAGATAGCCTGCTATAAAAATGAAAAAATTAAGAATTACATTTTATGTACATTAAGGGAAGTAAAATGCCAAGTACAAGAGATGCATAAAAATGACCTTCTTTTCCCTTCAAGTCTGTAAGAAAAGGCTCAGACTTTCTACTGAATTTGAAAGAGTAAATATTATAACTATCCTGTTTGTAACAGAGATGGATTCCTATCTGTTTAGGGGACATAAAACCTCCTTCCCTGACAGAGCTTCAATTAAGTTGACACTTCTCAGAAGGCGAGATGTTAACTTACAGATGCAAGGATAATAACTACTCCTACTGATCTTTTCCTACTTTTTTGCATACTCCCACCAGGGAAATGTACTGTGCCATGAATTTACATTCAGGCTCTTCCACGTTGCTCCCCATAGCATTTAAACTTTGAGATACGCCCAGACATTGATGGAGAGCTGACGTATTTTAAGGAAGCTGAAGCAACTGTAGAGCTATGGGTTTGCTGAAGATTCAAAAGAAAAACAAACAAACAAACAAACAAACAAAAAAAAACCCCTCAAGTCAACAAGTCAAGAGAGTCCTTGACATGAATATCTGAAGTCTGTGTTGCTATATCAAAGCAATCAGAACAGGATAAATAGTTCTAAGTGTGCCATGACAGGATTTGTAGCGAAATCCAAATAGAGCTACAAGCTTCCACAGCAGGCACTGACTGAAGTGATTATACTGCTTAGCTGTACATCACTTTTGTTTCAGAGAGGAATATGTCTGCCACAAGAACATATTTTATCTTTCCACACCCTCAGGAGCACCTAGGAAGCTCCTGCCTTGGGATCAGTTACTATTTGGGGACATTCAGGCATAGCCTCAGCCTGTCAACCCCTGTCCTTTTCTGGCTTTCCTCACACAGCTCTGTCTTGAAGGAATTAAACCCACACTGGGCAGCACATCTCTTTCTGTGCCTCAAGAATCCCTGCCCTTAAATGCACTTAACCAGTGCTTCCTCTTCTCTGCCACTGACATAAGCACAGTATCAGCAGTGCTTACAGCAGTGACAAGGACAAACTTCTCCATGCCTGCTGTGCCTCCCAGCCCATGCCTCACGTGGAGCTTTTAGAGGGTAATCAGTAGCCTCAGAGTTTGAGGAAAGAGTTCCCATCTTTTCTGCCAACTGTGTAACTCTAACAAGGTCAGGTGAACTATTTGCAATCCCTTGAATGTATCTTTCTGTTTCCTTTAAAATGGCATGGGCATTATGAGTCAAAAAATCTACCTGAAACAATTATACTGTTAAGGGTTAAGAAGCTGACTTCTATACTTCCCTACTGGAAGAATTTATTTAATATCAGAAGAGGCCAAAAAGAAGGATGTTCTGTTAGATAGCTCAGGAATGAAGTAAAATCTGCTAAAAACTTATCCTTGTTTAAAAGGGCTCCCTGAAATAGGATTTGGCTATGTCTTTTGACAACTTCTGATTAAAAGCACAAAACAAATGGACTCATTTACATATTCTGGACCAGTCCATTAATTGAGGTAAGATGCTGAAAAAAACAGAGTAGAGCAAGAACTTCAATACTCAGATGTCCAATTTTCTAAGCAGTGAAGTTTGCCTAGTCTCCATTACAGCAAAGCCCAGTCAGTTCTGGTTTGTAAGAGCTGTGACAGACAGGATGAAGGAGCTTTAGACATCTGACCTCCAGTTAGAGTCAATGACTTTCATGGACCATTATCAACATCTGATCTGACCTTCAGCATTACAGTGGCCAGAGGATTTTGTCATAATCCCACAATTTATGGTGCAGATAAAGCCCTGTAGGAAAGATATCCAGTTTTCTATTAATGGCAGTGGCAGGCTGCCCAAAGCACAGAAATAGCAGGTACCAAAAGCATGCAGAGATGCTTCTTATACTGAAGAGCTTCAGTGAGAGTCTTTCTTAGGAAAAGATTAACTGGCACAATAATACAGCTTTCTAAGATCCAGTTCATGAGATAAATTCATTTGTATGCTTTCCTATCTTACAGGAAAAAATTAAAAATTCTTCATTTTGAACTGTTACAGAATACATATCAAACTACCCAAGCTCATAGGAATCTGCTGGCCCTTGGAGATGATCAGGAAACAGCTGCTAGTAAAAAATCACAGTTCAGCATTTCTGAAAATAAAAATATAGTGTTAGACTGGGAAGAACATTGTGGTTAGCTGAAATCAGTTGAAGGCACAAAGCCAATTAGGTTGCAATTACTAATTCTTCTCCTCTTTCCATCAGAAGGACAAAATAGCACATGTACTAACAAGATTATCATGATTAATACAAGCAAGAAAGTAATTCTTATGGTCATGCACCAGAGCAGCAGTGAGTAATCATTCTCATGTTCTTTTAAACACTGAGTTCTGCTGAAACAACAGGACTCCTGAAAGCACTCTGAACTGCAGACTGAAAAAACAGTGTGTCAAGAAAAAAAAACTTTATGAAAAAATGAAAGCAGCTGGGCCTTACTACTTTGAAAAATCCTGTGGCCATGAGAAACTTAGAGGGAGTTGGAGGTGTATCAAGGAAGCCAAGAAAAGAGGTGTTTCCCTGCTGATACAGAAGCACCATCCTGCTTAATCAACAGTGCCCAGATAAGAAGATTAGCCAGAATCTGCTGTTCCAAACCAATCTGAGTCTATACGAGAAAAAACACTGTTTACATCTCCAAACTTGTAACATCTAATTATCTAGTAAGAGAAGAAAAATATTCCAAAAAACAGAAATAAAATTCTCAGAATGTGGCATAGAAAACCCACTGAACTTACCTAAAGTTTGTCTTTCATTCTCTATGTCATTGCTTAGGTTATCTTCTGAGACATTATCACTGATATCACTTACATATGAGTCATCATCTGATACCTGAGTGTGGGGTGGGGAAAAAAGCAAGATACATCACTCATTAAAATAAACCCAAATGCATGTGGAAATTGCTACTTTCAGCTGCAATTATTGTTTTAATATAATTGAACCCTGTAAGCTGTGTTTCAGTACTATAGAAAAGTACTACAAATTCCCAAGAAGCACAATTGAGTTTGGGAGAGATCTCTATAATTGAAATTTCAACTTGAGTGGAGACATGCTTCCTCTCCTTGGCTCCTTCACAACTAAGAAGGCTTTCCTCATATCAAAAGCCAAGGTTTTTATGGAGCCCAAGAGAGGAAAAAATGATCTAATAAATTTCTATATGCATTACATCAGCCTCAAGGTACCTACAAGTACCACAAGGACAGGTATGAATAAGTATTTTTGTGATGCAACTCCCTGGGCACCTGTATAATGACTAAAGGCAGACTATGATATCTGCATACAAGCTACTTAATTGCCATCTCCCTCACTGTGTATATAAGTCTTCTTCATAATAATTGCTACCCTTTACAGTGAAGAGACAGTGATAACAAATAAATATAAATGACATATTAATTTCTGAATGTTTTGAAATTTTACATTTTCTGGCAGTCTTCTGATGTGCTGTTAGCACTCAGAAAGACTGCATGTCAATAAGCAGATAAGAAAATACATCTGAATGATGTCAATCTTCTTGCTCAGACCTCATTTTCTGAAGAACTAGCAGACAGTAGGACTTCCTGTGCATCAAAAAATTCTGTGAGAGAGTCAGCAATAGACAGTCTGCTTTCATTGGAGACCTGGTGAACCAGACCTCTGCCTTCCTCTCTTGAATTCTCCTGTTCAAAAGAAAAAAGTTTTGAGTGAGGAAGTACCACAAACAACATTCATCATGCAATTCCACAGTCTCCTAACGTTAAGGGCTGTAAAACACTGGGAGAAGATTGCACATGCTCCTCTTCAATTTATGTGAAAGACAGCATGTGTTTCAAAGTGGGATTTAAAATCAAAGTAAAACAGACCAAAGAGAAGGAAAAAGAAGGAAAATAAAGCAATGCATATTTAGTAAATCACCTAAGGTGCTGCATATAAAAATGCTTTGCAATTTGAATGATTTAGCCAGATATATTCAAGTGTATCATCAAAATGCACACAAAGAAGCAAAACTCCCATCTCTTTATATTTCATCCTAGATTCACATTCCTTTCTGATCTTAGCAAATTAATTTATCTTTTCCTCCTCAAGCCTTGTTTAATGCAAAGCCTGCCATAGAGTAGTCTACAAAATTCAGAGGGGTAAAGTTGCTTTCTTTATAATAGTATAAATGAGCAATGTTTTCCTAGCTCTTTTTCTTCACTAATTTTCTATGCTGTGCTTTGGAAACCATTCCCTCATATCCACACCTCCCTGCTACCCAAAATTAACATGTTATTAAAGCCATGTAACTGGAATGGCTTTTGCTGCTGGAGGCACCAAGAGAGGCCACAGAGATCTCAACAGCCCCTCCCATGGAAGCTGCACACACCAGAGCTCCAAAAGGTGGCCTGGCAAAGATGAAGTGAGCAGTGAATCTTCTCATCCTGTGGTGGCAGTAAAAAAGTTGGAGAAGCTTGTGTGCTACTGTTTTCCCTGATAACTCCACCAATGCAAAGGAAATGAGCTTTGCTGGCCCAAAGGAGTGTATTAGCTGCTCTCAAGATTTTCTGCATGAGTTGCTTTACTGGCGCATAACCATGACTTCCATATCATAATTTTGAAGGAATTGTAGTATTTTATTTTCAGAACAACATAATAAACAGCCTGACAAGCCCACAATCAAGCTGACAAACCTTCTTTCAAAGCTTGTCTGCTGGTAGGTTTTGCTGTGATAGGGAATGATATTTGGTACATGCTGATAGTGGTGACATGGAAACAAAACAAACTGCTATACAAAAGACTTGAAAAACCCCTCCTTTTACAGCAGGGATAAAAGAGAACCTCAACATTGCCCCTCCTGTAGGAAGGCAGTTACACTAGCCTACAAGTGAAAAAAAAAACCACCTTACACACATAAGCATTGCTACTTGGGATTGCTTCCAGTACTATTTTTAATACAAGAAGGAAAAGTAAGCAGGAAAGACTCATAAAAGAACATGAAGTTTTTATATCTAACACAAAAGCCTCAGGTTTTCTCATTCCATATTCCCACTTTGGCATGACGTAATACAATGAAATTACCCAATTGACAAACAAAACTTTTCCCTGATGCAAAGGCTTGAAATACTATTTTATACTGCTTCCATTTTCTCAGGTGCATCACAGCACCCAATGTATCATTTAGTGACAAATTTTGTGCAGTCTTCCTCAAAGCAGCACTACTTTATCACAATCCTCAGACTGTCTTAAAATGAAGCTTCTCCAGTATAAGTAATTTCATCCTTAAGTTCCATCCCAAGCCATGCCAGAGGGAATTTGTGAATGCAACCTCCAAAGGACCTTCTGAAAGCTATTTTTGTCATGTGTGTCTCTTTGTGTGTGTATAGCACATAGCACAAGTTTCAGAAATAACCCATTGTCGTTGCAAGGACCTCCACTAAATAAGAAAATTACCCCTGAAACTAACAATGCATTAATGCTTTTCTGGATAGCAATTCAAGTGCTGCTCAAATTCTCATGAGTTTTAAAGCAAAAGGCATTAGAATGATCAACTACCTAAAGGAAAAAAATCCCATAACTGAACAGCTAAATATGACCAAAACACAGCTCCACTAAAACAGATCTGAACCAGAAGAGAACAGATGGAATCTGTTCTGGAATGACTAAACTGTCTTTAAAAATAAAAGGAAATAATTAGTTGCATAAAAGCCCCAGAATTACATCCACTCAAGTTCTAATGAAAGATTTATACTACAAACACAGCAGAGGTTTCTGTATGAATTAACATTTAGGAAAATCCATCAAAAATAACACAATTCTGGCTTTCCTCACTAACACCATTAACACCTACATCTTGTGACCTATAATTTCATCATATCCACATGCATTCTGCAGCAAGCCAAAAAGCTGTCTGAGCATCAGTGGAATCTCAAACTGGTTAATTTGATGTAGAAGACTCCCTGGCTTCACCCAAAGATGACTAAATGGCTGAAAGGGCTCTTATATGTCCCATTAACTTTGATCCTTTCATGGAAATGTCTGATAATTGTTCTAAACCTTGCACTATCCACACTGGTAGCCAGCATTCTGGGCTAACAGCACTTAGATGGGCAACAAAAGATTTTTGGAACTTAACAGAGGATTAAAGAGCAAGAGGAACAGTGGCAGCTGTGTACATGCTGAATGAGAAGCAGGCAGGAGGCGAGGGGGAACACCAGGAACCAGCAGCAAAAAGCAATGAAAGATGTGCTTTAAAACCTGCTCACGAGGGATCTTTGAGATCAAGTATCACACAGTGCACCATCAGAAATGACTCACAACCAGGGAAGCAGACTGGCTTTGCTAACACACCACACCACAGGGGAGGCACGGAGAACAGGACAAGAGGAGCTGGGCAGCACTGTCTAATGTAGGGGCTGGAGGAACAGACATCACTGAGGGAGGAATCCATACCCACCTTGGCCAAATCTGGGCTCGATTTTGCATTAGATGCTGAATCAATGATCTTAGATTCGGCATGTATTCTGCGTAACCGGTCTTTAAGATCTGTGTTTTGTGCTATTGCCTGGAATATTTAACAAAAATATTGGGGATATAAAGTTCTCTCAACTAACTCCAACGTGGCTTTATTGTATAAAAAGGGGCAAAGACTATTTAAAGTGCAGTATAAAACACCACCACATCATTTTTTTTACTGGTTCAGCAAATTATTTATTACAAATGCTTCAAGCCTTACTCCTTATCTCTCAAATTAAAACTGTTTTTTTCCAGTGTGAGAGAACAGAGACATAAGTGGAGGAAAAAAAGTCAAAGATGACAAGCTCTCTTCCTTCACCCCCATCTCCAACATAGCCTCTCTCATTAGTTCTTGCCACATCCAAAACCATTTGATTTTCCCATACTGCCAGTTTCCTTTTGCCTTCCAATGACAGAGAAATAGGACAAATTCACACAGGTAACAGGCACAATTTCTGTCCTATCAGATTATAATGGCAGTGGTCAGAATAAAAAGCCCCTACTACAAACTCATGTTTGTTACATGCTATTTATTTATTCTGGGTGCATCTGATAGACAGATGTCAATTAGAGTAGACTTGTAGGAAGAGAGCCTAACCCTGCAATGAAAATGTCTCTGAAATAAAAGATTGTGTTACTAATTTTAGAACAATATTGAAGGCTTACATCCCATTTTAGTGATCTGAATCAATACCAGGATGTGAAGAACCCAACTGTTTACACATCCACTTTATCCCACATATGTTTCTGCTTTTGGCAGCAATTTTTGCTGGAAATTCTCTTGGGTGCAGGAAAGACAGTAAGCTCAATGTGATGATGGAGGGGAGAAAATTTATTTCTGGCTTTACCTGTACGTAGTCTGAATTTGCCATAAAGGCATATATATATATATATAGTCCTGCTGTGTCAAATGCTCAGCACTTGAGGTTAAATCCTCATCAGGAAAGTGCAAAATAGCTCTCCTGTAATAGAATCTTCCCATTTTCATTATTTGCCACAAAATGTTTTCTTCCTGCTCCCTTCTTCCTCCCCTCCAAACCAGAAATATTGTATCCTTTCCTACTCTGTATTTCCTTTTTTAGGATGTGTGTAGGTCAAGGATACTTTCCTAATGAGGGAGAAGCAGAGGCAGACATGCTAGTTTTGTGGTAGTTTATTCACTGTAAATTGTTCATTTTTCTTTCACTGCCAGGCTGATGGGAGCAAAACAGACTTATGTTTCAACCTGTGAGTGATTTTTTTTTTTTTTTGCTCCTCCTGTACAGAAAACAAACTAAAATGAACAACAACAAACACTAAGCCAAAGTCGTTAACACAAGACTCTCTTACAAGGAAGTCTTAAAAATTTGTCAAGTTTATCATATCCATGCTTCCAAATGTCTTCAAAGCTCATCCATTCCCCTACAGGAACTCTGCTGTATGGGGTGAAAAAATTTCTGTTGGCATTGTGACATTACAGATCTGCAAATTAAGAAGATTCCTCATAGGTGATTACCTTACTGAAACATCCAAGGTTCACAGGTGACTTCTGGATGGGCTACAAGACTAATTAAGCACCAGATAAGACCTAACAGAATTACTTTAAAAAGACATGTACAGGACAAAGATGGACAGCCAAATTTCACAATTCATGCCAAGCTGAGTGTTCACTGAGTACAGCAATCTTAAACCTGAATTTCTGATATAAAATGGTAGACAACACTGGAAAAATAGAAGTCACCTATTCAAATATCAGAGGTGGAACATCTGAAAGCCAAAACCAAAGAAGTGAACAAGTACAATTACTATGCAATAGGCTCCAACTTTCTCTAAATGCTGTGGAGACATGGCAGCCTCTGTAGGGCCAGCAAAGAGGCACATCATAGCTTAAAAACTGCAGGCACATGCAGCTTTTGTAAAGCAAAGGGAAGTTTTCACACTGAAATAAATCTAAGATGATATACATCACATTGATTAGTGCCAGAGAGTCTCCCCTGCCTCTGATGTGGTGTTTGCAATAAACACTGAAATTTTAAGGCCATGGTAATGATTGCCCTCATTGCTCTGGAATCAGGTCAGTTGGGTTGCCATTTTTAAACATGACCAAGCTGAAAAGTTCTGATCTCAACCAATTACATAAAACAAACCAACCAAACCCCCACCTTTTTAAAGAGCACAATCTTCTGTCATTTAGAACTCTGCCCTAACAGCTCCATTGATGCTTTTAGAGGACTGAGAGATATTTGAGGTTGGAAGTCAATATAAGCAAGTTTTCTTGACTTTGCTTTGCAGTGTCTTGGTGCAGCATGGTGAAGCTCTCGTGCATTAGAAGGGACAGGTGAGTGCATTCAGCCACTCTCACCTTTATTTTATGCCAAGTCATACAGTGAGTGCTCTTTAGGTAAAGAAAAGGAAACCTTCAACCCAGCAGAAGTGAGTAGTAGCATGTTTAAAAAGGAAGCAGACTCAGAGCAGCCCTCTGATTCTTTATCTCAAATGATACTGATTAGACTACATACCTAAATCAATCCATTTATCAAATTCCAATTATTTCACAATACCTTTAACATTTAGCAAAGTCTTTGAAAAACAATCTATAATAACTTACTATGATTAAATTCTGCAAATTTTCCCACACAGCTGACACTAAAGAAACAGAAATTAACTACTGTAAAATTTGAAAGCAGTATCTGATGACAATGAAGCTTGGTGAGTTTCAGCATGTCACTTACAGATGTTAAGGCATTCTTCAAGCCCACTATTTGTGCAGATGGAGATGAGGATGCATCATACTCCAGCATCTGCTTCAGCTTCTCTCTCTCTGTAGATATGGTGCTGAAAGCTGACCTCAAGGTGAAGTAAACTAGAATAATTTCATAAAAAGTGATAGTTAAAAACAGCTGCAACCAATTGTGTACATACCAGTTACATAAACCCCAATAAAGCATCATTTATGGTGACAGAAACAAGAATTTAGGTTGAGATATCCAGGGTGGGTTACTAAAAACAAGTAATATTAATCAAGTTACAGGGTAGATTTTTTGTAGGACAGATGTTTATGGTGAAGGCTATTGTGTTGACTATATTAGCCACAGTCAAAATTACTCTGATTATTTGTGACAGATGGCAACAAAGCTAACTAACCACATCTGCTCTTCACTTGCTTTTGTTTCCCCATTAGCTTGAATCTTCAGATGGTCATGACTCTATTCCATATTCCTCTATAAATTCCAGTGGGGGAGAGGAAGAGACAAAAGAAAAAAATCAAATGGGATAAAAAAATCAAAAAAAGGGCAGCTCTAACACATACTGTGCCACAGCTATAGGGTTAGTAGTTTCCTCACAAGCAAGTCAACTGTGATGTTGAGTTTTGTTATCTCTTTCTGTGATAGAGAAATTTCAGCTTGTTAGATGATTTAGTGACTCAAAGGGTCAGATCCAGAATTATGTTCCATGTTATGCTGCTACTTCTGCTCATTCCTGAGGCACTATCACCAGCCCAGTACATTTAAATCAGCCAGCAGATCATGCAGTTTTAAAATCACTGCAGGGGTTTATTTAGGGGAAATGTACTTCTAGAGTTTTTTTCTCCATTACGACATTGCATCTTCTCTTTAACCACAAGGAATAAAAATTTATTTCAGCAGTATTTGTGTAGGTTTTCAACATTCATCTGACTGCAGTACTAGAGGACTTCTGAAGACCTAATCAAGCCTGTAATACAGTCATAAGACTTGCCAATGCAAAAATGAATCCATTTACAGGGAAATGAAGATCGAAAATCTGAGTATGGATGCATGAAAAGGGAAAACAACAAGAAATTCCCAATATTTCTCTTTCCTAATCATCCACTCTGAGTTAACCTGAATCTTCCTCGTTTCACTGAGTAGTTATGTAACCAAATTTCGTCTTCTGAAAAAATATTTTTAATCTATTTTTATATTCCAATACTGTAAATCATGGCCAAAGCTAATTCTTATATTATCCAAAGAAATCTTTAACGAGTACCACAGGGTGGGGAGGGAGATATATCCACTATGATCTTTTCTGCTACACTTTCTTCTTTCTTTTATATGTAGATAACATGACCAGAACCTTCAGTGACCTTCAATGACATTTAATATGTTGTATACTAAATTTACTTATCAAGAATTATTATCTACTAAACTACTGACATTACATTTTATTCAATTTGTATCAAAAAGGTGACACGAGAATTTTCTCCACTACTGTATTTTGGAAGGGGTGTGCTCTGAAGCAGCTTTAGAGAGAAATTCTTTATCCTCTTAATAAAATGATTCTGCAGTCAATAGAACAAAGTTAATTCAATTGTGTGGATCAATCTAACCAAAATTTCTGTCATGGACAATTCCAGTAAGATGATCTTGAGTAGGTGATTTCTTTGCTCTGCTGAACAGCAACTTTTCCAGCTGCATCCCACCCTCACCACTTTTCTTCTTTTGGAAAACATACGTCAGCTTTGACTATAATTGGCTTTATGAAGTTTACTACATGCATACATTCCTTACATAACAGAATCAAGATACATCAGCACCAAAGGGAAACAGCAAGCACAGAATGCTTATTGATACCCTCAGCCATTATCCTGTGCCAAGGGGGACAAAGCCAATCCTCCCAAAAGCCTTCCAGCTATAAATGCTTAAGTGCCTCCCTCACCAAGATCACTTAAACAATGAAAATGTTTCTGGTGCAAGGGTGATGGAACAAAGCACTGCTAATGAAAAATGATTCTCAGGGAAGGAATATTTCTAGTCAAGCTCCCCCTCTGGCTGCTTTGCATGATTTACTCTCCTGTATTCACTAAAAATAGGTTACTACCATAGCAACCCTTGCATCACCAACAAATGTTGACTCTGAACTACAGTGAGGCACACAGAATATAGAAACATAAATGTGCCCATATGCACAAATATGCGTGCAAACACAAGAGAGTACAGTCTGCTGTATTTCTAGCAACCCATTTTAGGTATTTTACCTCCTGGCAATAAATGAAACAATCTAGGCACCTAGCATATAAAACAAGGGGCAGTTCTCTACTAAATAAAAACCCTAAAAATTGGTGATTAAGTCACCTTTTTCAAATGACTCAAGATCTCAATACTTGCAGTTCCTCAAGGAAATTAAAGGAAGAGTGTTTTCTGTTTTTTCTAAACAATAAACAGGAAGCATTCTCAGAAGTCACATCATTATCCAAACTAGGATAATATAAAATAATTTATAAAAGACAATTTCATTTACCTTTATGTGCAACATGAAATAAGTCCTCTTGCATTTTAGTAAATTCTGATGATGTTTCAGAGCCATCAGAGTAATTTTTCTCCTCTACAAAATCTATTGTAGATAAGTTTGGATTGGAAGCATGCAGTCTCATAGGGGCAGAAAATACTGAAGGCACCTGTAAGTAGGATAATAATTTGTGATGGTTTTATAAACTATAAAGAAAATTTTGTCTTATTGTACCCACCTGGATTCCATGTTGGAGACACAAAAATGAAAAAAATTACTGTCAGCTATCAATAAGCTTTGAATGGATGACACCTGGCAAATGAAACCAGAGATATAACTTTGCCCAAGGTGCCATAATGGAAGATTGCCACATTCAAAAAACCCAAGCCCATTGAGATCTGTTACATATGCTAGATTATTTTCCCCCACTTATAAGTATCTAATCACAGGGCCTCTGGATGCAAATGTGCACAAAACTATATAGGGAATTTTCAAAGATCTGTACTCATAAAAAAAAACAATTAAAAAAAAAAAAAAGAGAAGACTGAAAATGGGTAAAAAACATGGCCAGTGTCTTGAAGGGCAGATTCTTCTGCAGATATCAATGACAACACATTTGTGTTTTTTCTGATACAAAAATGAGCTAACACAGGACTCTACCTAAAAAATATTCATATTTCATAAGTGGTCATGCCAAGAAGTGATCAATGTTTAAAGTCTGGGGAAAGAAAGGGCTCTGAAAGGACTGGAGTTACCTGTAACATTCCTTTAGCCTCTTTCCCAACAACTCTGGATCTCCACCTCCTGTGTGCTCTCTTTTCCTTCTTTGGGCTTTCAAAAGGTCCAACCTTTTAACAACACACAGGACAGAAACAACACAGACTGGCATAAATCTAACAATGCTAAGAAACACCTCAATTCTTTAGGATTTGGGGTTATTTTTTGGAATTGTAAGGGAAAAAAGTTTTTGGTTTTGTTTTTAAACAAACAAACCTGCATAGCATTTATAGCAGGTGCTGAATATGTCCTGTGAAGAACATCCATGCTCTGTAACAGCTGGTTCATTTCCAGTAAATATGTGTGACAATTGGAGAGGTCTGTTTGGAACAAGAGAATATTTTCAGCTGCCCTAAAGTAACAGACACACTGACAGTTTTCTTTCTTTTCAGGTTAGTCCTATTTTGATTGCAGCTAGCTTAAGTTATTCATTGACTAAAAGCATTAGACTGCTGGATAAAATTATTGTATCCTATAATCAAGTTCAAATTCAAAATATTGAAATGCATTTATATGGTGTGAATAATGATCATGATATCTTTTCCTAGCTGGATGCAGAAAAATGAGAGCAATGTGATAATTTCTGCAGTTTGAGATTTGTCAGAGCTCCTCATGCTGAGGATAACAATGCCACAGGCATCAACACTGAATTGTGCATTCAGACCTAGAGGTGAGGCTCCTCTACATTAGAGTTGAAGCTCAATGGCAGGTAGAAATTTAACAAATAAATATCACATATACACTGCCAACATGAGAAAGATCTTCATGCTCTTAGGAAAGTATGAAAGTAGAAGATGGCTTTGAAGCACAGACTTAGTGCTTTTTAGGTTACAAGGCTTTGGATGCTTTCCTTTTTCCAGCCTAAGGATGTTCAAATCTTACTATTGAACGTGATGTTCCCATGTAAAAGAAAATGTACTGAAATGCATTGGTTCCTTGTAGAGCTGCCCACAATTGATACCCCCACGCCCAAAATTACCAGTTCTTTTGCACACAAGTGAGTAACCACTTAATCAACAGCCACCTCTTCCTCCAGTTTCAAAGAAAATTCTAACAGTAATGACTACTTAGTGTATAATACTTTCATTGTTAAGAAAAACTAGGGAAAATATTAAGCTACTTTCAACTTTCTTCAAGTATCATTACCTCTTGAGCATTTTTCCATGTCTTCAGAAGACTGTAGCCAAGATGAAATCCTGGACTCATTACTTGAAAATGAAAATGACAAATTACCTCCAGTTGATGTTGAATTCTGTTTGGTCAAGCTGCCTGCCTGCTCCAAAGAAGAACAGGGGAATTATTAACACACAATTTTAAAGTGCTGTATGCACAAATTCTGACAACCCACAGTTGAGGACCATGATCATGGACAAGGACTAAAGGCATCAATTATATGGAGGGGGAAAAGGTGTATGATTTAGACTAGTATATAGTCATTGAGCACTATGCCATGATAACTAATGTAACTGCTGCCCACAAGCAGTAGGAAAACCATGAAAATTTGCTGAAAACTAAACTGCGAGGAAGGGCAAAGTTCTGCATAAATTAAGTCAACTTAACACAGTCTTAAGCTGTGCCAAAGGAAATATAGTTTGGATATTAGGGAAAAGTTTTTTACAGAGAGTGATATAGCACTGGAATGGTCTGCCCAGGGAGGTGGTGGAGTCACCATCCCTGGATGTGTTTAAAAAAAGATTGGATGTGACACTTGGTGCCATGGTCTAGCTGAGATGTTGGGGCATGGGTTGGGCTTGATGATCTTGAAGGTCTCTTCCAACCCAGTGATTCTGTAAAACAATTAATGTATATCTGAAGAGGACCAAATTCAGACATTCTGTTCCTCCTCCACTCTTCCCAAAGAAGCCCCAAAAGTAACTTAGATGTAACACACACATCTATTAAGGCTGTTTTTCATTGTAAAAGCAAAATGTAATTTAAAATTTTGACGCTAGATGTCATTTAAAATTTTACACAAGGTTGAATGGCTTCAGCATGGATTTGGCTTGACAGGTCTTAATACAGGGATGGCCATCCACCTTATCTGGGTAAAGACTACCCTTTGACACCTCAGCAAACATTTTCACACTTATTTAAATTTCAGCAGTGCCCATCATCAGTTGCTTCAAGAGATTATGGAAATTCTGCATAAGAGCTAACTGAGATTAATTAAATAGCTTCCAGTGGGAAGAAATTTTTCCCCAGTACTGTTACCAGTTGATTGTGGCCTATAATGATGTTTTCTTCTCTAATGTAACAACAAATAATAGCCATTCAAATACCCAATTATTTGTACATCTTACTAAACCTTTCACTCTCAATAAAACCCAGGTCAGGATGATGCATAAATCACAAACTTTGTCAACATCTTGTTAATAATCAGTTTTAAACAGTTTCATCTGAGTGCCATTACACAGCCATTTTACTGGTTATGAGAAAAGCTGATTAAATTGTTTGGCTCTTCTCTGAGGCATACAATGTACAAACTTTTTTACCTCCTGCTCACCCTATATCAGAACTCCAGTAGTACTAATTTTAAATCTATTAATAAGAAACTTAGTCTACATCTCAGTCAGTTGCAGCTTTCCTAGTTGACCTTTCTAAATTTGCAGCATAACCAGCAACCTGAGTTTCAGAATAAATCTATTTGGTATTGTGTCAGTATGAAATAGCAGTAAACATTAGTGAGCACACTTGTTTTTAAATTAATCAATGCAGCTTAGCTGGCTTATTCTTGTACAAGCTTTAGTCATATATTTAGATATATATATATATATATACACACACACACACACACATATCTATCCAAATAATAATCTCAGCACCTTTAAAAGCAGAGGTAAACTGAATATAATGATGGGCAATTTTACTGGCATTTTGTGAACCAATTCCACACTTATCTCTTCAGAAACTGGCCTCACCTAACCAACTTTTCCAGAACTCATATACATGACTGACGTGCATGAGGAAAGAGGGAAGCAGGGATTGCCAAGAAGCAGACAAGAGAGAGATTGTGAGGCTCCAGTTTTCATAGTGTTGCTTTGGATCAGCACAGTTAAGCTTTAGAATCCAAGAATTCCACACAAACATGTGTAGATACCTACACCTGTCTCTCAGCAACAATAAAAAAAAAATTATGTGAAAACCGATCAGGTGTTGCTAAAAGCAAATAAAATGCAACTCAAAGTTCATTTGATATATATTTCTCAAAATAACCTAAGTGTTGGAGTGATATCAACTAACACCAAGCTAAGGCTGGTGTAAATTGGCAGACTTCCATTTAGCTTGAGCACAGCTAAGGTGATTAACTGCAGCTTAAGAACTATCCCCTTCTATTTTTCACATGAAAATAAGTAGGCCTTCTTTGCAGTGCAAATCTGGATTAATAGTCTGAATTAAAGTCTTTCATGCCAAAGAAGAAATTGTTAGTTTCCTGACAGTAAGCATTGATTTTTAGATATGCTGGTCACATTGGTTTGGGGTTTTGGGTTTTTTTTGAGGGGTACAAACCAGGGATTCTACACTGGAGCAGAAAAGCTGCTTTGGCTGAAGGTCAGCCAGTCACTGCACAGCCAGCTGAAGGCACAGAGGCTGTGTTCAGGCACAACACAAACCATCTTCCATGAAACTGCAGAGAGACCATTTATGGGGATGGACTGAGCATTTGTCACATCATTTGTGAAAGTAATACACAGACTTTACCAAAAGACAAGTACTGCTGACAGGACCCATCCAGACCCCATATCCACCCACAGCACAGCCCTTGGATTGATCTGAATAATGCTTCAGCCTCAGTTAAAAATATAAATAGTGCTCCCAGTTGATGGCTTCTTGTATAATTCCTAGATACTCCTTAGTTAAGTAGTCAGCTTCATTCATATAAAAGGAGAGAGGGTTTATTAGCTAAAGGATATACAGCAAAATGCTAAAGTGAAAAAAATACCTAGCTGAGTACTCTTCTATGACTAATACTCACCAGCACATATCAGACAAATACTGATATATGTCCCAAAAATTATGAGTAATCTAACTCAATATACAGTTTTAAAACCCACTGTGAAAATACAATTTACTGGATTTAAATAATGAAAAACCATGATAAAATTTAACAGCATCATAAAGGAAATTGCTTGGGTGTAAGTCAATAAATAATAAATTTTCCTCTTGACATTTTAGAACATACACAAACAAACTTCCATTACGCTCTTTATTTAATGAACACACATTAGACTAATTTAATTCCTTACGAAAGCTCATTATTTAGAAATAAAATAAACATAAACAAAATAAAAACTTTTACCTTTCTACCTGGAGTAGAATCACAGAAACCAGGGACAGAGTCTGTAGTTGTAGATGCAGGGAAGAAAATATTATTGGCGTCGTGAGGAAACATGGAGATTTCGTTCTGGCGGTACATTCGGTGGTGGCGAAGTTTTGCTACCCATTCATCAAACAGCTCCTGAGACTTCACCTACACAAAATTTCAGGGTTCAGACACCCAAAATAACTAACAAAGAAATGATGGTATTTTGTGCTCATTAGGCAGCTAGCCTAGCTGACCTTTACTGGCAAAGTATCAGGAAAGTTTTTCTAAGGATGCTGCTACCAAAATGCACTGTATGAGCTGAGGTATGACAGAAAATTCATCACAAGATAAAGTCAGGAAAAAAAGAAACTACAGTTAGTAATTATGTCTTCCAATGCAGAACACAATACTAGAGCAATTTACAGATTAAAAAACCTTTAAAATTTGAATAACCTCCCTCACATTTAATTTGTCATTTCTTAATTGCCATTGTTAAAGCTAGGTCAGTGTTTAAATAATTATAAATATAAATTTGATTTTGGTGATGTATTTCAAAAAAATTTATTCCACAAGTATAAATCCCCAATACTTCACTATGGAAAACACTTCCTGTAGGAAGGACAAGAATGAAGACAAAACTAGTGAAAATAAAAGCAAGAAATGAAAAAAATAATGCTGCTAAACACAAGGCATCTTCAAGGTTTCTGTTCAGAACAGAGTTACGGATTCTGGGTCCTGAAACAGCACAATAAATCCTCTCAGGTTATTTAGTGTAAACTAATCTGATGAGACTAAGAAATTATTAGTGTAACTAACAGACATCTTCTTGTAAAAAAAAAAAAAATGCTCCACCTAACACAGCTAATATCATTAGTTTGGGAGTAAGGTTATAACAATCTTGAAGACCTACCTTCAGGTGATATATTTGCTCCTCTGTATCCAAATCTATACATTTTGTTGATTTCTTTACAGACATGACAGAAAGTCCAACATCAATACAGCCATGAAGTTTTCCTCTCTCTATCTGCAAAAATGTAAAAAGTAAAACCACAATCATTCCAGATGAAAGTAAAAGGATAAATATTACCTTTTGAAATCAGCATTTTTACCCCTCTCAATCTATTGTTATTGTTATTACTGAAAACTTGATTTCTTTTTGCCAACAGTAGGAAATTTTTGTTATTCTTGATATTTGTTACTTTATAAAGGCCTTAAAGAGTTTCAGGTGACTTACATCAGCTCGGCATTTAGAATACTTCAAAATCCCTCTGTCCAAAAAGAAGTATCTCTGTAAACAGAAATGAAGAGAATTCAAAACAAGCAAAACACACCAGAAGAGCAAAAAACAGAAAAAATAGCACAAACACATCCTCCCCTCTTCCATTTCTTTGGAGAATACTTTTCTCTGCCTTTAAGTAACCTTTTTGTCACAAAGCCACACCAAGTAAGTCCCACTCATGTGGCATCAAGCTTCCAGACACACACTCCTTCCCTACCTTGTGCCAGCCTTTCAGAGGCCATTTCCTCTTTTTCAGCAAGCATCCCTCCTGCTTCTGGGGCTCCTGGGTACAATTCATTGCTCCCCGGAGTCCTTCTACAATTTCCCAGCTGTCCTGCTTAAACAGAAAATCCAAATGTAGATCTTATTTCTTCCAAAGAACTGAATTGTTAAGAGAGATTCAAGAAGAAGAAGGCTATAAGAAAAAAAGACAAAACCCAATTGATGTTGAAGTATAATCAAGGATCCAGCTTTACACTTTGTTATGTATTATCAGAGATAAGGTTCTTTTTCACTTTGATAGAAACAATACCATTAAATAACACAATTTTCATGACACCATCCTTCACTGAAAGCACATGCTTGCCAGAATTTTATATGCATCTTTTCCTGCACATACATACACACACACAGTGCATAACCATAGTATAGTCACAATTTATCAAAAAATCTGTCATCAGAGACAAAACCAGCCTATGTTAAAAGGATAGGTTTTGGAGGTTATGAAGCAAAAAATATGACACTATAAATGGAGACCTTTTTCTATAAAAGTCTTTTGCCCATTCTCAGTAACTCAAGGTTTTGTGCTTGGTGTAAACTGCAGCTCTCCTAAAGTAAAAAGAATAAAATAAATTAAATCCAACTAAATTAAAAACAAAATTAAAAGCCAGGGAAGTAACTCAAGTACCATGAGGAATATGACATAAATGAAAACTACAAGAAAAACAGAAGTCACCCTTCATCAGATAAAACTAATTAAAAGCGAATCTCTCTTTTTTGCCTCAAGGAACTCTTAAATGAAAGACCCTGCAGCAATAAAACAGAGAAGAGTCTACATCTCATAGTATTTTTATCGTTTTTATTTATGGAACAACTACAAATGACAATGTAACATGAGTTTCATGATTTCTGATCAGAGACCTCATGAATTATTTATTGCCAGGATTTGGCAGATGTAGAATTATAAATAACTGACAGGAAATGCTATGTGCTAGTGGCATCCCTTTATATTTGAAAAAGATAAAGAATGCTTTAATACATAGAGTATAATAACAAAAAATGACTAATATGAAGCTAATTAGGAAAAAGAGAACTATTCCAGGTAGGTACAGGAGGTGCTCCCTGTAAGATGCATAGGAAAGTATTCCCAAAGAGAACTTGATTGGCTCAAAAAAAACCCAAAAAAACAAAAAACAAAACAAAAAAAAAAACTTAAAAAGAAAAATTAAACAAAATTAAACAAGAAATCAGCAAGTGTGCTAGCTGTCCTCATTTATCCATCTTCAGAATCCTTAAAATTCATCTCTATAAACCCAGAAAAAATTACATCAGGTAGAATGCTCATTACCTGTGTAATAAGGCATTACACATTACAAGCAAACCATCTTTGAAAAGACATCTCTTGGTGGCACTCCATTACTTCTGCTATTTTCCTTGCCCCTCATTTAAAGAACAAACTGGTAAGCTGCTCTGCTTGCCTGCTTTGAGTTTAGTCTCCCAACACTCAGCACACAATAGGCCACAGGCAGTGGAAATGTGGGGCTGAGCAGCTCCTGTCCACCAACACCCTACAGACCATCCAAGGATGTTGTACTACCTCAACACAAAAGTGCAGATGTCCCAACCAAAATTTCTGAGAACACATTTTATCATATAATTCTAATCAAGAACTAACAGGAACAGCTGCAAGATTAAGGAAAATGTTGTGTTTATGGTTTTGTTTCTTTCATCTTGAAAACAGCCAGAAGGGCTTAGAAGGTGTTTTGCCCAAATACCAAGCAAGTTATTTCCCTTGTCTTGCCAAAATATATTAAACTGCAGTACCCAAGAACATAACTTTTTCACTGAGAATTAATCTGGTAGCAGTAAACAGTAGATCCTTTTCAATATTCTGGTATTGTACCTAAAAAAAAAAAACCAAAAAAAAAACACAAACAAAACTTTCTCTAGCTTTGGGATTAAGTTTTCAGAGTTTGGTTAAGCACAAACACAGTTATCACTGAAAGAGTGATCTGACTGTAGGAGACAAGCAGAAATTTGATCTCAGTTGGGGAAGATTTACAGTATCATAGATTATCTCAGGTTGGAAGGGACCTTACAAGATCATCTAGTTCCAACCCCCTGCCATGGGCAGGGACACCTTCCACTAGACCAGGTTACTCAGAACCCCATTCAGCCTGGCACTAAACACTGCCAGAGATGGGGCATCCACAAGTTTTCTGAGCAACCTGCTTCAGTAGCCTCACAACTTTCTCACTAAAAAATATCTCCTCACATCCCATTTAAATCTCCTTTCTTTCAGTTTAAGACCATTTCCGCTTGTCCTATCACTATGCAAAAAATAATACTCTGTCTTTTTTATATGCTCTGTTAAGTACTCAAAAAGGCTGTAATGAGTCACCATGGACTCTCATCTTTCTATAAAGAAAAGCTTAGAAAGAAAGGCACTCCTGAAATGAGACAGACCCATGATACTAGATGTGTGAGGTGAAGAGAAAGGAATCAGCTGAGAAACAGCTCAGCCAATTACACCCATCTGGAATATACAGCATTAATAGTTTTGATCAAACTTTTTAATACAGAACATGATGTTCCCTGCATTACAACTCCAATTTTGCCTGGACCTCTCCTGCAGTCCAGACACAAGGTATCTCTCACATCCTGCAGAAAAGTCATATTTATCAGAGTTATTCAGGTGAGCAAGGTGGCCTAGAATGTGCCTTCTCAAATAAAAAGTGTGAAGATGGGAAGAAAAGCTGAAGTGGAAGCACTGCTTCCCCTCAAGCAGGTTTGTCAGCCTGCCAAATCTCAGTCAGAAGGCAAGTCTGCTACTCATCTCTCTACCCTGGGAGCCTCACACCTCAACTGTCAGCCGTACGTGATGGTAGCTTAGTTGAATTAGAAATGGATCCTCTTAAAAGCTCACAGAATTAACAGCTGGGGATCTGCTGGATACATGCAAAGTGCCATGATGCATTAACAGAATCTGTCCTCTTCCACATACATCCTTCCAGAACAATCCAACCTTTCCCACCTGAACAGACTCTCACATTTTTCAAAAACACTGATGGCTTTGGATGCATTTGGTTGACCCAGGCCCCACAGATCGTGACCAGGTTTTTTGTTTTGTGGGAGATTTGACACCTCACTGAATGAAGAAAAAGCGTCAGCTGGCTATTCCTGGGAGCAGCTGCAGAAGTGAAAGAAAACTGCTTACTCTCTAAAATGAAGGCAAATGAATCAGGCTGGTCGATTATCATCTCTACTCATCACTCTGAAATAGCAGAAGAGCAAATTGGAGACAAAGGATCTTCTGAAAGCATTCAGATTATACTCCCTTTTGCTCATTCTTACCCCACAAGAGGGAACTGAAAGAGATAGCCCAGAACATGGCACTAACTTGAATAAAAGACACACCCCCCAAAAAAGACCCCAAAACTCCCAGATGAATGGCCTTAACAATTCTAGCCTAAGTCTGACATCTAGATTGGTTTTGTTTTAAGATTATGACATTACAAAAGATTTTGCATCATTATGGGCCAAAATCTACACAAAAATGATCAACACCGCATTTGCTGATCAAGAAAAATTTCACTTGAGGCTGAGGGAGGAAAAACATCTTCACTTTTCTCAGGTCCTCATTTCAGATCAGCACTGAAAAATCCCCCTGTACACACTCCTTGGCCCACACTTGGTCTATGGCTGAAGAAAAAAACAGACTTTGGTCTTCAGAAATAAGTCCATTATTAGGTAAATGTATTAATTTTCTTTGTTTGATATAATAAAGGCCTTCTCATTTACTACAATATTCTGCACCATTCAGCTCCTTAAGGCAAATTATTTCAGGGGAAAGTAAGAAGTAATGATTCTGAATGGCTCTGAGACTGATGCTTGCAGTTGCAGTTTCCTCAATAAAACAGATGACAGTGCCACACTTTCTTCCAGTGCAAAATGCAGTCGGTTGTACCAAATATTTTAAACTGCCAAAAATAGAAACCTACTTTGTGGAGGATAAGGGTTGGCATCAGCTGCAACTAAGGCATTTGTCACGGTTCATAAAATTGGCAGAAGTGATTTAGTTTTCTTTTATGGAACATGAGGTTTTTTTAAATGGTTCTTCTGTCACAAAGCTTTTCCCTGGTGGATCTATTTTAAAAGTTAGTTAATGTATCGGATTTAAAAATAACTAGCACAACATACCTTCTTTTGCTAACAGGTCAATTTAAATTTAAGGAAGATCAACACCATTTTTCTTTCCTCACAAAACTGAATTTGAGTTGTGTCGCTGTGGAAGAAATCCCTTTCCATAACTGAAGGAGAGAGGAAGAGAAAAGCAAAGAGGTGGGAAGTGGCAGAAGCCACCAACTTTGCATGGGGCTTCAAAGTGAAGGTGAATTTAGTGGAAGAGGATTAACTGTTAACCTGCTCAGTTCAGACAGCAAATGCACTATATCAGGCAGGAAATGGGTACCAAATATAGCAAAGGAAGGAGTGGATCCCTCAAAGTCCTGCAGCCCTGCTTAAGTCAACTCCTTTCTGGCAGAGTGGCTCATTTTCTGCCCCACAGGAGTCATGCTCCACACAACAGCCCTCCAGTGTAACTAAACTTTAGCAGACACAGCAGCCTGGCACTACTGTTCTTCCTTATCCCAACCTCAGGTCACTTGTGTGGTGCAGTACAGTCTGCAACTAGGAAACTATGAGACACTCAGAATTCAGATCCTGCTATTTTTTTGGGCAAAATTCACCCTGCTCCAAGATATTACAGATCTTTTTTTTACTTGACCAGATTTACAGAAGAACTGCATCAGAGCAGCAGCACAGAGAAAAGCACCTGTCAGGAAGATCTGTCACTAACCCACAAGCCACAAGCATGAGAGATGCAAGTGCTTGCAGGAGGAATAAGAAACCCTCCACATAGCTGGAGTATGAAGAAAAGTGCCTCAAAATCATAGCATGTCACTCCCCAATCTGCCCAGCACCTGGCAACATCATTTAAACTTTCAGGATACTATTGATAAAACAGTATCAGTAACAGTGTTATATTCTACTATTCTACCAGGGTTTTGAAACAAACACCAAAAGAAATCCAAACAAACAAAAGCTCCTGAAAATTATTGTACATGTGGTCCTTTTCTGATTAGTGCATTTTTAACAATTTTACACAACTTTAGATGGTTGCTCTTTTCTTAATAGAATACCTAAAGTATTGTCATTTAAACTAACCTACAGATGGAAAGGTGAAATAAATGGCATAAGTGTGGCTGTATTACACACCAGTGGATTTAGTCATACTCATGTAAATCTTATTATTTAAATAATACATGATAACACTTGATAGACACAAACCATTGAACAGACAATACCAAATCTTTTAAATTACGTTTTTCAAAGGTAATCTCATATGGAGAATATAAAAAATAATATTGCAGGAAAACAAAAAAGATGTCCTGAGAGCAAAGATTTTATTGTTCAGTATACTAGAAATGCACAGTACTTCTCACAAGCACAGCACTTTAAATTGTTGAGACATTTGCCTGCCTTGCCAACTGGATGAGCAGGGCCAGAAGTCCTAGAAGAGCAGGTGCTGTTTCAAAACACAGCTGAGGACTCCAAAGCTTTTGGGGGATTGGGATGCTTACTTCCAATTAAAAACTCTGCCTGAGGCAGCTTCAAGAGCTGCACTAAGCCTGCACTTGTACAGATAAAAGTTAATGTTGAACACTTTGTTCATGACTTTGCAAGCACGGATTGAGCACATTCGAGTTTAATTCTCAGTGCAGCTGCAGGTCAGCATTTCTTGCCCACAAACAAAGCTGTGTTCAGCAGCCTCACCTGTCAGGTGCAAACACTTGTAAACACATCTTTTGAAACTGAGAGGTTTAAAGATTAGCATCATCTCTTCACAAAACAAAGCAACCTTTACATTTGACAGGCAGATGCATTGTGTTACGTGAACACTCATTTTGCTCTCTGTGGTTCTACAGCAACAACCAGCACTCATGGGCAATCAAAGAAGCCCTGTGTCAGATTGATGAAAAATGAATTATCTTTCACACATGCATGCACACCTTTCCTTGGAAACTTGAAATAAACAGAGCAGTCACACAATATTCCACCACAAAAGTAGTGCCTAATAGAAAAGATTTGGTATTTCAGGATCAAATCACCAAGATGCTACAGCAGCTCTATTTCACTATAAATACACCATATACAATAACATAGAAATCAAAATTCACTGTGAGCATTTCAGCTTTACACATGCCTGCTATTCAGTAATATGTGTTTACTGCATTTAACTCAAAACAAGATGCTGCTATCAACAAAAAAAAAAAAAAAAAAGAGAGAGGGAAGGAAAGAAGTGATGAAATAAAACAAGCAAGCAACAGGAAAACAAGGTTTAAGAGATATGCAGATATCCAAAACAAAGTAACAGCCAATCTTAGCAATGCTTTCAGCTTGGTGAAAAAAAGTACCTGTCGACTTCCCTGCTTGGAGGAGCAGCTGCTAGTACTTCTTGAAGGAGACAACATTTTCTGGGATGCACCAAAGTTTTTTTCTTCACTCATGATCCAATACTATTTGTTTCACATACGCTCACTTAGAACACCATTAAAAGGTAATTTGGAAAATGTGTTGGAAGACTCCTCAGAGAAACACTGAGCTCATCCTTTACCCAAATGCAGTCCAGTGACATGATCTGTATCCCATGGAAACTCCTAAAAAGGAAAAGAAGAAAAAAAACCAGCCAAGTTATCAGATGCTGTCTATTGCTGCCATATTCTAGTATGAATCATAATAAAGCTTTTAGTAACACAAGCTGAGCATATTACTGTATTTTATAAGAAATAAATTAACAACCACTTTAAGATAAATTTGCAAGTCTCAGACAGGAATGACGTAAATTTTGGATCCTAAAAAAATTTTAATTGCTGCTATTTATTCAGAGAACAAATTACAGTATCAAACATATTTTTACAGATTTAAATTAATTTTAAAAATTAATAAACACACACAAAGAAAATCATAAATCTCTATATTAAATGGCCCAAAATAGATGCAAAGTGAGAGGCAAACATCCAATGTCACCAAAAATGATGGTAATAATAAAAAAAAAAGTCTCTTTTTCTCTATTCCTTGATAATTTAAACAACTAAGCATAGCTTTATGTTATAAGGCAAAAAAATCCCTCTACATAAAAGAGTAAAAACCTAAAAACAGTGAGCATGAAAACTTAGCTGCATAGAGCTGTGCATGACCACCTTCACCTGAAATCAGAAAGCTCTATCTATTGTCACATCAGCTGTCTCAGCAGGTGACTGGAAGAATAATTAACAGTCTGTTTAATAACAGTGCTCCTTGCAGCACATGCAAATAGAAGCCAAGCCAGGAACTCCCAGCAATGGAGTTCCAGTCTGGGTAAAAGTTGTCATGGTAACCCCATACTTTAAAAAAACCCCAAAAAACAAACAAACAAACAAACAAAACTCCAAACAAATAGAGGACATTACAAAAGGGTGATGCTTTCCAAAACTTGAGGTGGATGTATAAATTGTGTATCACTTTGAATTTTATTGCCTTGGGCAAAGAATTCACAATTAAAGTGTCCAAGAACAACCACTGAGAAAGGTAAGGAAGTTTCCACAGAGAGAAGAGAGATTTCATTGCCAAAACAGGGAGGCACTACTTCACAATTCCCTTGCTTGCACTGTCACAACACTCCTGAGCTGGGATCACTGATTACTGAAGTTTGCCATTTATTTTTTCCTTGAAGAGGCTTGAATTCTGTTCTGAGAGAAGCAGTAAATTCAGATCCCTAGTAAAATGTTTTGGGCATTTTAAGAATTCTTTTTCCTTAAAAAACCAAAACAAAGCAATACATCAAAAGCCACAGACAAGAAAAACCAACCAGAACACAAAATTAAAACCAGGTGCTATATTGAAGACAACACTCTGCAGCAGAAAACCTCTCTCCCTGCAGCTGTAGTCTGCAGCATCCAGCTTCTGAACAGAAACCTTTTCCAATCTACAATGCTTTCTGGCAATAGAGCTTGCTGTAGCATTTCAATCAACGAGCCCTCTTTTCACCTGAAACACAATTTCTCCTTATGGCATTTACTTTACCTAGTTAGAAATACTCTGTTGCCTCCAGAACAAAGCTGTGATAGAGCACAACCTCAATAAATGAGGTGAGAAATGAACTCTCCTAGGGTTCATCCAGGAGTGAAGGTGAGTCAGCTTGGTAAATAATCCAGGAACCATCAGAGAGCTACAAAGACAGTGAGCACAATAAAGGCCAAAAAAAAACAAATCCAGAACAGCAATGTGACAGCAAGCTCTATGTGATTTGGGCCCATTACACAGACTTTAGACTGAAGTTAAATCTGAGATTAGGAGTAGTGCATTTTGGAGAAATTCTATCTGGAAGATAAATCTGTGTGGTATTTCACTAAGAACTAGTACTTTTAAGAGGTTTAAATTTTTTCCATTTTTTTTAGCAGGTTAGAAGCATCTCAGGTTTTTAACTGTGTAGAAAATATAATGGATAACTTTCTTCCTTACTTGCAAGGTGCATTTAGCAAAACAGTTTAATGGTAACATCTGTATTAACAAGCAGAGGTTGAACTCTCTCAGCAGGAACAGAAGCACTCTTCCTGCCAACTCATTGTTCAGATATTCCCTTGAAACCAGGCAGCAGTTGCTTTGCTTCTGGAACACACTTTGCTCAGATAAATCCCTGTTCTCTTCACTGCTCTTGTTCAGAATGAGCACCTTCAGCTTTCACTGGTGACTACCTGCCATTTTGGTAGTGATTGGCAGAGTTCATGGCAAGAAAGGCTTTAATTTGCAGCAAAAAGCACTGAAAACTTCTGCAGCAAAAAGCACTGGGTATATCTCCAGGGCACACTAGATTGAAGATATACAATGTCCTTTGCATGTTTGAACACACAACACAATAGTTGTGATGTCCTAGAAGTGTCAAGTAATTAAAAAAAACCAAAACCCTAGAGGTTTCTTGGACTTCAACACAGAGAGAACCCATATAATCACAGGAATATTTCTATCATCATGTTTCTGGTGTGGAGTCTAAATGAACTTAGGGTTTTAGGAACCCTTTTAGTTTTATGAACTAATGTTTTAGGACAGAGAGGTACTTCCTCTGCAAATCTGTAATAACAAGGTTTGCATTACAGGGCAGCCTTGGAACATGGAAACTGAATCCCTCTTGGATTAAAAGTGCTCCAGGACTGCATCCAGTGCTCAAAGCATTGAGCCCACAACACCAGACTAGAGCTAGTCCTGACAAGTCTTAGGCAGGGGCTGATGTTAGATCTCCTAAGTGATTGACTACAAGGATCCAGTTTTACTGCATTGCCCCACTTGCTAACATTGATGTCAGAGACACACCACCTAGGAAAGCACTCAAGATCTCCTAGGGCAATGTCATTTGTCCTTCTGGAATCAGAAAGAGTGAGATGGGCACGTTTCCAGAATTCAAATGAGCTGAAGATGACTCACTACCTAACTAGAGGTGCTTGAACAAGGAGCAGGGGACAGGTGAGGTAAATCCAGCAGAGTGCACCTGAAGTATTTTTTGTCAGTCTACCTCTAAAATTAGGCTTTTAAATTTTTCTTTATTCCTTCAAATGAATTACTGCATGGGCTGAACAACAGGCTTTTCTTACCAGCCCTGAAGAATTCAGGAGTGAAAAATAGGTCCTCTCTCCAAAGTGCTTTATTCTATTGGTGTTTCCCACTAATTTAACTTATTAGCTTGAGAGTTCTAGATCTGAGCACGAAAAAGTGTATGTGAATAACAATGGTGGCCCCAACTCCTCTGTAAAAACTGCTATGTATTCCAGCAACAACTTTGTGCTCCTTTTTTAAAATTCTCTTCAAGTTTAGAAGAGAAAAAATAAAACTGTGGCTGCCCTTCAACAATAACTCACTTATTATTCCAGGAAGGTGAGAAAACACTGATTCTGCATCCCAACTTGACTGGCTTTCAGTAGTACTGACTGGGTCTCTCTAGGGCAAATAATATTTTGCATTACTTGTGGAAATTAAGGCCACCAGGTATAAGAGCAATACAACTTTAAAGCAAGCATAAAAAGCAGTGTTATGCTAATGAAGATTGTAACTAAAATTGATTTTTTTTAAGGTCCTCATGATCCAATTGCTTCAAATTCATTACAGTTTGCTCCTTTCCATGCCACAGGTTGGCCTCAGAACTGTATTAGTTCCCACATTTCTCTGGAACACACAGGGCCACTTTCTGTGGTGTACTCCAAAAAGACAACTCAAAGATGTGAGGCTGAAGCAAATCCAAACAAATTTAGGACAGTAATTTCCACTGTGCTAAGTACTGGCCTAATTCTTTCCTATAAAGTCAACAGCTGCAAAAGTAGGCCAGAGTACCTCTGCAAATGACCTCACCAGGTGCATTTTGAAGAATTAAGAACATGAGTATCAAATATTAGTTAGAGCTACTACACCCCAAGATGATAAACACCACTTATCATCTGCTACTAAGAGCCTTATCATTCTACATCAATTAAAGCTAATGTAAACATAGGATAACATGTAAAACAGGAATACCACTTTTTTTTTTTTTTAAAGTACCATCCCAGGTTGTCCTCAAACCTTTAAAATTGGTTCAAAGCAGCCTTGCAGTATCATTTCATCTCTCACAACTCTGAAAACAGTAAGCTTACAGAACAATCAAAGATTTTTCACATCTCACAAAAGAAGTGAAATTCAGAAAAAATATATAATATATACTGCAGTATAACTGCAGTAAAAAAAAAAAATCAATATTTTGCAATTATTCTTGCCGTGGTTCTGGAGGAAAAATAAAGCCTTAACAGCTGATTCAAAGCTGATTCAGCAGTGAATGAACACTAGAGACTTTGAGAAGCAAAAGTGGAAGTGTACATCTCATTCTGTAGTCAATTCAGGTTTTTTGGGTAGAAGAATAGAAGCAACATAAAGCCTGATGAGAGTCAGGTGGACACAGCAAGCATGGAACTGAGCAATCCAAATCAGAGTTGCAAGCAACATTGAGTGACTTTCACAGAATTAAAAAAGACTTTGTGCTGAAACCTTTGCTCTGCAGCTATTATTAAATTGCATTCACTCTCATCTGCCTGGATAAACAAAGCAATAGTCTTTTCCTAGTATTGCTTTCATGTCTCTCTCTGTTATGGTTCAATTTGCCAGCTTTAATCTATCCTGGTGTCTCATTTGGCTCAAAATAGGAAAGAATTATTTACAGGCTACAGATACACCATGTACAAGTGTTGGAGGTGCCTTTTCAAGGCAGGTATTTGCTGTTCCTCAGTTACTGTAAGATTCACACTACTGAAGGTCATAAATCCTGTTCTGTTACTAACTATTCTCTTTACTAAAGAAAACTTGCAGAAACAAACATGATGCTGCTTAAAACAACTCTTACTGATAGGTTATTAAAGCCATCCTTGAAAGCAAAAGTTCGAACAGCTTAGGGAGACAAGCAATAACAGGAAACATTTCAGAACTGCCTTCCATCAGATAGGTGCTTGCCCAAATCACAACTTCTCTCAAGCAGATGTTTTCATCAGCCATGAAAAATACTACTCTGAAGTAGTCTGTGATGCAAAGAAACAGTTCCATCTAGCCTGTCTCCTTAAGGAGGCTTTTATAGCAACTTAATCATGCTATGTCAGTGACCCAAAAGAGGAAAATTTAGTTCAAAGAAAACTCTCCTAATTGTCTAATCAAGAGAGACAGACAGAGAGGGAAAGAGGAAAAGCTAGACAAACAACCATACTGTACTTAACAAGAGATTGCTTATCATATAAAATGTTCATCACTTGATGAAAGAAAATCCTGCATGTTCCAGTGCACAGAAAGAAAAAAAAAAAACAAAACCAAAACCACAAAAACAGAAAACAAGCTACAAAACAAAACCCCAGAAACAATCCAGTAGAATACATCCCAAGAAAGACATCAAAGAACATGCTTCGATGTCAAGACTAGTTAGACCTTCCTGAAAGAAAGCAAATATTTGCTGTTTCACTAAACCTTGGGGCAGACAATTCAATCCTTGCATTAGAAAAATCTTACATAATTTTAGAAATAGGTCATTCAGCAGCCTGAAATATGAGTACATATAAAAATACCACCTTTTCCTCACATCCACCACAGAACCTGACTATAATACTGTACATGACATGATTCATTTTAAATGCATACTCTTGACACTTTATTTCCATCCCCCCAGGAGATCTGTGATAGATTGCACTCATATCAAAAAACCCAAACTTACTGGCTATATAAACTAGATAGACATGTTAAAAGTCTGGATGATGAGTGATACAGAAAATACACTCTGTAATGGCAGTAATTTTACAGTAATTAGTCAGCTGCCATACTACCCAACTTTCAATCTCAGTTACTAGAAGGTCTAACCTAGCTCCCAGTCAGGTCCTAAATAATTAATGTTCTTCTTCTTCTCTCCCTGCCCCTTTCACAAAGTCATGCCTGGCAGCTCAGGGTTCACAACAAGACTTAGGGTGCCACACACGCCCCTTCCAGCTCTGGGCATGGATGAACACTTGGCCAACAAGCAAAAAACTGGGGGACCACAAGAAACTATTTGTGACCCCGTAAAAGAGGGGTCCACACAGTCTCCCTGCAGTCTCCTGTTTGCACTGAACTGCTGCTCAGCTGGAGAAAACCTTACAAAAGGCCACCAGGCAATAGAAGAGAGAGAGATAAGATCATTATCATTTTCAGTTAAGAAAATAATAGGCACATGATATCACTTTACAGTCTGTACTAAAAACCTTGGAAAGGCCCATCTCTCAGTGATAACATCCCTGAGTGGGAAACATTTGGCAGGAGCTTGGTTGTCTTTCATTTTTCTGCTCTTACTACTTAAAGCTTTGCTTTGTTCACTAAAACAAAGAGATTTCATAAGCCCTGGGGCTTATTCCTTTTCAAAACTGCAGTCATAATTGCTGAAGTGTTATTGAAATACACATTATTTGTTGTCCTGGATTCAGTTTTGATAGGCACAATGATAGCTCTGGAAATATTTGTCAGTCTGCCAGCATGTAGTAATTCAAGATCTTAAGACAAAACTGCATGCACATCAAGAAAAAGATGTGACTATTCTGTTAAATCATTGAAGGTATCAATGTAACTTTGAATCAGACTGGTTCTTCATGACCTGAAGAACTGCATGAAGATGTGAGATGCATAAATCTATCAAGACCAACATAAAGCAATATATTTTATTAAAACAGCTGACATAATTAGTTGAACTATGGAGAAAGAAACCCAAATCCAGTCACATCTGGTTCCAAGTAGAACAGCAAGTGGAAATACTGGAAGAGTTTTGGAATGATCCTCACCAAAATCTGAAGGAAAATATAATGAGGGTGTTATGATCAGCAAACAATACAAATAAGATTCTTTATCTCATTCAGTAGAGCCAGACATGTTCATTAAAGAGTGACAAGATCTAAAGAACCTGCTTTGTCCTCTTTGATGTGCTGCTTTACCCTTCACACTTTGGCACAATCTACTTTCTAAAAACAGACAGATAAACAAAAAAACAACCCACCCCCCCTCCCAAAAAAAACCCCATGAAAAAACAACAAAACTCACCAAGCCAAAAAAAATTTTTTTTGATTCCCCCCTCAGAAATCTGTTTATCCATGATACATTGGAATTGTCATTTGTCCTGTATATCACTAATTGCTTAAAAAAAAAAAAAAAAAAAGGTACAAAGGAAACAGTGCTCCCCTTTGAGAATGTGTTATATTTTTCCTTTGTAAGCAGGCCTATTACCTCAAAATTTAAATCTTATTAACTTTAATAACTGTGGTAATAAGATTCAGTTCTTCCTAGGATGCATAGAAATTAATTTGCACATTTTATAAAGTGCAGTGATGACAAGCTGACAAGCTATAAAAATGATAAAAATGTTGTATTTCTTCTTGATCAATCTAATATATCTTTAGAGGTTTCTAAGTCCAGTCCAGGATGCCTTTTTCAGTGTACTTTACAACATTAATATTTTAATATGAAGCACTATAGCTTTCTTTTAAATATTATGTAATTATTTTTTTTACAGAAGGTCTTTCATATTAAGAGAAGCTTGAAACCACAAAAGAGGTGTGTGGTGTTCTGAACAAGGGCAGGTAGCTGTTAGCAGATCAGTGTTAACTCTTTCTAACACCACCTTAGGTGAGAGGCCACTAATTTCTTAACACCTTGTTTTTAATCACACAATGTGCAAACAAACATCCACACTTCAGAAACGCATTGTAGGAAATAATAACATATAAAGTATCCTGAGAACAATTAGTACTACAAGTGCAAAGTAGTTTTATTATTAATGCCAAAAGGTAGGAGTTTGCTAATTCCATGTTTTCAATTAAAAAAAAAGAAAAACTAAGAACCAGCATGAAGGGGAAAAGTATATAGAGAACCACAGAATCACCAAATAGCTGAGGCTCAAAGGAGCCTTAAAGATCACCCAGTTCCAACCCCCTGCCATGGGCAGGAACATCTTCCATAGACCAGGTTGCTCAGAGCTCCATCCAACCTGGCACTGGACACTGCCAGCGTTGGAACACACACAGTTTCTCAGGGCAGCTTGTGCCAGTGCCTCCCACCCTCACAATAAAGAATTTATCCTTAATATCTAATCTAAATCTCTCCCTGAAATGTGTTCATTTTAAATACATATTAAGGCTTTATGAGAGCCTCTCCAGCACAGGCAGGAGCTGCAGCTGTCCTTTTTCCTGGAAACACATGTCACCCACGTCCATGTAGGCAGGTGACAGGAACCATGAGTCACAAACGCTGTGAACCACACTCCTGGAAGATTCTGCATCACATCTGGTCTTAAATCCATCCATATTTATGCTTGTAATGAACACTCTGACAATGGGAACCAGGAAAGCAGCTCCATGGATCAAGTTCCTGCAACATTATCTTCATGGCATAGGGAAAAGATGAACTGAAAGAGACCTAGAAGCAGAGAGATGTGAGATGTGGGAATCCAGATTATAAATCTGAATGACTTTGTGCAATGTTTTGCCTATTTCATACAAAATGGGAAAGCATCAACTACAACAGCTGGGTCAGACAAAAAAAGATGCAGGCCAGAAGTGAGGGTCTCTGCCTGGTTAACAGGGCAGCTCTTGAACAGGAAAGAGCCACAAAAGGGATCCTCTCCCCACCTCAAATGATACAATCACACCACCACATCCTCAAGGTCTGAAACTGGAGGGGAAGACAAATCCAGCTAGGGTTACCACAGAGGCTCAACTTAGAGCTGGTAAAGGATTTCTTGCCTCAAAAAGGGAAGAAACTAAACAAGCTGCAAACCTATATTTGGGAAGATCAGGTCCATCTCAGAGTGAGTGACTTCAGATCTTACCCTGCCTCTGCCTATAAGAGTACAAAACCCAAAAGCCACTTCAGAGATTAGCCAAAGAAAGAAAACTCTGAATAATGTAACTATTTCAGGCAGCCCAGAACAAGGAAGACCAAAAGAGTTTTAATGCAGTAAGTTTGTTTATACAAATCTACTACAATATGATGTCTGCTACATCTCAGTGTAAAAATATGGCCTGCCTCCAGCAATACACTCAGTCAATACAAAGCTGCTGAGAACTTTTATGAGTTTCAGTAGCAGTTCAGTGCCTCCACTGACAGCTTACAGCTAAAATTCTATTAATTTTCAAATCTGCCAAAGTAACTAAAGAAAGTCTTGCTCCCAAGCAATTTGTTACTGTCCTTTCCTGGAGATTAGTAGTTTCCCTGCCAATAAATAAATAAATTTATAAAAAACAAACCACAGGAGCCCTCCCTGATCCACTTCAGTAGAGAATGACTTTTGTCACAGCAAGCAGATCACACACTTTGCTTTGGGATGGTCATCATCAGCTGGTGACCAAGAAAGTGGAAGTAGTGTTATTTTCAATTGATCCATCCATCTGAACAAGATACTGTCCCTAATTTTACATTTAGATTCAGGTTAGTGCAAGCTAGCAGCTATTTGAATTTAATTAAAAACAAATGAAATGCTCCATGATTAAAAAAAGCTTTAGGTATGCTCTCATTCTCAAGTATTTTTAGAGGTTTAAAAGATTGAAGGTTTTAATTAGGATGCCTCAGCAATATGAGAGAATGAATAATTTACACAGAACTTGATTTGAGCCCAGTAAAAAGGTGGTACTACTAAACTATCCATATTTTTTATTTCTAAGTAGCATATAATCTTTTTAGTTCTGCTCCAGTCACTGCAAGCAGGCCATAGAGCTGGCAGACAACAACATGAAGAGTTTTATAACGTCTAAAGTCCAACATTTTGGTTGCTTCATAGCATTCTTGAGGTGGTTATACTTGAACAGCAACTAACAAGCTGAATTTTAATTATAGGCTGTAAAACCAGCAATGAATAAACAGAAGTTTTCACAGGTGATGTAGATTCCCTTTAAACAGCTTAATATTAAGAGTTCCACCAGTCTTGGCCATCTCTCTCTCTCTCTACTCTCCTTCCAATCCTTCACCAGTTTTGTGTTAGTTTTTAAATTGCTGGCATATGGCACTGGCTTTGCTAGACCATCAGGACTTACAACACAAAAAATGAATCAAACCTGTGGTTAATTATGGATAGTGCATAAAGTGAATTCTGACAATATTTAAGTCTTATTTCACACAGCTCTCCTGATGAATTTCTGAAAAGGAAAGTAGAGCAAAGCAATTTATTAGAGGAAGACACAAAAGGTTTTGGGTTTTTTTAATAAAAATGTCTGAAATTATTAAAATAACAACATATGAAGTTGCAGGAAACATAATACTGAAAGCTATTTTCTTAACAGATGGCACTCACTCCTATTTCACCCATGATGACCTACATTTTTTTCTTAAATTTTGCCAATATTAATCCCATTGAATGTGTTTTTTACAATTTTCCCACAAAGCAGTACTTTTAGCATTAAAAGTTTGAGAAACATATTCAAGAACATATTTCTAGCATTATAAAATATAGAATGCATAAAGGAGGAAAAGTAGGTAAACACCTTTACAAAGTTCACAACATTACACTTCTGACACAAAATTGTCTTTTCAAAGGCTGTTCAATACTGAAACAATATGCACAAAGTTTTCATCCAGCCTTGACTAGAAAACATATTTGCAGACATTAAAGCATTATCATAACTCATAATGTCTTGTAGAAAAAAAGTACACCTGTGCAATACAGGCAGTTAAAACAGAACCAAAAAAATTAAACTGATTTTCATTATTTTGTTCTACATGTTTAATTGTGAAAAGGTAGGAAAATTAAATTTATGAGGAGCTGGAAAAGAAATGTGAAAAAAAAAATTACAGTGAATGGCAACTTAAGTATAAAACCCCTAAGATTTCCATATAAAAATGCACCCAATTATTTCTCCTAACATGTTATACTGTTTTTGAGATCACATCATTAAATATGTCCAAAACCCCAAAAATCCTTAGTGTTGTTACACCAAATTAACAAGGATTTACATAGAATATGACATTAAAAAATAAATCTGGGAATGACCAAAGGCAGTTGAAAGGATGAGATTTGGAGAAGTAACATTAACAGCATTTGAAGTTTGACAATCTTCTCTTTGGTCCTCAAAAAATAAGAAAATCAGTCCACTGTTCCAGCTGCAAACAAAAAAGGTGGCAGTGGGATCTGAAAGTGCCCCAGCTCCTATTTTCAAACTCTTCTCAAATCTGTTGACTCACCTGCCCCATGATATCCCTCACTATAATGATCTTCCAGAGTAGGACACTCACACTAACAGTGAGAATAATAAAAGAGGTTTGTTGAAACTCTTCCCATATGGTTACCAGGGTGAGAGAACAAAAAATTGTTCTCTAGAGTGATTTTACAATACCACTCATGCAGATCACAGTGAGGGTGATCACTGCTTCAAATCACTTCTAAACTATAAAACATAGTGGCAAAACAAGCATGATTTTGACCTATTACTAACTGCCAGTCTATTCAGAATTTTAGTATTGTTCCCAAAATTGGCATGTAAATTTGTTCTACTCCCCATGGCATTCAATAACTAATTTTGAAAAGCCTGTCATTTGTTCTTACAGATTGTCCATACAAATCCAGCATACAGTGCTTTAAAATAACTAAAGCCTCCAATAAATGCTGCTACCTTGTGCAGAGGAATCTGACTTTATATTAATTTTACCTGGGGTTTTCACTAATTGCTCAGAGTTCACATCTGCTTTTACCAGTTTGAACAGCTCAGTTTCTCTCTGCCCCATTCCCCATGCCTGGGATACTTTTCTGGAGCTAGGTGAGGACATGGAAAAAGCATTAGGCATATGGAAGTTAAAACCAGCAGCTTAACCACCTTACACAGTAAATCTAAGAAGCTTAAACTCACCAACAAGTGCAGGAATTGTCAAGTTGGATGTTATGCATTAAGCATGAGAAAGTAAATGCATGTGACAAATACATTATTTCCCCTGTGAACATAATGATCCTCAGCTAATGTATCTAAATTAAATCACATGTTAGTTATGTCTGACAATTAAGATTTTGTACAAAAACAACCACTGTTTTTTAGATTCAGAACCACTTTCAGGGATGCTGCATGCCTGACTTTTCTTCAGAGCAGAGACACATTATTTCAACAACATTAATGAACCTTCATGTGCCCATGGACAGAAACAGGGTATTTCACAGGTAATTAAATAAATCAGGTGAAAGTAAACTTGAGTCTCCACAATTTATCGAAAACCACTAAACAGTCTTCCATTTGATCTTCCTTTTAACACACTGAACCAGAACTTCTTTGCTACTGCTAACTTAAATAAGTAGCAACACTGCTAGTTTACACAATTATTTCAGAATACTCTGAAATTCAAACACATGTAGTCATATGGATGCTTTTGTGACAGCAATAAAATATTCTTTATAAAGGAAAATACCCCTTCCTTACCCTTAACATGTTACCCCTTGTTCACTGCAGTCTAATGAAGGAATTTTACTAATTGACATTTGTGGCAGCAGCAGCTTGATGCCACGAGGCCAAAAGGCAATTAAAGGTCACTGCCTATTAGATTACACCAGACTGATGGCAGCACATTTGGAAGCAAAGGCAGAAGCCCCTGAGCTCTGACTCATGCAGAGCCTCAGATCTGGACATTTCACTGGGCTTTCTGAGCTGCCCCTGCACCCAGATCAGCCAGCCTGCCACCTGCCTCAGGTGGGCTCTCAGGGGGTCTGCAGCCTTCCTCTCTACCAAATACACCTTCAGCAGCTCTGTTCCACTTCTGCTGCACTTTCCATGACAAACCCCATAGCTCTTGCAGGTCATAAAACTCTTTCATTTGCAATACCTATGCCAAGTATAGGCATATTGATATTCATGTTTTCTGTGCGTGCATCTGAAGTGATACTAGCACCTTGCTCTAATGTTAATGATCTCTTTATAATCAAGTATTAATAGGCACATCTATTTTTTCTATGACAATGCCCTTGTGTTTTAAATGCACACATCATATCGAGTGCACTACAGTCAGACTTCTGGGCTATAAGTTAAATGAAATGTGATGCATGGTTATGTAACTCAAAAAAATCATGAAGTCATCTTCCCACAGGTGACAACTGAATCACAGAATATTCCGAGTTGGAAGGGAACCACAAGGATCATTGAGTCCAAGTCTTTGGTGAATAGCCTGTAGAGCACAGCTGGAGCATCCCACACAGAGCCAGACACCCAGGCAAAGACTGCATCAGTGATTCCTTATTTCTTATGAGATACTATCAAAAAGGCCTCCAGCTAAAGCCAAAATCCCACTTCAGAAGCATTCCACAAATTCTGTGACCCCACAGGTGATGCACACTGGAGCAGCTGGTGATTAGCTACAACCCATGGAGAGGAGGAATTCATGGAGGAGTGTCTCCAAGAGAGGGACCCCACACTGGAGCAGGGCAAGAGAGTGAGGAGTCAGCCCCTAAGGAAAAAAGAACAGCAGAGACAACGTGTGACTACAGCCCTCCTTCCCCACTCCCTGCTCATGGGAGGAAGGAAATAGATTTGGAGGTTGAGCCCAGAAAGAAGGGAGGGGTAAAGGGAAGGTGTTTTAAGATGTGGGTTATTTCTCATCACCCCATATTTGACAGGCACTAAATTACATTAATTTCCCTCAGTCAAGACTGGTTTGCCCATGACAGCAATTGCTGAGTGATCTGTGTGTCCTTATCTTGACCCATGAACCTTTTATTGTATTTTTGCTGCTCCACCCATCTGAAGGGAGTGACAGAGTGACTTGGGTGGGCACCTGGTGTGCTGGTCCCTGCTTATCTGCCCTTCCTCACCAAGATCTTTACAAATACAGGAGAGATTGAGACTTCACAACTTGCAGGGGTAGTGAGTTGCAGCAGGAGATGCTGAATCATGCCCTTAACAGCTGTTACTTAGCTATCACCACCTCCTAATTAGTGGGTTTTTTTAGATTTCCTCAATAGCTCTATGCTGCTGGAAAAAAAACACAAAACAACAAAAAGAGGGGGGAAAAAGCCAACTCAACAAACAAAAAACCCAGACAATTCAAGTTTGAAATATAAATCATATGTAAAAATGTCAAAGGTGAAGTACAAACTATAATTTGACAAGATGGAACAAACAGCCATAGAAAATGTTTGTTATACTACACTCATGATAAATCAAAATCCATTGAACTTTTAAGTTCTAGATTTTGCAGCCTGTCTCACTCCATACAGTGGAAAATCCAATTTATTTTGGAGTTCCAAAGCTTGAGTTAAACAATGAATGCTTTCCCTATTTCCCCTGAAACAATGGTTTTCCCTCAAAAGTTGCTGGCAAGATGCTGAATGGATTTAAGGGTAAAACTATAAACTAGCTTTTCTTCAGGTACATTTTACTTTGCTAACCACCTGTTACTATGATTTCGTCCAGTGCTGGCAAAAACAAAAGCAGGCAGGGAGTGGCATATGACTCATCACAATGTATTAAAAACAACATTAACTGTTTAAACCTTTAGAAGTGAAAAGTTGTTGCCCAATAAAAGTTGGCACAAAGAAAAAATTAAAAGTAAAAATCACACAAGGGGATGGGGCCATTCTCCAGTCCTCCTTGTTCTTCTCATTACCAACATCAAATTTTATTGGTGTCCCTCAACCAGAAACACAGTTTTTTCTGTCACCACAGTGAGTACTGCTGCTTCTGGACCATTAATGTAGCTGACAGTTTCTACCTTTTAGCTCATTGTAAGAGCCCCCAAGAATTAAAATTATTTCTTTTTGTAGCATTTGACAGCTTTTTAGAGGTTCCAAACAAATGCAGTGCTTCAGAAAGACTAGTGTCAACATTTTGATTAATTCTTTATTATTAGACTTTTAAAGTAGAATAATAACTAGATTTTTCTGAAAGCATAATTCCTGCTGTTTAAAATAAATTACAGCTTTTGTAATACATTCAAACACTCCTGTGGACAGTTGTAAAATTTTTGGATATTTAAGCACTGGGGAAAAAAAAGGATAATTTTTGCTACTTTTCAAGGTAAAGCATCATATGAAATCTGGTCTTAGATCAAAAACTTTTTCTTTTCTTTAATAAATTGCCATCCTCCAAAAATACAGCAGCAGAACACAGATGTCCTCCAGATCCGGAGGCAGAGAAGTCACCTGTAATTCTCTGAAGGGAAGAACAGTGAATGTCATAGTAAAATACACTGCTGCACTGAAGGCTTCTTAAAGCTTTTTCATAATTTTATCATCAACATAATTTTATCATCAATTTATTTTCATCATTACTCTGATGCTCACTATTGTGTCTCCAGCAGGCAGTGTTTTACTCCCTATGAGACAACACCTTTCCTAGTTTTCTCTCACAATGTTAATGATCTTGCAACTTCAGTTGATGTGAGAATGTACTGCTATTCTGAAAAGTTCTTGCTATGGTTTGGTCATGTGCCTCCACAACAGACATTTTGTGAGAGAGATGCAAAAATTTGGGAAGTTTAAAAAACTCATTGAACAAATACTGCAAATTTTACATTTTCATAAATTCACCTGCTTATTCATCACTATTGATAATTATACTTCATCAGGTTTTACCATTTTTCATCCCTCATATATGGTTTGATAAGAAGTGCAACAAAAAAAAAAAGTATGATGTCACATTCTTAGGCAAGCACACAAGGATAAAATAAGATTAAAAACATATTAATGTAACAGAAGCTCACTGATTGAAACTGAGGAAGCTACTCAGTTTTATACACATAACTCAAATTATACTGTTAACATTTTACTCAGTCTTTAATCTTTATTTCTCCTTGAGAAGTAACTACTTCAATAATCATAATATTTTTCTGCTTAGTAGGAAGCTTCTTCCAGCCTAAAGAAACAATGTCATCTTCATTTTGTCTTCAAATACCTGGTGCTACAAGAATCTGCTATATGAATTTAAACAAGAATATGACCTTTTCTCTGAAGCAAATGTGAGTGTAAGGCACATAAACTAGGAATCAGTGAATAAGCAACAGCCACTAGAGGCCAAAGCCATTCTTCATTCACTATCACACATGGCAGGATTGGGGATTCAGTCTCATATTCTCATTTCTACTCTAGAGGAGCCCACCAATACCTGCAACCTTCTCTTTCCGTCTCCTGCAAGTCTCTTGCACACAAAACCTTTGCTGCGGCACAATTGGAAAGAGGGGCCCTGGAGCTACACAACTACACAGCTGCTGGTCTTCATTTCCAAGGCCACCTCTGAAACATGACAAATCTTCTGCCTTCTGATGTGTTTGTGGTTTTATTTTTGTTCTTCAGCTGGTGGACAAATAAAGAAATTACCAGAGGTTACATAAGCAAAGACAAGAAAAATTTACCCCATCTTTTTTCAAAAGATAAGGCTGGCAGAAGCACATGTTCAAGCATGTACTGAAAGACAGAGATGGTCTCTTAGAGCTGCTCTTAGAAGAAGAACCAAGTTCTTTTGGCTTCACCAAGCAAGGAAATTATGTCCATCAAATGATTGAAAAGTGTATGCTTCTGCTCAGTGAGGGTGTGATGAAAAGATTTTCACTGGTAAGAATATGGATTATCTATATCACTTTTTGGGAGCAAAATGCAGAATCTCACTTGATAAAACCCTCACTGTAATGTCAGTAAGAAGGCAACTTGTTCCCATTGCTAAAATGGGAAGGGTGACCCAGCTGATTGTCTGTCTCAGACACAGTAGTTGCTACTTTTTCTCTGCACTTAAGCATAAGCAATCTAAAGTTTCCATAACAGGAGACAAGACTCATGCAGCTTTAAGTTACTTTTGGCTATGCTAATTAGCTATTTCAAGCACTTAAAGTTTATAGTCTTGCCAAAGTAGGAAGCAGTAACTATTAAAGAGCTGAATTTTTTGAATATGTGTGTGGCATACTCTGCCCTTAAACCAAGGAGAATGATCTGTCACCCTGGCACCACAGGGCCAAGGAGTTCACAACCTTGTCACATCACCTCAAGCCAAACAGCCTGACACACTTGGCATTTGCAAGCAACAATTTGCCCTAAAAGATTCATTTAAATTATAAATAATACCATGCTGTATTAATGAATGAAACTGTGCCTGTATATTTCATCCACCTTTCTGTAATTTTGCACTTATTTTTTACTGAAACAAATCCTAAAAATTACTTTATTCTGGGATTATATGAAATCACCAGTCTGCTTGTTCCAAACACTTCCTTTATCTAAATATGTGTTTCCTGTTTTACATCAAAATATATGTGACTAAAACTAAAAAATACAAATTATGCTTCCGTGAGGTAGGTAACCTGCATATTCACCCCTCCCAACCACAGATGCCATCACTGATACCCAGATGTAACAGTTCATTTTGGTCTTAAAAAATAAGAAATCTAATTTGTTTCAATAGCAGCTAGTAAGATAAGTTAAAAAACAGCCTTTTTCTTCCTTTTTTTTTTTATAATTTTATGTAGTAGGTTTACCTATGCTACTATTCATTGGACAGGTTAGTACAAATATTCACAGGAAATTCCAAAAGAAATCGGAGAGAAGTACCTTAAATTTGTAGTCATGAGCTTGTACACAAAAGCTAGGGCTGTACATTAGGAGTTTTTTTTGCATTTACAAGCATATATGCATGCTAAGATTTGGCCTTTTTTCCCTTCAGATGGAATTTTGTTCTGTACGAAGTTTTTCAAATAAGGTTATTAGTAAAGAGCCAGCAGATAGCATTGTGCTGACAATATTCAGCTTAAAAATTACAATTAAATACCTTTCACAAGTGAGATGAAACAAAATAGTCAATGTACATAATACTTGTACCAAAGAACTCAGCTTGGAATTTTAGGTTGACAAAACTAACAGAAAATACCAACAAACACCAGAATACACAAAGTTTCCATTAAATTTCTTTTTAAAAAATTTACGTGGACTGAGGATCGCTTCTTTCACTGCATTTTCCAACATTCAGGAGAGCAGTAAAGAATTCTTCTAAAGACTCAGTAACATATGGAAGTTGCTTCTGTAACAGCCATACATTCAATTTTCAAGCTTGTAAAAATGAATTTAAGAGAGCCACTTAAAGGCAAATTCACTTTGAGCACCAGCTACTGGTTTTTTTTTCCTTTTCAAAAGATACAGAGCTATTCAGTGAAATTGCACCACGTGTTAATGTATCTCAAAAGACAGGGTGTTACAAAATATTAATGCATTGCAAGAACATATACCAACAGGATTGTACTAGGTCAGTATGAAAATGGAAGTATTATTGTTAAGATAAATCCTAATTCTCATCTCAGTCTTCTGCCGCTGCTGTTAGAGGAGCAGTGAAATTTTCCCCTTTTGTAACTGTTCAAATGCTGTGAGTTTCATATCCCTGTAAACCTACCTTGCTATCAAAGTTGCCTGTCAATGTGGAACACTAGAAAGATTAGGACAAGCAGACAAGGTCTTGAGCAGAGTTTTTCACAGGTTTCCTGCATGACTCCATGCAAAGTCACAAACATATCTGCTCCACAGGAACCCCCTCTGTAAATAAAACTGGCATGGGTGGGGCAGGTCTATGTTCATTTCTGCCTCAAACAGAAATGTTTTGAAAGTCATTAGGCAATCACAAAACTTTGTTTTTTTTGGTTTGCTACTCAAACATAAAACTTCTCAGCTTTATCAGGGAACTGTTTTGTAATAATGCTGATAAACTCCACTATCTTCATAGGTGAAAGGATCCTACAGCAACTGGGCACCTCCCATTGGAGCAGTATGGCAGCACCTATCAACAGAAATAACCAAGTGAAAGTCTTTTCCACTCCTTGCTCTCCTCCACTGACACCTTTACAGCTTCCAGCTTAGAGAAACTGAAAACATATGTGGTTTTTAATGTGCTTTACATTAAAAAGAAGCCACATCTAGCAAAGATTCAGTGCTTGTGCCTGCTCCATACTTCAGCTCTCATGACTCATTTTCAGCTTTCCAGAGGAAAGCAAGTTCCTACTGGCATCATAGAACTAGTGATACCTTTTACATGCTCACCAGAGAAACAGATTCAGCCTAAAAATTCACCAAGCTTAAAGCAGTGATTAAACCTACACAAACACAGGTGCAAGTACAATAAGATATTAGTGCAAAGAGCAGTGCCATATTCTGGTTTACAAGTATGAGATCCATGTAAGTCTATGAAGGGACTTTAAAAACATCAGTTTATATACAGGACTGTATGAACTGCACACTTTAGAATACCCAGCCTTCCAAAACTTCAATCAAATATGTAAATGACATGCACATAAGGCCTGCAACATCCTAGCTGTCCTATGTGCTCTAAAATACTAGTCCCTACAGGTACAAAAGGACAACAATATATTTATGTATATACACACACACACACACAAACACTAAAAAGTTAAAATGCAGCACAAGCTGCTAGCTAGAAAGGTCAAATATATTATCAATGTTCCTACACCAAAAGAGAAATTGTCAAGTATTCAGAATGCATTGTGACTACATTTACATTATTTTTATTTTATTACATTATTCTCTACATATTAGAGAAGGTAACATGCCACAAGTGCCATGATTGGAAATTATTCAGGACAGAATTTTCTCCTATTGCTAAATCTCAAAATTAGAGAACACCCAGGCAAAAAAAAACCCACCAGCAGGACAAGAAGTTTTTCAATGTTACCCATAACAAATCTCAACCTTGCCCAAGTCCTATATTTGGCTGCAGTCTAGAGAGAACATTTCAGAATGAGACAAACCACAGAGTCCAGTGGTGCAATGAGTGAGAGTCCCCCTTCCTAAATCAGTAGGTCATCAGTGGAAACCCCAAAGCTTTAGACTGAAGGGAACCCAAATACAGCACAACCCAACAAATTGTATTTTTTCCCTATTTCCCCCAAAAGTAACACAGCTTTGAGGCATTTTTGAACAATTACCCTTGTCTCAGCAGAATAAAAGGTTACATTAGCACAACTTCAGGTTTACCTATTCCATTTCTTTGTTACTTCCTTCCATTCTTCTGGACATCCAATTAAGCACAATGTCTTACCCCAAAAGGGGACAGAACTGCTGCCTCTTCACAGCTATACTGCAATGCTCTCCTATTCTCCACTGACTGAGGGATTCTTCACACCAGGAAGCTTTTTACACAGCTTCTTTGGTCATGCTCTCTCTAGGCTAAAACAGGCTCCACACCAATTTAACCCCTGCTTTCCCTGAAGGAAAGCAACACAGCCATGATAGAAGGATGACAGACTTACAGTGACTGGGTAGGACCACTGCCACTAGGAAGAATCCAAATCTCTTCTCTTTCAGAAGTGAAAGTATGAGCTATGCCATTAGGCAAGATGGGGCAAGCTCACATGAGTCTTGTGTTGGATCTGAAAAACAAACCAAAAAAATCAGATGAGAAATAAAACTTCCTGCTTCATTGTCCTTTCACACCCGAGAAGCACGAGGGAAGTAGCAAGTAGAATATATGAATATTTGTATATAGGAATATCTGAAATTTTTTCTGGCTTGTTTTCTGTGCATTGTCCTCTCCCAAAATATTTCCCTAAAATACAGCATCTGCAGTTAACATCTTTTTCTGAAAGTTATGCATTAAAAATTCAGGTCAGCCACATTCTCCTGTACAACTAAGTTACTAAGTCTACTAATACACTATGAGAGCGATGCATTTTGTAATAGAAACCCTTCTTGCTCCAAAGATCCAGAACTCTGGCATAAGTGTACAACTCTACTGAGGCTGTGAGGAACCCACCCAAACATCTTGTCAGCACAAAACAAGAAGAATCCTGAACAGAAATAGATGCTGGGGTACTTTTTGACAAACTTGTATCATTATTCAGCCATTGCTTTGAAGCAACTAACACAGGGGTTTGACATTTAGTCAAATGCACTTTTTCTGAAGACAATCCAGTTTTGCAGTTTTAGCAGCCTGCAGGATTTCTCTGTACAAGGAAAACACTGCCAAACAGAAATTGCTTATGACAAAGTTTAACGTGCTCCATTTGGGCTAAAAAGGAGCAATGGTTTAGTTTGCCTTCACATTCGTGGACTGCATGGTCCTTTATTCCAATTATTAGATTTGAATTTCTACTGCACGCAGTCTGTTTCCATATCAGCTAGATGACAGATCTTCCAAAAGTCTGCAATCAACCAGCCCCAGACAAACTAGTATCTGAGTCCACAAGCTGCACTGTTTATAAAAATTAGCACATTGTTAAGCTTTCTCCAATGCTGAGGCTTTCCTGATCCTTCTTCAAAATCAACATGAGAAACTGAGAATTCTTCAAATTACTAGTGATAACAGTTTTGAATTTAGATTACTGTTACAATTTTACTTTCTTAGCTATTACTTCTACATGCTGTCATAGAGTTTGAATTCAGTAATGAAATTGAATTCTTCTGTGGTTCTTGAATTGTCATTACTGCCCTTATTTAACATTATTCTTACCATCTTAGCATATTTTACAAGGAAAAATTAAATTCTTTTCCCTGTTCTCAACTCTGAGTTCTGAGCTATATGTTCCCTTCTCCTATCAGTTGTCTACATTTAATATCTCCTAATTTCACATTTACCCTCAATTTCTTGCTCCTTCTGTTTCAATTCCTAAAAATTCCACTGTCCCCATCTGGCTTGTAGTTTAACATCTGTGATTTAATTTTAGGATAATTCAACACATGAACTTGTGCATTTTTAATCATCTAAGTATTAAGGGTGGAAGTTTTTTAAACTAGAGTAGGAAAGAGCACTTCACGTTTTAAGTTTGATTTTTTATTAGCCAAAATTCTTTCATTGTACTGCCTTTTAAGATTAGAATCCTAAAATAGCTATTAATATAAGAGCCTATTGACATTTTTAGCCTGTAGGAACATGCAGGGGGCAGAGGCAGCTGAAATAACAACATATTTGAGGGATGAACCAGCTTTATGATTTTATTACTCAGCCTTTCCCAAATCTATGGCTGGCATTTTTCCCAGTAACTCAAAAATTAAGCCGTTCTACATTTGAAACTTCCAACTAATCATGTATTAAAAACTTCTCATGGTTAAGGCAACAGAATAACCTTATAAAAAGCCTTCAAAAAAACCCCAACAAGCTATATCTGAAAAATTTGTGCTTTTAATTATTTGTGCTATTTGCATGAATGCTGTAAGAAAAACAGGAAAAAATTGATCTGATATAGGTTACAAAGAACTATGTTAGTTACTAGGAGTATATTTCATATCACACTGAAGTGACAGGGGCTCTAGAAGGACCCTAAAGGAAAGGGACAGATATAAGAAGACACAGTCTAAGCATCCTTCACTGGGCACCTCAGGCCATCAGCAATTCAGGAAGCCAACAGCTGTATCAAGCACTAAGTCACCACAAAAAGCCAAGTAATGCATTTGCTGTTCCACAATCTTTCCACATTTTTGCATCAAGTTTTCCTCCTTCCAAAATGAAATTTCCCCCACAGTCTGCAGGTCCAAAAAAGGCTTTATGTTCCCCCTTGGTCCCCAAACCACTCTACTCAAGAGATTCTTCTGATCAGTAAGCATAAAGAAGCACTCATATGATTTTGTTTCTGAATATTTTGCAACACGGGTACACAATTTCTAAAATCATCTGGGTAACCCAGATCAGTTTAATGACACTGTTGATTGATTTATAACTTCTTCTGTGTCTGTGCAATAAAAAAGTAACCCATAGTTGTACAGACATACTCAAAAACATTAGATGAGAAAGATTCTTGAGCCTGATGCACTGGAATAGAAAGACAAACTGAGCAATAAATACATCTCGTGAAGGATGACTATAGATGATGTGAGCATCATAGAGGGATGTTCATTTAATGCAGAACTGAGAAAATTAGTTATTTGGTACCCAAGGAAAAAAAACCAAACATGCAATAACTGACCTTTTAACAAATCTACAGCAATTAATTAAGCTGGTTTGTACTCTATTAGTCCTAAGGAAGCTACATATTTCTAACTGTTTTCAGAAGAGCTACCAGGACTGTAAGAAAGACTCAGTCTGGCAATAGAGTGCAATTTGGTGTAAGTCTGCATTGAGCAGAACTGGACCCTTGGGGAGGAACCAGCCAATTCTCCCCCTTCTCAAAGTTAGCCATTTGTCCCCACAGCAAGTTCTACCAAAGCTGGTAGCACCATGACTACAGAGAGAAATTAGAGTGGAGAATGAATCAAATTAATAATCAAAGAGGGACAAAGCCAAATTTTTAGCCATAATATTTGCAGAGTCATTTCACTGCACCAACATGCTGCAAGCCTAAAGATGATGAAAAGAGCAAACCAGGCATCTGCTGACTGCAGGGTAGAGCAGAGCTACCTCTACAAAAAAAAAAAAAAAAAAAAAAAAAAAAAAAAAAAAAAAAAAAAAAAAAAAAAAAGGAAGGAAGAACAAAGTGGGAACAGTAAGAAAGGAAATAACTTCTCCAAAACAACCTGAACCAGACACACCTTCTAAAATGTATAATTTAATGAATGTAAGCAAAGTTGTCAAGTCTGACTGAAACCAAACATTAAAATCTTACTGTTTGCCTGATGGATAAGCTAGTTTCAAGTGTCATTATACAGTGCTAGCTTTAATTGCTCCCAGCTAAATATAGCTTTCAGAATTTAATAGCTCCCCCTCAGATTTTCTGTCTTTCAAGGAGGGAAAAATCTTGTTAGAAAAAGCACACAGGCATGCAGAGTGGCATGTTACCACAGAGAAGCAGGAAGCAAACCATTAAGATGATTACATTAGTCTCCAACACTCATTCAGAACTCCTGTTTTTCAAGAGACCAAATGCTTCCCTGTTCCACCACTCTGGTTCCAGTTGCAGCAGGTGATGGAAGCATGCATACCTTTCCAAACTGAGCCATTTTGCTGCTTTGTTAGCAGACTGTAAATCTTGCCTGCCCTGTGCTTCCAGCCAAAGATGCTGTCTTTGCCAGCAAGCTGCCATGGTGCCCACACACTTCTTCCTGTGCCACCTCTCTGGGCACCACAGGGCAGGAAGAGGAGCAAGGCTACACACTCATGTTCAATCTGCCCCTTTTCTGCAGCCACTGGATTGGCACAACCTCCACGAGGGGGTCCAAAAATCCGTGGAACAGATGAGACTGCAGCGCTCTGATAAAGGCATGAAACAACTTCTCTTTTCTGCCTTCTAATAGCCTACAAAGATCTCAAAAAAATGCAATGAAAAGTTCCATATAGCAAGCTTCATTTTCTCCTCTCCGAGCTGATAACGGGTCTCACTCAGAAAATTTGGCTGACAGCTAGAAATGTGTTCTACGAATTCAGCATTTCTGTTCACCTTCATTTTGGAGGTCATTATGTAATTAAAGCTCTCACACTTTTTCTACAATCCATGGAGTTAAATTAAAAGTAACCACTGCTGCAATGACACGTTTTCCCACTTTCCCTCAGGCCAGAACTCAAAAGTTTGCTCTCTCCCTTCCAAATCATCATCTGACCATCTTACTATTTTCTCTCTGGTTTCATCCATCCCCTTCTGCTTCACTGAGCAGGGAAAACAAGAATAATGCTACTTATGGAAAATAAAGTATTTACCAGACCATAAGAATCACCAAATGCCACATTGCCTGGCCCTTCACTTCAGCTGTAAAGTTCCAGGATTGCCTGTGTTAGAGCTGTGCAAGCACTTTGGAAACACTGTCTGGAGGGCTGCCAAGAAGTACCTACCACACTGAATAAGACCAAAGGTAGTATGCCACTGATTTTCTGCCCTCTGACCTGCCATTTCTGCAGAGCAGACCAGGCTGAATAGGACAGATTAAAGTAGCTCCTTTACCTTGTCTTATTGCTGTTTAACCTGTCTGTTTGCTATTGAAGAGAGGTTTTAAAGCAAGCCTTCTGACATGCACTGGGACATCCGTGCTCTACTGAGAGCTGAGGCTCCCTACTGCCAGTGCAGGTGCAGACTTCATTTACCAACTTCTGGTAAAGCACAAAAGCATGACACCCATTAAGATCTTTCTTTCTGAAGTAACAAATCAAAGTGTGGATAAACAGCATCAAAAATAGAGATGAGTACTGGAGGCACCTTGTATACTAGATCCGGTTACTCTTACAGAACACATTTTTATTTTAAAACTGCCTACCACAAGGAACTACTTGGAACAAACGGAGGTTAAAAAAAAACTTGCAAAGTGTACAAAACATCACACATGTACTGTGGATAAATATAGTCCTACATCTATGTGTTAGCTGCCATGAATCAGAGCTCAGTGCCCCAGAACTCCACGGGGCTGTTCCGAGTCGAGCTGTTCTGCTCTGAGACAGAGGCAGGGCAAGCAGCCTGTGAGCCAGGTCCTGAGCACCAAGCACCCTCTCACCCTCTCCCCACATCTGAAATCACCGTGTGAGGTGCACCACACGCTGCCTTTTAAGAAATCAGCAGAAAAACCCACAGAGCAAAAGGAGGAGGAAGAGTGGAGATGAGCCAAGTGCAGCATCAGACACTTTCAGCTTCAGAAAGGAAGCACGCAGCTACAGTGGACAGACACATAATGCTTCCAAATCTGGATCTGGGGATTAGCAGGGGAGAAAAGATCCCCAAAACAGGTAATTTGTTTTCTTGTCATCCGTAACACCAAAGAGATTTTGCTCTCCTGTCCAAAATTAGAACATCTACAGTGTAACTCCTTCCCCTCTTGAGTCACGTGTATATAAAGAAAGCCACAAAAAAAAAAAAAAAGAAAAGAAATAATTATCAGGACAATTGTGGCCTAAATAGTCACAAAACGGTCGTGAAAGCATTAATTCAAAAGCAATTATGTTAAAACAACAAGATCCATCAGAGTAAATATATAACATCCACGGGAATAAATAAATGCCACCATACAGAAGCTTCAACCTAATCACAGTATGTTTATTCAGAGACATTTTCTCAAACAAACAAAAAAAAAACCATTAAAAAAATCAACTAGATGTGACTAGTCAAGATGTTGACAAATTCCATAATCTATATTTACCAGATGTTTTTCTCTACATCTGATGACCTGCAAATTTGTCTTAGCTGTAGCAATAGCTGCTGATAAACCTTGGCAACAGCTACTACTGTATTTGTGACTGAAAGAAAGTTACATGTAAGTATTTTCAGTTGATTATTTATACTCAAATGCAACATGAGGGTTTTTTTATGTTTATAAAATAGAAAAAGTCACATTTAAGTGAACAGTTTCACATAAATTGGCTTTCCCCTTCTCCCTTGCTCTTTATGTATTTCTCTGCTGATTCAAAGCTATATTCTATCTAGGGTGTTCAAGGTTACTTAAGGAGGTGGGGGGACAGACTCTAGAGATTATTTATATGGCAGGACTTCAAACAATTGATCCAGCTATATCTCAAGTGGGTTGATAAAGAGGCATTAAAATAATGAGGAGAGAGAAAGGTGGGCGAAACATTTCAGAGTCACTCAGCAGGACTCTCCTGCTCAAGGGCTCTCAATTATGAGAGAAGGACACTGACCATGAAGGACAAGGTGACACACCCAGGGAGGGAGTTAGAGATGAAAGTTGGAAGTGAGAGTTGGACACCCACACAGCCTCAGTGTACAAGTACAGGAAAATGAGAATGTGAGCAAGAAGGACTCTTATCTCAGATTGTTTGATAAAGGGCTGAAAGTCCTAGCACAGACTAGAACAGGGTTCAGGCAGACAAGTAGTCTGCCCTGGTAAGCAGGCATGATGAGATAAAACATTCTTAATTGTTTGTGTACTTACAAAAAAAGAGGCCTCCACTACAAAACTAACACACCTGAATTAAACACAAGATTAAATAATAGGGACAATAGCATCTTAGTGGCTAAAACATAATGAAATGCAGGAGCTAGTAAAAAAAATATCATAGAGGTAGGGAGTGTTCAAACAAACACCACTTAATATTGTGATAGATTTAGAAATAACACCTCAAACACACCATTGCAAAAGAACTTATGGAATCCAACTGAGTAAAAAAAAGAAATAAAACAAAATGCACCAAACCAAAACCAACCACTCTTAAAAAGGACAGCCTTGCTCAGAGTCCACAGTAGATTCAAAGAAACCAGCCCTGCAACAGACTTTATTTTATTAGAATGAAAAATATCCCAGTGAGTTGGGCATTACAAGAGATTAGCTTGTGACTCATACAAAGTTTAAGTAGTCAGGTAGATTGAGGAGTCCAGACTCTCTAAATTGAAAATGCTGAGTTGCTGCTTCATTAAATGTGCATAAACAAATCTGAAAATGTCTCATGGGATGCAGCATGCAGTAGATAACTTGAAAGATGAAATAGGCACAACTAGATAAGCACTTCACCACAGCTCCCAAAAGGCAGAGAAGAAGTTGACTAAAGTTGCACCTCATATGTTGAAGTACAGGAATAAAGTTAAATAATTTCAAATCTATGATCTGTATTTCTAAAGCAGACAAAAAACCCAGTTGGAGATATTCTCTGATGGCAGAAAAGCAAACAGAATGCCTGTCTTTAGAGTTGAAGCTGAGGGGAGAAAAGCAAAAAGACATCAGCCCTACTATAATCAGTATCATGCAGTCACTAGTAATAGAGTAACTTTCTACAAAAAAATTAAAACCAGAAATCATAGATCTCATCCAGACTCAATAACAGCTGCACTAAAAAAGGTTGGCAATGATCTTATCTGGTAGAAGAATTGCCAAGTGACTGACTGGCCACAGACAACAAAAAATTATCAGGCTGGACATGGATCACCAGAAGAAGTTGCCAAGAATTATGTTGGAGCTAGTTATATTTAATAGTCCTACTACTGCAAGGGAATTGAGGTGTCTGCTAAAAGCTGCTGCTGACAGAAGATACAGAAAGGCACATCTGATGCACAGAACAACTAGGACACCACGTGAGAGGAGCCACACGAACAGAAGCAGTGACAGGGAATGCAGCTCACCAGCCCTGCAGGCAAGGGCAGGATCCAAGAAGTAAGCCAAGCACAAGTTCTGCTGAGACAGTGGGAGGTGACCAAGGAAAGGAAGGTACTTGCATGGAATATGTGTCTGATCAACTCATTACTAAATTGATGAAGGTATGAAAAGAGAAAAAAGCTACTCATGACATAAATTAAAGCATTTCCTACAGAGCCATATAGAGAAGCATCAAAAAAGGCACTGCCAGTATCTAATCTGGTTCAGAAAATTTAAAAATAGCACCTAAGACAAGTTTATGCAAGGAAGATTGACATCAGAATGTTGTCCTGAAATGAAAACCATGAGCACACCTAATCAGCCATATCACAAGATTCCCTGCATCTCTTCAAGTTAAATGCAAGTCTCCTAAACTGACTAGGGGAAAGAGAGCCTCCCCTACACAAAGAGAGAGAAAACCACTTTATAAAGGGTGCACATGCTCCTACAAATACCGAGAGAAAATACCAATTTTATCCAGCCGGACATACAAACTGGTTGTGGTTCTTTTAGCCAGAATCCTGGAATAAAGTTTTAGTCCAAACACTTAAGCTTTGAAGTAATTTGTTAATGAGAAAAGCTTTGACTTTAAGGTGATGCTTGGGAACTTTACAAAAGGGAATATACAGATGCATTGACTGCAGCAAATACTGAACATGAGACTCCAGGAACTCTCCTCCAGTGGTATTATGTGTCAGTACAGCCACCTTCAGCAAGTCTTTATATACCACTTGCCAATGTTATTATCGCTGATTTAATCTGGGCTGAAAACTGACCTTGCCTTAATACTCTTAGGTTTCCATTAATAAAAAGAAATTACTTTGTCTTTACTTGCTCACATGCGTTTCTTCTGAGCAAAATTTTTGTATGTTTTATGGGATTTTTTTAAGGAATATAATTTCTAAAAGCAGCAGACCAAGGAAATGTTATGTCTTAGAATCTATGTTTAGGCTACCAGTCATAAATAGCTTCAATTACATCAATTCTGACAATGAAAGTTACACATATTTTCTTCTTGATTTGATGTCAATGCTTTGCATGTCCTTGCCTTTCCAAAGCAACAGCAGTCCCCAGAGCTCTGGGACTCAGACACAGAGAAATAAACACGTCAGAATCTCAATGCAAGGAGGAAGTAAGAGATTAGAACAACTCCCTTCTTCAAAGTCAATCCAAGCACAAATCTAACTCATCCAAGCCTTGCAATTTTTGTCTGCACTCCTCCTACATTTCACAAAGCATTTTTGCATGCAAATGTGTCAGTGGCATTCAAAGACTGGGCAGAACAGCTTCATAAGATGACTTGGATGTATTTACTCAAAACACCCTCATGATTTTCAAGGGCCAAAAAAACCTACAAGGACCTAAACAAGTAGTTGATAAACCAGGATAAAAAGAGAAAAAAAAAATCAAGCTTTGTACATTAATATTTAAGAAAAAATATAAAATCCTGCTTTCCTGCCCTTCATCCCTAGTTCCATTACTGAATACCATCCTCCCTCTCAGCTGTAAGTGCATTATGCTGGGCTAATGTAAGACATGATTTTATCAATAAATTAATGTACAACAAATGCACAGCCTATACCATCTCTCTTCCAAGTAAGCCATTACAAGGTAGATCAAGTAGCAATGCACTTGCAGAGTGTTGAGTAATGATATTAAGAAATAAAATCCCTCAAGAATTCTAGTTCTGCATGATGTCAATGCAGGCCATAGTGAGAAAGGCACTGCATCTTTCTAATAGTCAAGAGACAAACTTTTCTTTTTAGCTTCGAACATAAAACTCACGTAACAGCAAGCAAAGATGATCCTTTTGTCCTGGAGACTGAACTACTATTCAAATTTAGCAAACAGTTCTCATCCTGCACTGAATGGAAGGGTGTGTTTGTGCTAACCACGCATTCTAGTCATATTAAAGTAAATAATGCAAACTCACTTGACAAGGAGTGTTTGGTAGCTCAGTGTGAACTGTCACGTCTGGAATGCCAAGACTGAAATGGCAACCACAGTTAGGAAAACACCAATGCCTTCAAATGCTCAGCTGTGCCCCAGAAACCAAGATTTCCAAACCTACTTGAAATAGGAAGCTGTTATCTCCCAAAGTGAGAAGAGCCACTTGATGTCACTGAGACACAGCCACTGCTCTAGCAGTAAATTACTATGAAATTAAGGAAACCACTTCTTTGAAAACAGACATGGCTGACAGTACTACCAGAAATAAATGGGAAATTGCATTTTCCCTGCTCAGCTTATCAAAGTAATCAATTAGGACTAAAAGCAGATTGTGAAACTTTTCTGGTGAAAACAATTACTTGCATGCATTTAAAAAACACTCAATGGTGTCCCATTACTTAAAACCTGATATTTTAAAATGTAATATTACCTGCAAGGGATCTTCAGTACACCAACAATTGCACACACATAACATGGCAGAAGACAGTGATATTGTATACTTAAATGTTCCAGCAATAAAGAAAAAAATATTTTATAAACCACACTTATCAAATATGCCATTTTGTCAAAACCTGGCATTATTTATTTTTTCTTCTTGCAAACAAACAGCAAGTGTCATCAGCCACAGTGTTATCCTGGCAATGGCTCTGCTGTTGATTTTCAAGTGCAAGCGTTGATCCTGCTGAACTTTAAGTAATAAAGTACAATATAGTGTTATACACAGGAAAATAAGCTGTAAAATTGTGTCAGTGTGTGGAGAGAAAACTATGATTCAGCCATTCTGTGGAAAATTCTAACCTCTTATCTCTGAATCTGAAGTTCCATATTTATTCAGGGAGTGAAAAAACATGATTTCAGCAAAGCATTTGTATTCTTCTAAGAAATAGGATGTTAAAAAAGCTTGTTTTAACAAAACAAACTGGATATCAGCTAAAAGGCAAGAACTTACTTTATCCACAGTAGCACTTCCCTATCTCAGCAAGTTTTCCATCCTCAACAATTTGATACTCTCTAAGCACTGGGAGATATTGAATGAGACTTAATTTTATAAGGTTTATAAAATTATCATTATTTTGAGTGCTCCTGATTTAATGTCTTACAGTTGAAACTGGTGGATCTGAAATACAGTAAAAAAATATGCAAGTGAACACACAGATATAACTTTTTTTTTTTTTAAACAACAGGAAAGAATGAATGTGTTTTATACTTCCTGAATTTCAGCAGCTGTGGCAGCAGTGTAAGCACTATGAATTGTTAACTTCCTAGTTAGGTGACCCAGTAAAACAATATCAGTACCATTCAGTTAAGGAAGACAAAAATCAATTATAATACTTTGGCTTGATATTTTTGGCACTTAAATTTTCCTGGAATGTAAACCCAGCTGGCTGCCTTCTCAGCCTAGAAGTGATACAGATACTACAGATGTAGACAAATGAAGGTCCATGATACATCTTTGCTGTCCACAATCCTATTTACTAAACAGTATTTGTTTACACTAATAAGAGCACACATACTGAATTCACATCTTAAAAACCAGCCCTTTCTTGCCAAGACATGACAAAATCCTGTAGACCTAAACTCTTTTCCTTCCATTGTTTGGCCTTAATCAGAAAGCAAACAAGAAATATTAACTCTTCTTTTCAACCATGGTCATTTCTAGAATTCAATAACAGGACAAAATCTAGCCTAGATTCTCCTCTCTTCCTAGACATTTTGCTGTTATTTGACTTCAGTATCAAGCAAATTAGAAAACCCCAGTAGTTCTAGCTCTTTCTACAACTCAAATTCTCTCAGACAGACATCACCAATCCTCCACAGGAAGCCTAGTCCAACAATGGATGCACCCTGTTGTATGAGAGATGACCTGTATCCCAACCTCAAAGTTGCTTATTGACTTTGTTAAGGCCCAGGCAAGACTAGAAAAAAAACCACCAAGACACTGGCTGGCTTTTTAAAATTAATTTGTTCATCTAAGATTTTGAAGAGCAGAATTGCACTACACTAAGCTTCAAAATACTCAAGTAAAATTATCACAGAATGGTTCAAGTTGGAAGGGACCCCTCAGTTGAAGGGCATCTGATCTGACCCCCACTCAAGCAGAATCACCTGAAATGGATTATCCAGAAAGCTTTTGAGCATCTCCAAGGAGGGAGACTCCATTTTATCTGGCCAACCTGTGCCAGTGCTTATTCACCCTCCCAGTGAAGGAAAAACTTTCTGATGGTCAGATGGAACAATACTGCTTATTTAATAAGCAAATATCTTCAATCTTTCAGCAAAAAAATATCAGCTCCAAATAGCCTGATGCATTCTAGGTAGCCTAGTTTATTGAAGGTGACAAAGTCACTGCTAAAAAGATGGACCTGCTACCTAAATGGCTGCACAGTTCCCATGAACTAAAAGTTCACATGCCTCTCTGCTGCACAGATACATCCAGCTGAGGGGGAAAACTCCACAGTGCCCAAATTGTAGAAAAGCATCTCTCAGCAAGTACCAGCCTGCCTTGCTTTGGCAAGCAGCAAGATATCAGGGAGTGAACCTGAAAAAGCACCATAAACTCCTAACCACACTCATCTTGAGCTAGTAGAGACTCAGTAGCCCACATCCTTTGGAGCTTGCTTCATCTGCTCCCAAATACACAGACAAGAAGCACTTGCTGTCTTCAGGATTCCTGCTGCTACTGATGATTTACACATTGTTATTCTAAATCAGTCGAGTGCTACCACAGAAGATTAACAGACACTTGCTGTTTCTTTTTTTAAGGTGTATGAGACTGTCAGTGACTGAATCATGTTCATAGTGAAACTTCCTTCCTTCCTCCCGTCATAAATTGCACTTAAATTCAGATTTTTGTGCTGTCAAAGCTCTGTGTAGGCAATCTCTGCACTCGTATTTGCCACAAGCAAGATATATTGAAAAATGATACAATCACTCCCTCTCCTTCAGAATACAGTATTTTATCAGAATATTAAACAAACTTCTTTCCTGGCTGCAGAGTTACAGCCAATGTAGTCTCAGCTGCCAGGATGAGCAAGATTCATTCCACATCACATTCAGGACAGATGCCACAGTTCTGCCTCACAGCCTAAGGTAGCACCAGAACCTTTCTGACAGTAACACTTAGCAAGACTGGTCTTGAAGTCATATGTTGTCACTGCAGACAGGACAGAAGAAGTTCTGTAAAAATAAGAATTGTACATTTCACTTGGGCAACCGTAAGCATGAAGTAATTCTATCCCTCCTCAAGGCTATTTTTCTAGGCACGCTGACAAAGCAATTATCTTGGTGAAGAGGGAGACATTGCAACAAAATGTTTTCAACATGCGTGACTGGCAAGATGGAAGAAAGTAGTACCAGAGACCTATATCCTGCTCTGCTCACATGAAAACTTGAAGGGCAGGACTTAACCTTCTGTAACAAGCAGAATTAACAGTGACACAGATGGGCTTGTGCACTGAGAAGGATAAAGTCTCCGGCACACATGGCTCTTTTGCTGATTGCCAGGCTGTTCAGAAATTGTCTCTTCAGGGGTTTCAGTACTCTCTGGGCAGAGTATATGTGTGAGGCAAATGGAGTGTATCCACACAGCTGCTCCTTAGCAGAGCCATTAACACCAGGAGCTTCATTCACTTTCACCAACAACTCTATGAAAGTGGAACAGACTAAAATTGGAACAGCAAAAAAGTGTTCACTGTGACTAGGAAAAGCCTCCAGAATCATAAGTGGTATCAGATAAGAGAGAAGTGACCTAAAAGTGACCTAAGTGACTGGCACAAGAGATAGAAGATGACAGTTGTGATAACAGACTCTGCAGTATCATCATGAGCAATAATGAAATAATTGTCTGCAATTAAGATGAGAGAAACGTATGACTACATTCAGTAGGGGAAATATTTCAGATTTCTTTCCCTGAAAGCATTCATTAGAGGATACACAAAATGACCAGAAAGCCCAATACTTTTTTTTTTTTTTTTTTCCCCCCAATGATAAAAAAAAAAGTCACTATTGAAACTCAAAAGGTATCACTGCAGTAAACACAGAAGCACTTGCAAACAAGTATGAATTTCTCACCTTTGCTACTTTGTATTTTTACTGGCTTTGTTTTAAGTACAGGAATTACATACAAGTGCTGCATGACAACGGTAGCACCACATACTACCAAGGTTTTGCTGTGATTTTTTCAGGTTTCAACCAGCATGCAGGCAAAACCTGAAGATGACTTAAAAAGGTGCTAATACGTAAAGATGAATCAAAAGAAAAGTGTCCTTAATTCTCAATGAATCAAAAGAAAAGTGTCCTGAATTCTCAATCTATGCATTACATTGAAAAGGGAGATTTGTTTGCACACTCAAGTTAATATAATTGCCAAAGAAAACGTTCAGAAGGAAATAATTAAGTGTTGACATGGCAGCAGCTGTGTTTGCCAGACTAAATACAATTCAGGTATTAAAGCTCCACAACTTAAAGACTAGAGAGAAAATGTTCAGTTCAGGTACCTGCAGTTTAACAACTGGAAAGTTGAAAGCAACAAATCTGAAAATATAGATATATACACACACCCCATGGCTGGCCAAGGCATGCAGAGTATGTTTTCAATGACTTCAAAGGACGAGTTTTCACTTTCAGTCTCAATGGTTACAATATTGACAAACAGCAGAGAGACATAAAACACCCTATCTGCAGCCTTCCTCCTGTGACTTACCAGATGCTATTAGGCAGCCACTATCTTTATGTCAGGATGTCTGTCTCACAGGCAGATATACAATTATTTAGTTTAGAGATATGCCCAAGAGCTAGATGCACATAGCAACTCTCAATGTACCAGCTCAGCTTAGGGCTTAGCTGTCAGTGAAAGTCAGTTCTCTCTCTCATTTGTTCTTCCTGTTGCACATAACAGGGATTCCTGTCAAGTCTTGCTTATCAGTATGCTTTCCACAATTCAAGAGGCATGTCCAGAATAGCCTGCAAAGACTGAGACCCATTAGCAAATAGCAAACTGACATTGCAAAACCTGCTCAGCACCTGCCTGATTGAAAGCAGCTCAACTCTATTTCTTTATTTTCATGGTTAACATCATGGAGTGCCCAGACACTGAAATAGGATTAGGCCCTGCTGTGCTCAATGCCACACACCAACACGTGATTTCTACCCTAAGGAGCTTGCACTGAGTCAGGCACACCAGACAGGCAGGACAGTGCAGGCTGAGCTGCAATGGCCAAGTACGTTTCTCAGTCTCAGCTAGAATTCCTAGAGTCCTCACTGCTTTTAGTAGCAAGACAGGTACCAGAATTGCCATTGAATTTTTATTTTTGGAAAAAACAAAACAAAACAAAACCCCTCCAAACAAACAAACCCAGCTCTGATAATTTAATAATTATCTCAGTTGCGACAGTTGAATACAGAAAATCAGAAAGAATTTAAGTTCTGTTTTCTTCCTCAGCTGAGGCTGTCCTCAACTTTATTTTTAAATGTTTCAAGTGACTTGCAACAACATACATGAGCTTCATGCTGACAGAGTTCCAAAACCCCAGTGCTGTTCATTCATGTCATAACCAATTAACTGATATAATCTATTTCTGAAATATACTCTATGTGAAAGCCACAAGCATCTTCAAGATCTTTGCATGAGTAACAAATAAAAACACATTGAAGGAGAAGGAGTTACAGATTTCCTGCCTCCCAGGGTCAGACCCAGAGCTGTGCTTTTCTTAGCTATTATGCCTACTACTTTACCTAGGCTATCATAGTCATTAGCATCAACACCCACATCACTCAACCTTGAAGGCAGACAGAAAACTTCCCTCTAAGATAATTAGAAATTAACGTGGAGGAGATACATTTTATAGCAGCAGAATAAAGACAAGCACAGGACAACAGGACAGAACATTACAATACACAAAACCTCCTTGTCCTTCAGATAAATGAGAAAATTAAGCAATTAAATATGTATTTCAAGGCACAGTATTCAAGGATGTGGCACAAGTGACAGCTGCAGGAGCCCAAAAACAGTGTCTGCTCCCCAAAGTATAATGCTTGAACATAATCACTAATGCAGAAGACAGACATGCAAATTCAGCATCTCAAAGAGCAGAGCAGGGTAAATTTGGCAACATATTAGTCCTGGTCCAGAGAGCCGTTTTTAAGATCTCAGTGTATCTGCATCCTATTATCTGAAACTTGATACAGAAAAAAAGCAATTAGATTCCCCTAGAAGTTTCTCTGGTACTTTAGCAGCAGTGTATCACAGTATCTATACCCAACCTTTTACCAGCAAAACTTTGCTACTTTGGCAAGTCAAATCTTAACCGTACTTAAGTAGATTAAATTTAATGAGATCAAAATATGCTGACACAGATACTACACTGCTTCTGACATGTAAAAGTGCCCCATGCATGGTAACATACTCATTCTGCATGGTTCATCATTGTGTGGTTTTGAAATGCACTTAGCATCAAATCCAATTTAAACTTAAAACATGTTAGCACTTCAGATATGAATTAACTTTTCTGTAGAGAGGCTTCTCTCACTTGGTAACTCTGCAGAAACTGAAAACTCAGTTTTACAATTAGAAACCATAAGGTCTGGGAAATGCCACTTTTTCTCTTCAGTATGTAACAAGACCTAGAGAATGCAACAAACACGAGAATGAAACTGACACGTTTGTTTACAATAGATGTGGTTTGAACAAGACCCAATTCTTTACAACAATGTACACATATCTACTTAAAAAAACCAAATAAGGTTTTGTATAAAATTTCAGAATACTTATATTTGCAACAGTGAATGAGCTAGCCACGCACAGTGTTGCAACAGGCAGACTTCAGCTGAGCCTTACCATCATTTCCTGTCCTCGGTGAACACACCAATAATTTCAGCACAACCACAACTGTTCAGTGCACACACAGAGAACATCTCCAACACCCCAAAGTCCTCTCCCACCTTTCCTGTGTGCAAACCCAGATACTACATAAAATTATGAAAGAGAGGAAATAAGTGGGCCTAATGCAATATAAGAGGAAAGAGAATCAAGACTTGTGAACACTGTTGCTTTAAAAATGGATACAAGCCACAATGAGCTAGTTAGCTTAACCTATTAGGAGTGCAGATTGGAAAGGAATATTTAAAGACATCTTTTAAAAAACATTTTAAACATTAAAAAACCAAACCCAAGCTCATTTAAAACTGTCACTACACATGGCTTTACAGAAAATGTCCATGAAAACACATGATTTAAATACTCAAACCGGACTTACAAGCTCTGTTGAAATTAAGTAGAGTGAAACACTCTGAACACTATGAGTGAAACACTCTGGACTCTATGATTAATCGATGAAAGTCAAGGCATGAAGCAACTGCTCCCTTTGTCCCTTCTCAAGAAAACACCATCATTAGCGGCCTAGGACAATAAAATAAGGCAGAAAATTACCGCAGATTTATTAAATGACCTTTTGTCTCGCTATTCTAGATATCCTCCTAATAAAAACAAAACAGTCTCAATGAAGGATACTTCACTGTCGCTGAACTTTACACCAAAACAGTTTTCAAATAATGGACTATTTAAAAGCTCATATTGCCTAACTGGTCCTTGAATGGAAATTAAGTCAACCTAGAAACAAGCTGGATTTAATTAACCTGCTTAAGTCAGAGGCAAGAAATAATAATAATGGTGGCATTTTTTTCTTCTTCTTTATTTCACATGAGCACAGAGAGCCACAGAGTGAGCTTTGCAAAGGTTTCTGAAGTTCATGTCAGCGCCAGCCGGCTGCCGGGCGATTCCGGAGCCGCCGCCGCGGGCAGAGCCGCTCCAGCCCCAGCCGGCGGTCCCGGCGCTCCGGGACCCGCTCCGTCCCGCTGCCACACGGAGCGCACCGGCAGCGACAGAAACCCCGGCAGCCGCCTCCCGGAGCGGCCGAGGTGTCCGAGTTGGCTGCGGAACAGCCTGGTGGGGCTGTGACAGCGCGGCCGGAGAGCCCGAAGGCAGCAGGAGGCTGGAGGGGCTCGGCGGGATGAGGCGCTGCACCGGCAGCAGCCGCCGGCGCCCTCGCGGCCAGCCGGGCGAGGAAGGCGCTCTCTGGGCGCCAAAGCGCCGCTCTCCTCCTGTGCCGAGCTCGCCCCGGCAGCCCGCCCTGTCCCGTCCCATCCCTACGGCGGACACCCACCTGAGCTCCACACCTACGGCCCGCCGGGCGCCCCCGCCATGGACCCGGGGCAGCGGCGCCCCGCAGGCAGCAGCGAGGAAGGAAAGAGCCCGGTAGGAGCGAGAGCCGCCGGCATAAAGAGCCAGTCCGGGCTGAGCGCTCGCTCCGGCTGCCGAGGAATAGCCAAGAGCGGGACCGGCGGCGGGACCGCCGCGCTCGACTGACGGACGCTCCGGCCAACGGGAGGAGCCGCGGCTGCTCCCGCCCCGCCGCCACCGCCCCGCCCGGTGCCGCCGCTGCCACCGCCCCGCCCCGCCCGGTGCCGCCGCTGCCACCGCCCCGCCCCGCCCGGTGCCGCCGCTGCCCCGCCCCCGCCCGGTGCCGCCGCTGCCACCGCCCCGCCCCGCCCGGTGCCGCCGCTGCCCCGCCCCGCCCGGTGCCGCCGCCGCTCCCTCCCGCCTTCCCGCCGGCGGGGCGGGGACAGCGGGGTTTCCATGACGTCACGGGCAGCGCCCGCCGACAGGTGGGGACCGTCCCCGAGGGGACGCGGGGACAGGAGCCCCGGGCTAAGCCGGAGCTGAGCCCCCGAGCCCGCGTTGGGCTAATCCCGCAGCGGTGGCTCGCTGAGCCTGGTCCCGAGGGCGCGGCTCGCGAAGTGCGAGCGGGCGCGGGCGGAGAGGGTTTGTCGGGGATCGCCGCATCCGCAGCAGCCTGCGGGCATCACTTCCCGCTCACGGGGAGCGCTTCCCGCGCCCGACCTCGCCATCCGCCTCGGGCAAAGCTCCTCCGTGAGAGAACCACCCGAGAGCCACCCATTCCCCGCTACCCCCGCCCCGCACCGGCATCCTAAAATTATCGTGTTCCTCTGCACCTTGTTTAAAAATAAACAACTTGAATGACTAATTAGATCCAAGCCGTTAGAAGCGCACTGGACGCCTTCCATGAGCCCTGAATGTGTGCGCTAAATCTTTCTGAAATTGTTACTGCTTGCGAGGAGGTAGACGGGGTGTGACCTGGCCCATCATTCACACCGTTTTTACTTATAAAGTGCTATTTAATCCACACTTTGAGAAACAGAGGTGGGCGGGAAGAACCACCCCGGTTTCTTTACTCAGGCTCACATGCCCAAAACTGATCAGCTCAATTTCATTCAGAACTCGGTGCTTTTCTCTACTGGAGGGAAACAGAAACAGTTTTCTTCATGTATACCGTTCACACAGCATTTAAAAAGTGCAGAAGCGTTTGGAAGAGCAAGCTTAAGTGACATCCCAAAAGTTAGGGATGGTATTCACGGATTGGAACCTGAGCTAGCATAACCCAGGGGCAGAGTAGCACCTTGAACATAATCTTGTAAGGGCGTGAGAGAGGCTGCAGAATATCACTTTTTTTAGTAAGAACACTATCCATTGTAGGCTTCCCAAACCATCAGCATCACCCTGAAAGCTGCTTTCAGAGCTGGCCTGTGTGATGCTACAGCAGAGAGGGCTTCTGATGCCTTGGCTGTTGACTGTAGCTATACAGCCTGATGATAGCTTAAGGAGATGCTGCCTGCACAGTGAAAGTTCAAGCAACGACTTTTTTAGTCAGCATCAAGCATCAAAATCAATGAAAAGCAACAGAAATAGTTTTAGTTTTCATTGTATTGTTAAATGTAGCTCCAAGTCCCTGCTGTGTGGGAATTCAGGCATTGCCAGAGGCTATCTGTCAGTTTGCAAACAAGTAGAGTTTAACAATAGCATATAGCAATTCCTTGCGTTTCAGATTTTATAAAAGTTGGATTTTATAGATCCAGGTTTTAGGACAAAATTAGCACCCTCTGTCATTCTAAAGAGCACAAGTTTTGCAGCAGCAAATCAGTCAAGGAAAAACTAGACACCTGGAATATGTTATATATGGTACACCTTTTCAGTGTTCCCACTATGTATTAGCACATTGATAGGTACCAACTATGATAGGTAACAATGCTTCCTATGCATGTGTGGCCTGTTCCAACTTCCACTGAAACCAAACTCAGACCACCTCTTAATTTAGAAATTAACTGTGTGTCTCCCTGAAGATGTACAATTTCCAGGCCCTGCAATAAAAAAGATACAAACTGCAAAAATAAAATTATCTTCCAGACCGAAATCTCCATCTTGATTTCTGCTCTATAGACATTGTCATATTTGAGATTCCTGAAATATTTATGACTTCTGTTGTTCCTGTGTAAAAAACATGAACTGGGTGCATCCATGGGCTGTATTACATTATTTCACTGGAGTTACATCAGGAAGGAGTTTGATCTTCTTATGGATTTAGGGCTTTGTTTTCATTCCTTTTGTTCTTCTCTTCTGTCAAACAGAAAAAAAAAAAGAAAAAAAATATTGGAGTGCCCTGTTTCCTTGTGCTTAAGAAAAGTTCAGAAATAAAGTAATAAACAACCTTTTGAGAATAATACCATTCTTTCTGCTAGAAAAGCAACACAGAGAAATAGTGACACTTTGTTAACTGAAATGGCAAAATACAACATGGTTGTAAACACTGGGGGAAATGAATGGGCAGAAGATCTCTGTGTGAATATAGATTGCTGTTTTTTGTTCTTAATAGATCCATCAACACAAACTCATCCGGTTTATAATCATAAAAGGAAGGTGGTTAGGGTGTTCCTCAGCAACATGCACTTAACCTTTGATTTATCTTTGCTCTTTAGGTTTTCTGTTCTGATTGATAGAGCCTCATGATACAGTAATCTCTTCAGAGCTATTAAGGAGAGGAACTCCATTATGCATAATCCAACAGGTATTTTTTAAAATTCAGTTTCCCTTTGATCTATTATAATTCAGAATTAAATTACATTGTCTGAATAAAAAAATCTACCAAAATTTGTGTGCTTTTAGCTTGTTCTTTTCTGTGGTTTTGTAAAGACAATTCATAATAATGTTTCCAGTGGTGCAATGAAAGGGATTGTCTTTTGATTTCCAGCTTGGTTTTTTTCCCTTTAATTATTAGGTAAAAACAATTATTGCATCCATATTGAACTCAAAGACAAGCAATGATGTTTCATGTTTAAGCAATCTTAGTCTGGTGAGTGAGCCAGCTTCCAATTCATGTATGTGGACCACAGAGAAAGGCTCATTACGAGACACAAGTTTTGTCCCGTGGTTTGAGCTGAACAACTGACAAATAAGTTTTGTGAAGAGCTTCTCCATTTACAGCAGATGGATATATTTATCAGTGTTTGTGTGGCTGAGGTGTGAGCAGCAGAAGAGTTGAGCATGTTGCAAAGTTATTGGATTCATCTGGCAAAGTTATTGGATTCATCTGTCTAGCTCTTCTGATGACTATGCACATGTATCTTCAGCCCTGGACAGGAGTTATCTGTCTTGAAATGAAGAAACATCTTTCTTCATGCACAAAAATAAATCTGTCCTTGAGTGCTTTCCTCTTTCCACCAGCTCTCACCATGATGTAATTTCTGTCTTTATGCCAGTACCTTCTATGTTATTCTTGGTCACCACTGAGGAGCCTCTCTCCCACTGACAGTGCTTTGGCAAATGTTGCTGTTGTCCTGTTGCACTTACTGGCTGGTATTATGGAAGCTATTGGCACCACATTTCCTCTGTCTTTCTTGCTGGTACTTCTAAATGCTTGCCATTCTCCCTAGGCTGCCCAGTCCTCTTTTCACATGACCATAGTTATTGGGTCTTCCATGACTTGTCTGGCTTCCCAGCTAGAATTAGCCTTGTTAAATTCCCTTTGGAGCCCTTCTGGATAACCTCTGAGGTAAAAACATATCATATGTGTTGCAAAATTAATTAATTTTTGCAATTATTTTTGCAATTTTGATTGTGCCTTATCATTTTTGTGGTGATCAGACCCCTACAGCTGTGGGGGAAAGCAGACCTGATATCACAGCATTCTTTACTCCTTTTCTTCTTACAAACTGCTATATTGATTGTTATTTGCTTATGCAGGCAGAGAAAGAGCAGGAAGGCTTGTAGTCTTTCCATGTTGGCAAAGCAGGTGTGTGGTCAGAAGTGAAAATGGGAAGGTGAAAAACTAAAAAGGGATGAATATCCACCAGCTGGGCACTCAGGAAGAGATTTCCTGTGCCAAATGGTCAAAACAATGACCTGGTGTAAAATTTACAAAGCTGGATAGGATGAACCAGGCAGTGAACATTAAAAAGATTAAAAAGATTTATTGTGGCTGCCATGACCACACATAGTGTGTACCTGCATAATACGACATGACAACATAACATGGCTTCACAGCCTCTTTCCACAACACTGCTGATCTGTCTCAGAAGGCACCAGTACATCACAAAGAAGCAGAGAAGATATGCAACATATGTTGCTTTAAAAAGACCCAAAAGCCAAAAATGCAGACTCTTGTCTTTTGTGAGTGTTTGCATTTGTGCATTACCTGCTACAGTAGGATCTGTGGACTTGGCAGTCACTGAATTCCAAATAGTAATGTTCATCATGAGCATTAAAAGTATTTTTCTTGCTGTTGATTTGAGTTTTATTTGTCTATTTTACTTAGCTCCAGGGAAACTGTGAGGGCCCACTTGCATTTGGTCTGGCTCCCGGGCTTACTGCATCTGAGAGCCAATTTCAAATGTCAAGTGGTCACTGTGTGGTGGATGAGAAAAACTAAGATCAAGACCTCTAGAGAAACAGGGAATTAAGAATCACTGAGTTTCTTCTTCACACAGACGAGGACATTTTTCTAGCAGTAACTTAATACTGCCTTGGAAATGAGAGGAAACTTCAAGGTTTTTGAGAGAAAGTTATTCAGATTTTTTTTTTTTTTTTTAATAGTAGCATTTTCCCTTAAGAGGAGAAGTTAAACAAACTGGCAATTGGAGAGCCTGGGTTTCTCAGTCTTGTGCTGGTTTCATACATACCAGATGCTGTTTTATAACATTTATCCTCCTCCCCCTCATTGGTGACTATTACTCATCAGTTCAAGTGTTCTGGGATTTTAGTATTTATCTAAAAGGCAGACAGATAGAAAAAAAAAAATTAGTCCTATTTTTTTTTGCTATTACTTAAGGCAGAAAACACCAGAGTACATGGAGGTATGCTGTATTTAGAAGCATGTTTGCAGAGATGTGGTGCAGGTCTCTGCAGAATCTGGCAGCCAGACGCTGTTCAGGGGGCAGAGGGCAATGCAGCTGTTGGGCAAGAGTGGAATTCAGTGCACTGCAGGCCAGATTATCCCTCCCTACTGATGCAGACCTGGTGATTCAGATTGCTGGTGAGGGGTTCTGCCTGGGTTAGGAGAGACAGAAACCTGTGGGGGACAAAGGATTAGCAGAGATGTTCCAAAACCCATGGGTCCTTTGGCTTTTTAGAGTCTCACCTAGATGCAGATGGAAGACAGTTGCAACCAAAGTTTCTGCTTACTTCCCTGGGCCTGGGTGAGGCCCAGGCAAACCTCTAGTGTTATTCTTTCTTCTTCAAGTATTGCACACAGCATGGAGCACTTCAAATCCAGAGGTTAGGTCCCTGTTGTTCTTTTGTCAGAGGATCTGCACACAGACTCTTTAATCTTTGATGACTGTCATGCTTTCTGCTCTGAGAGTAGGATCACAATTTCTCTTATTAGTACTAGCTTTGCTGTTCTTTCCCTTTGAATACACACCAGAGGAAAAAATTGTCGAAACAATAATGCACAAAAACTGCTGATATAAAGTTATTTCATTCTTTTGGAACCATGAACACAGAAGGTAAGATGAGATACTGAATTATTATCTGGAAGACCATGGGATAGTATTTCACTTTGCATTTCACTTCAAAGGAAAATTATATTGCTCAGACCTTGTAAACTGGACCTGCAAGGTACATTTCCTGCCAGTATGAACAAAGTTTTCCCTTGTGTGAGCTCCCTGAAATTGCTAGTACTTAATCTGAGTGCATGTGATACTCAGAATAATAATGTGTGTCAATAGTGGCAGCAACAAGCATGACCCTAACAATGTGTGTAATTCCAGCTACAGACATTAAACTTAGCAAACAGTTATTCCTGACTGGCATCAGAATAGAAGAACAGAGAATCAACTCACTTCATAGTCACATGAAAGTTAGGGTTCTGGCCTCCACCCAAAGAGCTGTTCAGAGCCTTCCTGCTCCAGTGATCAGACAGTCTCCTGGTTCTCAGACTGGGCATAGTTACAGCCAGTTTGTGCCTATTGACACTTCACATCCTGTCATGGTTCAGCCCCAGCCAGCAGCCAAGCTCCACACACTCACTCCCTCCCTGCCCCACCAGTGAGATCAGGGAGACAATCAGAAGGATAAAAGCCAGGAAACTCATGGGTTGAGATATAATAGACAAGGCAAAAGCTGCACACACAAGCAAAGGAAAACTAGGAATTAATTCACTGCTTCACAGGGGCAGGCAGGTGTTCAGCCATCCCCAGGAGTGCAGGGCCCCATCATGCCTAACACACACTTGGGAAGACAAACTCCAAATGTCCCTCTCTTTTTTGTTTCTCCCCCACTCTCCCTTTATATACAGAGCATGATGTCACATGGTCTGGAATTTCCCTTTGGACAGCTGGACTCACCTGTCTGTGTTTCCACCCAGCCTCTCATGCACTCCCAGTCCCCTCACCAGCATTGCAGTAAAAAAGCAGAAATGGCTTTTGCTCTGTGCCAAACCTGCTCAGAAATCACAAAAACATATCATCATCACTGTGTTCAGCACAAATTCAAAAGACAACCCAGGTCTAGCTACTGTGAAGAAAATTAACACTACCCCAGCTAAAACAAGCATAACCCCCCAGACCTGCAGCTCAGTAACACCTAATATAGCAAAACTATCCACTGTCAGAGTTGTTGGACATATGTATATAGCTAATAATTTCACAGGTAAGATGACTGTAGAAAGTATGCCTGTTGCTGCTGTGAATGAACTGCTCATTTTGCATCAGGAGATTTCCATTAGGAAAACTGTTCGGTCTGGCTGCCAAGTTACTGTTAGCTGGAGGAAAAACTAAGCTGGGTGGGTTGAATTCTGCTGGGCTACAGTGGTAACCTCTGCTCTTTCTGTACTGCAGCCATTAGTATCAAGGCCTGAATTTTAAAACAGTTCAGATGCATACTAGTAAGCTTATTTCCCACTTCTACTGCTGCTAGTAGACCTTATTTGACAGAAAAATACATCTTCCCAGACATCATAACCCTGGCTCCATACAAAACAAGTCAATAAGTCCAGGCAGACTTTATTTTTTATTTGCCAGAGGTCAGCAATGGTTCCAGGCAGAAGAAATATCCAAGGAATGAAATCTTCTGCTTTATTTAAAATAACATTACTGTTCCAGGCAGCAGCATCTGACCACATCTAGAGTTACTGAAATCAATGGAAAAAATGATCCTTTAAGTTCAATGAGTTTCGTGACAGATGCCTCACCTAATGTATCAAAATGTTGAGTGGCTGTGATTTTCCCTTGCATCTCAAGGTATTGATGAGAATCCAGGGAAGACAAGTACTCCCCCCCACTATTGCCTCGTGATAATTGAGGCAAGATGGGCCACACAGGCTATTTGCTCAATGCATCCTTTCATCCATGCTGTTTTCCTAAGGGTTTACTGCTGAGAATGGGTCTCTGTGGTTAAGAAAGTTTTGACAATGATAAAGCAACGAGAGCCTTTAATTGAACTCAAAGGTGACTGCTGAGAAAGAGAAGAACAAGAGTATTTATGGCATGAGTGCCACTCTTTGACACAACCAGCTGACAAAGTAAAATAGAGGCAAAGCAAACCTCCCACACAGCCCGCCTTGGGCAAACACAAATATAGAGGTCACGAGTGAAAGGTATGAAAGGAAGTTTGCTCACTTGCAGCCCAGGTATAGCCAGTTCTTCAGTCACCTCAATCCACTCAGTTACTATCAGTCACTTAGCACAAGTTCAATTAACAGTGCCCTCAGCCATGACAGAGACCTGCAGCTGCATTTCCACTTCTCTGCCTCCAGAAGAGGTGTTGGAAAGGATATCTGTATAAGGTTTTAAAGTCAGCCACTTCTAAAATCTCTTTCTGAATACAAATAGATAGAGATTTACCAGCTGTTAAGATTTTTATTTCAATAAGCTGTTATCTCCCAAGTAACAAACTACAGAATGAGAGGAAACACCCCCAAGAGTGCCAGGGAAGGTTTAGACTGGATATTAGAAAAAAATTTCTTCACCAAAAGGGTTGTGAGCCATTGGAACAGGCTGCCCAGGGAGGTGGTGGAATCACCACTCCTGGAGGTATTTAAAAAACATATATATGTGGCATTTTGGGACATGATTTAGAGTGAACCTGGCAGTGCTGGGGCAATAGCTGATTTTAAAGGCCTTCTCCAGCCTAAAGATTCTGTGACTATCACAGTAATTAGTATAATCAAATAGCAGGAAATAACTACCTGTGGGAAATTCGGGGGTTTCTTGGTTTTTACAACTAACAAAGGCAAAAGACTCCTGGAGACATCTTTGAAAAGGTGGAATTAAATCACGTTGCATAACTGGGAGCAGGTGATATAAGAATGTCCAGTAAGGACTAAAATAAGAAGCAGCTCAATTCAAAAAATCCATTCCACAAAATGAAAAATGGCCTTTGAATTAAATGGGCTGTTAAACTGACCTCAAAAAGCTAAGGCAATGTGTTATGGCAAACATTTACTTTGCAAGGAGAAAATGAAAAAACCACAATATTCACTCTCTAAAGTGGAGCTCGTGTTGATTTTAGGAATTGCACAGGTTATAGAGTTTTAGTCAGTGATGAGGTAAAGAATTAAAGATGTTTTTCTGAGGCAGCTGGGAGACTACTATAGACTGGAAGCAAACAGTCATAACAATAGGGGGAGAAAAACTAGCAAATATACCTCTCATGCAGTAGTTTTGATAAGCCAAAATGAAGTTGCTTACTAATGGCAGGAAGAGAATTTATTTTCTAAGATGTAAACATTTATTCAGTATTAAAATACTGGCTAATGAAGGATGAAGAGACAAAATTAATTGAGAGCCTTGAAACACTGTCAATAAAGTGTTTTTCCAAGCAGATAGAAAGGAACTTGAGAATCGGATGTGAAAGGTAAAGTTATATAATGAGTTAAAAACTATCTGAAAGAGAGACTATAAAGAGCTAGAATAAATTACTGCCTCTTACAATGGAAAAAGGTTAATAGCAGGAAGCCCCAAGGACCCTGGCTGGAGTCACCATTCTGTATTGTATTCAGAGTCTGAAAGAATGAATGGTTTGGTAGTAAAATTTGCTTGTGATACAGATTATTTGGGTTTGGCACAGTTTAGGAGGATTATGAAGAATACCAGATGGATCTAATAAAGCTACTGTAAACGTTTGGAAGCAATATAATTGTAAATGAAATGCCAACTGTCATGGTTTAACCCTAGCAGCAACCAAGTAGCACACTGTCACTCACACACTCCCCCACCCCAGTGGGACAGGGAGGAGAATAAGGAAAGGGAAAAACTTGTATTTTAAAATAATAACAGTTTCATAATTGAACAAAGTGAGTGAGAGAGAGAAATAAAACTCAAGGGAAAAAAAAACTGATGCATAATACAGTCACTTACCATCCACTGAATGATGGTGCCCATCCTGAGCAGAGATTGCCCCTCCCAGCCAACTCTCCCCAGTTTATATAGTGAGCATGATGCTCTGTGGTGTGGAATATCCTTTGATGAGTTCAGATCAGCTGCCCTGGCTGTGCTGATCCCTCCTGGCTTGCTTTCCCTTCTCACTGGCAGAGCATGGAAAACTGAAAAGTCCTGGGTTTAGAGAAAGCACTACTTAGCAACAGCTCAACACCAATGTGTTGTCAACATTATTCTCATACTTGATCCAAAACACAGCAGCCAGTCTCAGCCAAAATCAGCCAACAAAGAAAGTTCAAGATAAGGCTTGTTGGAAGGAATGTAAGTTGTAGTACATTTGTGTGCAGTGGGTTCTGGTTGAACTGCAACCTCCAAGGGCAGCTCTAAGCACAAGTAGCAAGAAGACCATTAAAAAAGCCCCAGTAAAACTGCCAGTGTGGTTGCTGTCATCTCAAGACTGTTTGCAAACATGAACTGACTAGCCAAATAGTTTCAGCAAATAAAGACCCAAAAAATGTCAAGGGACAGATTAAAAAAATCTCAAGTAGCAACTGGAGCACTTGGAAGAGATGCATGAGAACCAGTTCCCTTTTGTTTGTGTCGGGGAAATGTACATGTCATGGGGGAATGCCACAGGGCTACCACAGCATACGCTGTGCCAAAGGGTGCAGATTGAATTGTTTCACTTCCTTGTAAAAATAACCAAACCAAACCAAAACAAAAATACCCTAAAAGAATGAATACCTGACCTTGGCAGTGATTAAACTATTCCTAGGAAGATGCTGTGCTTTAATGTCTTTACTAATCCAGTGTGTTTAATTAGTGGCATTCCCCCACAAAAAAAACCCCTCTTGATTCCTGTCAGGAAATGGTTGGTTCCCAGAAAATGCTTTAGTCAGGAGGTAGGGCTCCCACTTCATGCTTACTCACTGAAGAAGCAGGAACAGTAAAATTGGAGAGGTAGACTATATTTTATTCTATTTTTCTTCTAAGAAAAGTATTTCTCTGAGGCTGAATGGAATATTTGTGTCAAATGAACTAGTGTTTTCTGGGGTTTCTTTTGACAAGAAGATGAACTGTAGTCTTGATTGTAACCACTTTTTGTTTAAATTGTCCAGTTTAGCTGTCAAATCAATTTGTGGTGCTCAGGATGCAAATGCATGCTGTCAGTTCATCCAAGACATCTGCTGAATGTTCAGCAATTGTCAAGACGTGAGTAAAGTATTAACATTTTTAAGAAGAAAATGAAAGGCAATAAAACTATATGATACCATGCAATCTTCTTTTGGTCTTCACTTTGTCAGTTAACAACAGGCTGCATCAAAGCCCTTGAAACTTAAAGGTATTTTTCAAGGACATTCTACATTGCTTTTTGGTGTGGCTTTTTGCATTTCTACTCCTTCATTTTGTCATTCTCTTTTCTCTTTTGTTCCTTCCTCAGACTCACATGTACCTTAAATGCACACCCAAACAATTCTCCTACTATTTTTCCTTTTTTCTTCCCCCTCTCACCTCCTCAGGTGGCCATCCTATCACTTCCACATTTTAAAAGCACTTTTTGCTAAAAATCTCTATGCTTTCAATTCCTGAAACCTCCCACCTAAAAGAAAATTACCCAGACATAACCAGCATGACAAATCATAACTGTCATCATAAAAGGTCCCCATGTCAATGTGAGTTATATATTCAGTATCTGCTCCCCAAAAAAATGAAAGGAAGGAAAGTGACACAAAGTGTTTGGCAAAGAATGGATGTGCTGCTCGAGCTTCTGTGAGCCCCAGCAGCTCAGGGAGGAGATGCCCAGAAAAGTGACTGTCCTTTTATTCAGGAAATGTAGGCTCAATGGCAATGACAGGTATCTTCAAACTACCAGCTGGAAAGATCTGAATCATTCAGGTGAGATTTCTCAATATAAATGGAAGAATAAAATTCAGAGTAAGAAACTTCAGAGGGAAAGAGAAGACAGTATGACATGGGCAGCAGAACTAATGAAGTTTGCTCTTACAGATTTGTTTCTCTATGTGCTTTTCCCAAAGCTTGACTCAATAACCATGGATTTCCCTTCATCTTGCAAAGTTTACCTACATCTCCCTCATCTCTCCTACAATAGTTTCACCTCACTCCAGGTCCTCTAATTACCAGGCAGGGAAGAGGCCAGATGTGCAGTAGCTGAATTCAAGCTCAGCACCTAGTCAATCAGTAACAAGATGAACAGGTCAGTCTGCTCTCACCCAAAAGAACAGTGCCTGAGTGCCTCCTTTTCCTGCATCATGAAGGAAATAATAGGCTTTTTCTACCTAACCACAGGGCTTTAATACAATTTGCAGGAATTTTGCAAATTTGCCAAATCTGCGTGAAATCAGTCTGATGTTCACAGTTAGTAGAGCTAAATTGATAGATGGGTGAACAAACCACTTCACTGAGCAGGCATTGCTTCCTTAAGAAAACAGACTAAAAATAGTTTTCTGTTGTGAATGCCCAGCACTCTGGGGCCTCTTTTCACAATGAGCAGACTTAAATCATTTTCAGCCATTTTAAATGAAGTGAAGCTTAGCTATCTGATCCAGCTGAAATAACTATGTAAGTAGAAATTAGCTCCTGGAAACACAGAAGAAGAACAAGGCAGAAGAGTCTCCAATAAAATCTGCATTGAAGTACTGCAAATATGGAGAAGATTTCCAGCAAAATAATAACATCCTAGCCACCAGATTAATTTTTGTCTTTTTTAGCTTATATGAAATACAGACAAGTGGGCTTTAGTTTATATTAACCCACCCAAACTGAAATAATAACAGTCTCTTCCTAGTCAGCTGGTGGAGAATTAACTATATTTACTATGGTAACTCTGCTCACAGTGTGGAGATGTCTCCATGGGCTCCACGTGACCTGGGTTGAATCTGGAAGCATTACAGCCCTGCTCTCATGAGGATGCACTCCAGGACTTAGTGCATTGAGCTTATGCTAGTTTGAAAAGCCTTGTAATACACAGTTGCCTCTCTTTGTGTGTGCTGACGTCAATTTTTACCAGTGTTTTTATTAACTCTGGTTTTGTCTAGTCTAACTCATCCTAACATGTCACTCATGACTAAATTTGCAGGATTATGCTGACTAACTTTGCAGGATTGTGCTGTTAAATCTGGCTTGGCAACCTCAGGGTGGCCTCTATGGACTGCCAGGGAAGATAGAAATGTACAAGTTATTCCCAACTAGTCCCTTTCTTCCAGTAGAACCCAGGTAGGATTCAGCAGTGTTTCCCCAGACAGAATACACTTCAGTATCTGTTTGTCCTCAAACATTCACCCCAAGGACTTTAATCCTAGTCCAAACTAACACTGGGTGAGAAAAGTAGAAAGTCTCTGCCCTGTCTGCCCTAGGTGAAATGACTTTAATTGTGAAAGCTACAGGGGACTGATATTTGGGTGTCTGTGTATTGAGGAGAATGTCTAAAGCTGAACTTCTGGGCCATCAAGCTCAGTCTAGAAGCCAGCTGCTAACTGCAGCTGGTACAGGCTGGTAGCAAATTTTGGTAACACCTGGATTAAACAGAAGTGGGATATCCTTAATGCTGCAGTTAATGAAGAGACACGAGACAGAGCCACAAGTTACAAGGCTGATCATGTGTGCTGTGTTCAGACTACTGAGACTGGGGAAAATGGGGTCCTTGAATTCTGTAAAGAAGAGCTGGTGATAAAATAACAGGTTCCCAACAGGAAGTGGTCTCAATAAAAGAAGGTGGCTGCACAAACAAAGGTGAGGATCTTGGCTAGAGCAGAGGTCTGAACATGGAGGAAGATCCTAGAGACCTGGGGGCTGTGTGTAGGTGAATGCCAGGGGGTGGCCTTGCTGGTTGAACATTGATGTTTCTGCTGGGAAGTGAAGTTGAGAGTTAAAGGAGATAACACTGAGGTGACAGTAGGACTGAGTATATGAAATAATTAAAAAGGATAAAAATTCTAATATTGTTGGTTTTTAAGTAATGCTCAGTTCCTGGATCAATGCTGGGTTGTCATGTGCTCTGTCTCATCCATGACATTGTCTTATTTAAAGCAGTCTGAATTTCCAGGGCTAGTGATGATGTCAGATCTTATGACTTTTGTGCATTTCTTTGCTATTGTAATACAAAAGACAAAAAAAGAACATTGTCATATAATTACTGTTTTCCTCCAAAGATTTCTCAGCTGGTACAAAAGCACTCCAAAGCACACCTCTCAGTGGGAAAGGAACACTGACACTTTTAACCTTGAGAGTAGGCACCTGAACCAAAGCAATGCAGCATGAAAAAAAGACACTGGTTTGATTAAAAAAATGCTGGTATTTCAAATATGTGTGCATGGGAAGGACCTTTTTAGGATGCAATTTAAAAAAAATCTAATAAGGAAATTCATCAATATCAAGAAGCCTGTAAACTGTTAAAATGTGGGCAAGTAAAATTAAATTATCGGGAATGTAATTGATTTACAATGCAATAAAATGTACTGGTGTATGGCTGAGTCATAGTAACATTTATTGTTCAAAGAAATTGCCGCCATCTAACAGTGAATATTCCTGAGTGACTGAGCCCAATCCTTGTTGTGGTGTGAAGTGAAGCACTGGAGTTTTGCAGTGACATCCTATGTCTTCCTGTGGTTTAAGCTCATCTAGATAACAAGCACTAGCCTTGTATTAGCAATCTGCTTCTTTTCTCCCCTCTGTCTTTACAACAAATTCTTGCCAACTCTTTCTGAAGGTCAGATATTTTATATAAGGGAATGTTAAGCTACCCATACGGATGTAGCATTTTTTTCACTGTTTTCAACCAGCACAGCTGAGAAAAGTCAGGTATCTCCAGTTCCTTGATTACAAAGACTTACTTCTTTGGCAATTCAATACCTTGCTCAGGGCAGGCATTTTCTTCTGACAGAATTCCAGTGATGCAATCATAAAAGCTGCAAACATTCATCTTTCCAGAGAGTTTCTGGTGAAGGGCAGCAATACCAAGTAGTGAGAAGTCTGACTGTGATACAACTCTTGGAAGGAAAAAGATGGTGTCATTAGCTTGGCATGCAATTTCCATTTCACTTTCCTTTTCACTTTTATTGCTAGATCTTCACAGTCCTAGATTAGGAAGATAAAAATTGCTGGCTTTCTTACCTTTTGCAGAGTAAACTTGTGGTCTTTTTATGTTTTGGACCATTTTTTTGCAGGTCTATTGTCTGTCTATAAAGAATACTGTTGCAGCATCTTTCAGCCTGGTGAAAAAAATACCATGTAAAGCCTCTGGTTTACTCTCTGACACCAGGCTTTCCAATGGCCATTTGTTTCCTGACAAGGCACAACACTTTCTTTTACAGGTCCTGCAAAATTCCACAATGCTTTACATCAAATCACATACATGAGGAGTAACACGGATCCTGGAAATCTGTGGGTAATTAACCCAAATATTTTCACTTTTTTGTATTCCACTATTTCCTTGAAGGCTCACAAAAATTATTGCTGTTGTGTTTTGCCTTAGGACTTCAATAAAACTCAAGTCATATAAGAACATAATACTGAATTGCAAAAGGGTGACACTGTAACCTTGACAAAGGGAACAGCGATCAGATCTCTTGCAATGGAAGTAGGTAACAGATCTAGACTTAGTCTCTGTCTGGTACTAACTCTGAACTAGGCATGCTGCCAAGTGAAAAAACTCCAGTCACTAAGGAAGTGGCAGATTACTCTGTTGTAGATTGCTAGTGACTTTTCCACAAGCATTGTACAGCAGAATCTGGTTTCTTGCATAGCAGCAGCTCTTTCAAGGTCACAGCTTGATAAGTCCTACCCATGTTTGCAGAGCACCCATACTAAACACACCAGAAATACAAGAGTAGGAAAAGGTGCTGAACACTATATACTTTGGGTAAGCTCTTTCTTGAGCTGGCTCTGTAGTGACTTCTGCCTCTAATTTGTAGAGATTGCTCCACCAAAAGAGAGAAGCAATCCTGACCCAATCACACACACACACACACTTCAGAGCTCTGGCTCTGCCATCTGCTAACTGTGGTTATTCAGGAGATGTTCCCTGGCTAGGAAACACTCTTTTTGACATGCAGGAATTTCAAGCTGCTGTGGAAGTTTGTGTCTGTCTTCCTAGTCGTTGTTGATGGGGGAGCTGATACTGTGACAAAGCTATGGCAAATGGGACTAAATGGGACCAAAATAGCTTTTCTGCTATTCCATTAGCAGAAAAGCAAACTAAATCTAACAAGCTACAAATGTGTGTTATGTGTCCTGAGCTCTAACATGTGTTAGTAGTCCATCTCTCACCCATGTTTCTGCAGTACTGCCATCACCATGTCCCCATTTTTTGTCTCTCCTAAATTCTCCTCACCTCAGACTCCCCTTACAGTCCCTTGTTTACAGCCTTTGGGCTTTCTGCTGAGCATAACTGAGCACAAATGAGCACATGGTATGAAGAGCTACAGGCACAGTCACTGGTTCACCAGCTGCTGTCAGAGAGAAATCTCATCTGAGTTCCCCTGCTGCTCCCTCTTTCCTGCTCCCATCCAGTCATCTGTCAGAGCTTCACATCTCAGATCGCTGCTCAGCCATCCCTCTTTGACACACACTTCATTTCCTTAAGATGTGTCAGTGAAAAATACAAACCAACCTGCTCTTTCTTTCTTCCTCTAAGAAAAACAACCCACAAAGAAGGATATGCACTCTTAGCATCCCTATACACTGGACAGTGAGAAGCTACAGAAATGAGAACCTGGTGAAGGATAGGACGTGTGTGCTGCTTCAAGTAAGAGAAGAACTACCAGAAATCTCTGGAAGAAAACTCAGATTCAGCTCTGCATTTCTTTCTAGCCAAGGCCAAAGCATCATTTATCCCAGATGTTTGTGATATAAAATGTGAGTGGGACTGCCTTCCTGCTGCCACCCTGGATTGCAGGGGCGACTGTGGCTCTGCTGCAGCAGCAGCTCTGCTCTGCAGTGGGGGAGGTGTGGGGTGACATCCAAAGCATTACTCATGTCCTTCTGTCTGCAGATAAGTGATGATGGCAGGCCCTGGCAGCTATTGTCTGAGGAGGGAGGCACTGTGCAAGTTCTCAGATTCTTAATTCTTACTTCTCCCTACCCAGCCTTCCCAGAACTGCAGATGTCATCTAAGAGGTCACAGGTATCACAGCTGTTATCAGCATTAACAATTCTGGGTAAATTTTGGTCCTCCAATACTCTTGTGGCCTGCCTCAGCATGCTGGGTGGCAATACAGAGGAGTGTTGCATCAGTCCTTGTAGGGAACCTGAGACAGCCACGCAAAACAATCTAACAGCTCACTGGAGCTCTGCACAAACACTTTTTCAAATTTCAGGGTAAGAGTAGTGTAAGTGTGAAACTCAGCCTGTGAAAACTACATACTGGTCACAACCCCAGCCATCAGACCAGGGATGGGACAGCACACACAACCTCATTGCTGGGAGACACCAGAAGCCCTACACCTAGCATCAGGGAGGCGGAAAATGCAGTGATGTTGATTCATATATTTGATATTTCCCATGGAAGTGTGTAGGAGTTTAGTCTTTTACCATAACCTAAATTTTAAGAAAAGCAACAACTTGTTTCCAGTTCAATAACAGAAGCATATGACATTTTATATTAGCCTGAGAAATAAGAGAGGACAGAGTACGACGTAATTCTTCTCTTTGATGCTCTATATTTTGCAAATTCATGATATTTATGTGCTATGTTAAGCCATTTGAAGAGTTGATTTCATCCAGAAGCAGCAAATAAATAAGAGTGGAAGAATATATTTTGAGAGTCATAAGGCCACATCTTATCAAGACTCCTAACTAATAAATATAGCACAGCTATGATCAGATGCTTCTGAGCTGTCATATTTTGACTTAGAGAAAAATAGAATAGACAAGCAAAATTCTCCAGTCAAGATTGATATGAAAGACTGTATTTAATGACCTGACTTCCTTAGTAGCAACAAACAAGTAGATAAGGTCTTATTTCAACACATATTTCTTTCCATTGATCCTGCACCAGAAAGCTTGGTCACAAAGATCTGATTTTCTCCAATTAATGCTAACAAAACGATGGCTGAAGCAGATTTTAGGTGCTTCATTCTTTTTTGAGTGCTGGCTATGATCTCCTGAAGGATGCCAAGGGAGACCAATCTACACAAACCAGAAATCTGCATGTGAGAAACTATAAACAGGAGCTGTGGTGTAGGAGACTCATGAGATGAAGTTAGGGATGATTGGCAGGATGGGAATACAACTTCCAGCAGCACCTTGAATTTGAAACCAGCATCATGATTTTTATTAAAGGTATGTAGCCCTTTTTGTTCAAAAGCAGTGCTCCAGGAAAAGAAGCAGCTATGCTAGCAAAAAGGGGGAAAAATCAAAGAAATTTTTCAATGTTCCTTACTCTCCTTTGCTCAGTGGTATAAAATTACAAATCATAAAGTGTTGGCCTGTGCTGTTGTATTTCCTGGTCATTCAGTACACTACAATATGGAGCAATCTCATATTACCAGTCATTCTAACTATCACAGAAACCCCCCATTCTACACAGCTTCTCTGCTGTAACTCCATGAGTTATAGCCAAGAGTGTAACTACAGAAACCTAACTTTAGATCATTTGTTCTGAAGCTGTGCTGCTGCCAGCAGAAATTCACTGAAAGAAAGCTTAAAAGGACATGTTTTTCCTGATACTACATATTTTTATAATTTTACCACTCATTGCCAAATGCAAGAGTTCAAGCTATTGTAGCTCTGGAAAGCTAATGGAGATGAGCCAATTTTTACCACTCAAATCCTGGCTTTATTTCCACATTCCTGTCCACCTACTTGTTCTGTATTGTTCCATAAAAACCACCTCATGCCTGGGCTATTTATTTTCAAATGCATTATGTTACTCTCTAATTACAGTGAGAGAATGGATGGACTCGTTATTTCTATGTGAAATATGGTAATTGTAGCATAATTTAAATTATTTTGGAAGAATTATCAGCTCTGAATAAAGAACACAGGGAATGAAGAAGTAAAACACAACCAGAGAGTAGTCCTAACAACTCAGGAATGTGAGTCAAGTGTTTTGGAAAGTTTGAAGATTTGGGGAAATTGGTTTCTGTGCAAGATTCCCCCTCCCTCCCCCCCCCCCCCCCCCCCCAAATAAAAACCTCCTCCAGGCTGCTTGCTAATGCAGTTTAATGAAATTTGTTTCTTTATATAGCTTGCAGCATACAAAACTTTGCAAAGAGAGTCAAGAGTTGACGGAAGGGATGAGTCAGTGACTTAGAGAAGGAAAGAGGATTGTGCACACGTGGGGCAGCGGGTGTGACACAGCAGTCCTTTCCTGTAGGACACAGCAGAAGTTCAAAACAAGGGAGACTGGAGTTTCTAAGCAAAGGGACACACTTTAACAAGTTAAGCCAGTTTGTCTGAGCATGGAAAATCAACATGCACTAAAACCCTAAATGGCTGTCCTTGTTTAGCATTGAAGTGGTCCTAATACGACTAAAGTGGTCCTTAATCCTTGGGGATTTAGTCCTTGATGAAAGAGTGCTCTGAATTGATTCAAAGGCATTCTGTAGAATAAAAATCTCAATGTACAGGTTTCTCTCTTTTCAAGTTATGTCAACTTGACTCACCATGATGTTGCTGATTTTCCCCATGAAATACAACCTTAATTTGAAACTTGAACACTTCGAGTGACAGGACATAACTAGTCTTGGGAAAATTGCAGCCATTAACTGTATTGGGAGCACTGGAGGCTGAATAATATAATTCAGAGAACAGGTAAAACCAGGGCAAAAGCACTAACCTGACTTGCCATGAGATAATTATTTCTAGGGAAAAGCCCAGAGATGGCCACTCTAGGGCAGCAGCACAGAAGACACTGATCCCAGGGTAAGCCAGCTTTACCACCTAGGAATCACGTATTTTAGCTGCAGTAAACCAGCCAGGGCAGATTTCCCTTAGCTCAAGAAAGTTCATCATGTCCTTTAGGGTGGAAAAGAGAGAATTATGGTTTTCCAAAAGTATTTCAGTGCTCAGGGTTGGTTACAAGAGATTCATGATGACACTTTGAGGGAGAAAGCAGTCCCTGCCATGGGCACTTCCCCATCTGATCAAAACACCCTGTGGTACTTAGAGATGAGGAGAATTACGTTCCCCCTGACTTCCCCCTGCAAATCCACCTCTGTGAGGCCTAAGAAGATAAACTCAGAGGAAGGCAGGACATGCTGATTTCCAGGGCATATCCAGCTTTCAGCCTTCTGCATTCAGCTTCAAGATGGGACGTCAGCACCAAACGTGTAAGCTTGAGCAGAGCTGCACCCATCTGCCAGACCCTGGACATGGCTCAGGTTAATTTTACACAGCCCCAGCAGCTGTTCAAGGCAAGTGGCTTCTTATGAACAGCCAGCAAATTCAAATTGACATAATTAAGGGAGGAAAATCTCAATCCAATCTCAGTTTCCGAGGACACTGGCAGCAAGGAGAATATGGGGATTATTCCTGACACTTGCACACCTGCTTCACTCTAGTTTTAAAATCTTCCAGTGAAGAAAATACAAAAGCATTTATTTTCCAATGAGGAAAGCAAAAACTCTGACACTGATAGAAGCTATATAGATTGCATCAGTCTTTGAGTCTTTTGACATGCTTACCTAATCTTGTAACATGCATTTCCTGCAGCTTGGGATTGTCTATGGTCAGCTTGTGCTATCAGTCACAGAAAATGTTTTCTGCATTCTGGCTTCTGCATGAGCTGAAGTGTGGGAAGACATTTCCATCTCAGCTTCATTCATGCTGAAGAATTAGGCCCCAGGCTCTGCAGATCAGCTGTGCTGGCCTCCTCTAATAGACATGCAAAATTGTCCTATCAGCGCTCTTATGTAACTATATAATGATTTCTAAGTAAAAGATACTTTTTTCTGGCAAGTGCTGGGCAAACTTTGGTGGTAAAACAGGCCAGGTGAATGAGAGGGTCTAGCACAATCATATCTCTGAATGACAGAAACAGTTACACACAGTATGGAGTGCTGAGTTCAACAACCACAGTCTCCTCAGCCCTTAAGGCAGTCAGTGGGAAAATTCACTGAAGTACAGGCTCTTGACAGACAGGGGAATGAAACATTCACTGGCAGTCCCAATGCACAGTAGGGCTCTTCAGCCACAAACTCCAGATTGTGAGGGATGCTCTGAATCTTGTCTGTTTTTCATGGAGTGGGAAACAACATATGGGAATGGAAACTTCATTCCATCATGCTATAGCCTGCTGGTGTGACAATCAGACACAAAGGGATGAGAAACATCAGGTAGGAAGCTATACATGTATTAATGTCTGTGTGTTTAAGATACAAAAAGGAAAGAAAACTTGCTCTTCTATGTATCAAGGTGAATTTGTCAGGTCTAGAGCAGTGAGACAGAAATCCTTACTGATGCACTTATCTGATCTTCCTAGTGGCTGAAGCATGTCTGAAAAGAGTCTCTAGAAAAGAAGAACTGACAAAGAGAGAGTCATTGAGAAATTAGCTGTGTTTCTGCATCAACAAAATAATGTAGACACAGCAGTATGAAAATGCAGGAGATAAAGGTGAGGCATGCTGCTGCAGCACTCCTTGCACCCTTGCAGCTAGGTTAAACCCACAGTCTGTGAAATCTGAGCTGGAATTAGCATTCAGCCTCTTTAAAGCACAGCTTTCTAATCCAGCTGTTATGGAGGTGTACGGTTTTACCTGCTCAAGGAGTCAGAGAAGGGTGAAGAAGACAAATGAAAATGGGATGGGAGGAAGGACAACACAGACAGGACAGACTGATGGAAGAAAAATGAGTTTTATATATGAGCTAAAGGCTGTGGACATAATGGTGTTTCCTATGAATCTCTCTGCAGAACTAGGATGACAAAATCCCACCTCTCAGGAAAAAAAAAGTAATGAGAACACTGTTATGTAACAGAGCACTTCAGCAAAAGGTAAAAGGTAGATTCATGTTTGTGAAGCTGGACTCTGAGTGACAGCTTGGCACTTCTGGCATCAGTACTGAAGTGCAAACATAGCTAGAATGGTTTATTGCCCCCCCTCCTTTTTTTCCCCCCAACAATAAGGTCTGATTTCAGATTTACTAGAGGGATCATATTGATTTCCTGATAATGCAGTGTTTACCAAATATGATCTCAACACAGGTTTTAGACAGCATATTCTTCACAAAGTACTTTTCGTTTTTTATCTTTAGCTTTTTCTGACTTTAAAAAAAAAGTTCACAGAGCAAGCAGAATTCGACCTTTGCTGCTTAATACACCTTGGAGTGTAGTCCACAAACACAACACCAGCTCTGCCCTTTTCAAAGGCACTCTGCCCAGGGTGCAGCACAAAACTGCCTTAAGCAAGGCTGAATCTGGGTCCAAATCTTGCAACAAGCACTTCAATAATGAATCAAAACCATTTTTGTCTCATATTTGTAATCACTCTTTAAGCAGCAAATGTCTGGAACACTTGCAGAAAGCCCTGCAGAGGACATTGGTGAAGTTTAAGCAGAGCTACATATATTTTGGACAATGAGTTTATGAAACACAGGAATGAAGACATTATTGTTTTTTTTTTTTAACTGCCCATTATACCACTATGTGTAAACATCAATTGCTGTTGTCCAGAGGAAGGTGGTTTACCTAAAGATAAATCTAACAGCCAGTGATCAGCAAGTTATTGCTCAGTGTTAAATTAGATTTTCAAGTTTATTTATGCACTGCAAAACTTGCAGTATCACAGTCATATGATGCTAAAAAGCATTTCTTGTTATTTGGCTAAAAGAAACTGAGTGTTCCCCAGTAAAGAGCTTCATTACTGAGTCCACTGACAGTACATCCAACATGCAGGCCTTGTGCTGCTTGAATCATATCTCATGCATAGTTAAATAACAGTATTGCTCATTTAGCCTCTCATTTGCCTCTGGTTCTAATAAGCCAAGCACTAAAGCTGATTTATAGAACTGCAGTCACTCAGTAGGAGGCTTGGCACAATATTCCTTTCTCAGGACAGTCAGAGCCTGGCATAACAACAGATCTCCAGCAATCAATCAGAAAGACAACATCCTGTCCCACCACATCAGGCCTAGCTAAACCCATGAGCTCCCTGAACAGCATGTGGAGGTGCAGCAGATCCTCTGCTGACATTTCTCCAATGCAGCTTTTATCAGAACAGAGTCTCGACTCAGCTTGATGACAAGAGAACAGAGCACAATCAATAGCACAGTTCCTGGTGCTGGACAGAGCACTGGCTATAATGACTCCAGAGCCTCCCCAGGTGCTCCCTGGGGCACTTGACACATGCTGCTGCTTCAGGACCTCGCACAGCCAGTTCCCTTAGACAGGAGCATCCTGCTCTGCTGAGGCTAGAGAAAGAAACCAGTCAATACCCAGATCAATGTTCCCAGACAGGCACTGCCTCTCCTCTCTTGGAGGAGTTTGGTCAGGGACCAAAAATGCAAAGGTCTCTTGGCCTCTGTGTGTCACCCAGGACTGAACACGTCCTTTGGAGGCCACAGGACACCTCACACAGATTGTTGAGGGCAGGCTGAGCTGGTGAATCACTGGGAAAAGTGGTCATGCTCTCCCCCTCAGAGTCACTGCCTGCGTTTCCATGCCTGGACACTGTGCCTGCCTGTGATGCTAAGTGATGAACAAATAGAGGCATCCAGGGTAGTTTCTCAGCTGGAGGATTTAACTCTTATGCAGTGCTCTGCTAATGCAGCTCTTTTCTCTTTGCTGCCAATGATAGCTCAGTAGGAATTAGCCTGCAAATCCCTACATTGTGCTGCATTGTACAGCACAGGTGCACCTACCCTGAGAGTGAAAAGATGAGCAGGCTTAGAATGGAAGAGAATAGCAGAACCCCCCATTTCTGGTGCCACCTGGGAGTACAAAACCCTTGCTTTCTAAAGGAGCTTTTACTTGACTGCTAAACATACTTTAACCAGGCCTTTTCCTAAGCACACATTTAAGAAGAATAGAGGAAGATGATCAGAAATCAAAATATTCTATTCAAAGATCCAGTAATGTTCCTGGCCTGTCAGGCACAAAAACCTCTTTAAAACTTCATTTCCAGTTGAAATGAAACTTGTGCTTCAGATGATCCAAGACTTTTATTTATTATCAGAAGATAAAAACTTTCAGTGCATTTATGTATAATCAACATTTTGGTTATTACTGAACTGCAGGCCAATATTATTAAAAGGAACACAAACAGAACTTGGTTAGTAATTTTCCCTACTCCATATTTCCAAAATAACTTTAATCAGAAGATGACACTACAGGACTATCAATTTCAGCAATGAAAGATGCTTCCACAAATTGCTATTATTTTATCTGTTTGCAAATAAGTCTTAGCTAAATGAGCTGTTTAGTGCTACCAGTGCTATCCTATGCTCTGAAATTCCTCCAAAGAGAGTGGAATCATGGGTGTTCTTTTTCTTCTGCATAAGAACAAATTAAAGAAATTAGAGGATTTATGTATTTATGGACAAATAAGATACAAAGTTCAAAACCATATGAAATAGAACATAGTTTGCCTAGGCATTTTGGTAAGTATGGTTTCAGCTGAATAATTTATAATCATTTCAGTGCATATGTAGTCCTGTTATGTATGTTCTACTTACTAATGAAGTAGCTACATAATTAATAACATGAAGCTTCTCCATAGTTTTCAGTTGTTGCCTTTCAGTTATTGCACAGAGTGAGACCATAGGCATATGAAAATGCTCAGCTGAAGAGCTGATCAGAGTGAAAATTAGACCCCATTCCTGCAGCTGCTGCCTGTGGAGGCACAGTGATTTGCTATTGTAGTATTGCTTTTTGCTCTAAGATTACTTTTTCTGCATTTTTATGGACTTTCAGCTCTTTAAGTGCAAGATCAGGCAGCTTTTCAGAAGGACGAAAAAAGAGGATGGTGTAGGCTGTATTGGAAGAAGTGGAATCTAGGGAGGGAAGCGAGCTATTAGTCACTTACAGGGCAGAATGCTCGATGGGCCAAACACTCAATAAAACAGTCAATAACATCCCAATCCTGCTCTGATTCTTACCTTCTTTTTCTCCACCACTGTCCTTTTATGTCTGGATAAACTTTCCAGAGTCTTCTTCATATCTCGCTCTTTACATGGAAATTCTTTGATTCTTTTAATTTGCATTTGCTTTGTTCCTTCCTAAAGCTGCTTGCTTTCCCTATGGCTGTCCTCCCTTCAGTGCTGTCTCCATGATAAACGTTATCAGGTCTGCCCCCCTAATTTTTGTGTGAGCACTTCACCAGCTTGCCTTTCCCTTGATTATCTCCAGTCTTTTGTTCTCTTCTTCCCAAAGAATGGGAGTTTTGAGGACCTTCTTTCTACCACAAAGCCTCTTCACCATCTCCTCAGCCCCTTCCATGTTTCCCTTACTTCTTTCTGCAGCTGAATTTTCATCCTTTTCATCCAGGCATTTCTCCATCTACGTGCTGGATATGGAGCACACTAAAAACACTTGTATAATTTGCTCTTTCCTCTCCCCACACTTGCCAAATGAGACTTATGTAGTCGATTTTTCAGTGACTCGAGGAAACTTTGCTTGTTTTGGTGATATTGCAGCAGGGTCAGGGATGCTAAAGCTCCTGTTAGTAAGTGGCAGTGACAGACACATGCATCCAGTGCCAGCAGGTGGCCAGAGGAAGCAGCTCCTTGTATTGCTCAGGCAGTTCTTTGGTGCCACAGGGTGGTCTGTAGTGACCATTTCCACGATACAGCTTTTGTGTATGTATGTGTCGCTGCTTAATGGCTTTCTTTGTAAAAAACATTAGTGGAAATTTAGATGTGAGCAAAAGAGTGAATATTCCATGCACTGCCAGTTCCCACTGTTAACTGACACAGTGCCCTCTGCCTTCCCTCCAGAATTTGCTGATTTCTTGTCTCCACTCTTCTTTCTGTAAAGCACTGAAGTGCAGGCTTGATTTTACCTTGATTTTGCTTACATTCCTTCTTTCTTCTCAAATTTCTTTAAACTTCATTTTTTATCCCCTTTAATATGACAGCAAGAGTGTCCAGCTCCATCACAGAAAAGTCATGTGGCTCTGTCGAGATGTGGTGACAGCAAATGAGACTTGCATGACTTCTCTGCCTAGGAGAGAAGTTTCCTTTATGCCAGTTCTCCCAGGCAGGCATGGGAACAGTGTGTCTGCCTTTCCCTTCCCAGTCCCTGGAGGTGCAGGGAATACTTGCATGGTATGGTTTATGTTCCCCTTCTGTCTGTCTAATATCTTACCTGTACATCTTGTTGTCTGAAAATGCCTATCTGGAAACAAATAATTGCTGCAAGACTGGGAAGAGGCATCAAAGCAGCTACCTCTTGTACTTCCCTGCAGGCTTTGAGTTCAGATTCCTGTCCACTTCAGATCCATGGACTTTCTGCCTTTACCTTCTCTGCTTTGAAGATCATGCACTCTACTTGTATCTCAATATTCTCTATTTTGCCCATCTTATGCCAAAATTCCTTCCCCTCCTCCTGCTTTTATACAAGTCTACATTTACATTGTGCCTAACATTTATGCCTCATTTGTGTCGCTATAAAACAGAAGAGAATCAAGCCTTATATGTGTAAATAAGAAATCCTCAAAGGCACAATAGCATTTCTACCCACTTTGATTTTCTTTTCTTGGAAGTAAAAGATAATTTAGAAAGCCTAATTAAAATTGATCTTGATTTTCTGAAACATTGAATGATGCTGTCCTAAATCAAAATTATAGTAGCTATTCTTTTAACAATCATGAGATTGAAGAGAAAAAAAATAACTGTCAAAACAGCTAAGAAATATTATCAATATTGGTTTGCTGGCTCAGGAAACAATACCTGTCTTTGAACTGCAGAGTGGTATATTCTTATTCAGATAGATATCCTACTGTTCCCAGAAGGATAATGTCACAAAAGCTAAACCTCAGCCTGGCAGTGGCAGCAGCCTAGGACAGGACTCACTGCAGGCTACAGAGAAACAAGAGATCATCAACAAATCCTGCCAGGGCTGAAGGAAGGAATGATGAGCATTATGAAGAGAAGTGAAGATGGAGGAGAAGCAGAAGGAAAAAATACAACTCTTCCCCAGTCCCAAAATTGAGTCAACCATAAGCAAAATTTTAAGTCACAAATTAGCAAAATGTAGAATACGTTTCTTTTTATAAGGTGACACAAAAACTCAACACCCCCCCCCCAATACAACTAACCAACAAAAAAAAACCAAAAAAACCAAAACAAAAAACCAACCCAAACCAAAACAACCCTTTCCCACCTGGAAAACTATCGTTTAGAAAGATACTGGACAACATAATTAGATAGGAGATATGTCTGTGGGTTTATTTACATATGGACATTAGTATACACTAAACACTCTAAAAAACGTGTTTCTAGAATGAAGAAAAATGAGTGCAGAACAATTCTTTATACTAAGGAATATTGCTATAATTTTAAATGCTTTTAGACCTGCTGCCCTAAACCAGCTGTCAATGCATATTAGTTGAAATATTCAAGAAGCTGTTGTCATTCACTGAAATATTTGCCAAAATAGATCTTGCCTTCCAGTAAATGATAACTTTTAATGCTGCTAATGAAGTCATGTTCTGCTAATGCATTTGATATTTTCTTGGAGTGAGACCTACAGCTTTCTGGATTTCAATCTGCAGCTGTGGTGCCATCCTTTTTGATTTTTATAGCTACTTCTAAGTTGTAGAGTAGCCATTAAACTCAACTACAATGACAATTTTGGAAAGATAGTAATACTGTATGCTGGAGATAATTCAGAAAGCCTTTATTACTTGAGTGCTTAGAAACAGAGAAGCACTGTAATGCCTAAATCCCACAAAAGCTGATTATTTTCCTCCTGAGCTTCAGACACAAATCAAGAAAATGCATCTGAATAGGAGGAAAGGAGCTGCAAAAACAGGATTGCTGAAAACAGCGTCCTGTGCTACATATCATTGTCCCACATCCTTTTTATGAGTTCTGAAACACTAGGGATCATTACTTTAAAAAAAAATAACAATCCATCATTGCATCAAATCTCATGCACTGATGTAATCATTATTGAAATAACTTACATGCTGCAGACTTTAAATTTCTTATGATCTGTACATAAACTGTGAAGCAGCAAGAGCTACAAAACACACAGACACATATATATATATTTGAGATAGTAATCACTGAGCAAACAGCAGAACAAAAGGAAGACAAGATTTCATTCAAAGAGAATGGAGAAACCATGACTTTTTCAGAAGAAGCTGTGCTGGGGATGGTGGAAAGTTCAGCATCCATTCATGGAAGACAAGCTCCTCATGAATGGACTATTTAATGCTGGATAAATGAAGGATGAAGAGTTGATCCCTCTAGGGATATAAAGGGCATAAATCCAAGATTTTACATATAGGAATTATTTTTAAACAAAGTTTTTGCTTCAGTCATTAAATTGGCTACTCCTGAGATTCAATGCAAGAGCAGCAAAACGTTCACTTCTGTGTAATTATTGGGCTGCCTCCTCTGTGTCTTCCATAACATGGAATTCAAGCAAGGAATACAAATATTGGCCTTTCAACCTTTCTGAGACAGACTTTGAAGCTAGAGAAACAATTCAGGAAAGGACACAGAATCACAGAAGCAATCAATGTTGAAAGACAAAAGCCCAAACTTATAAATATATATATATATATATAAATATTCATAGGCACGCCAGCCTTGCAAGACTCTAATGAGATGTCTTAATAAGTGGTAGATACACATGAAACTCCCCCAGATGAGGTTTTCATTTTGGTTATGGAAGGAAGGAAAATAAAACCAAGGCAAACAGGGAAAGTAAATCCTATCCAATGAAGTTTGACTGTAGAAGCAAAACTTTAGGCAGACATGGGACACATGTCCACACTGATTTATAGTCAACACCTTCAATGTTTTAAGACCTTTGGTTCCCTGAGACTGACAAGAAATAAACAGTCAAATTCACACCCCTGGCATGCTTTATACATACTACATGCTTTACATACTTTATACTTCTGTCATGCTGTGCAGACTTCCTGGCACTTGCATTTTTTGGGATTAGATATGTATTGGCAGATTCACAGTCTCATATATGCATTAAAGCATAAGAAAACAGCCCCAGCATTTCTGGACTCACCAAAGTTCATTAAATACTTAGAAAACGCTTATAGCACTATGTAATTCCTACAAAGCTTGGCAAGACAGAAAAATTCCACCTACTTGCAAAATTTAGATAAATGTATATTTTTCCACAGCTAGAAAGTTCAAAGCATATAATTTTACAGTTCTAAGTGGATACCGCTCCTGAGAATAGTGAAAACTCTTCTATTTATGAAATAAATCCCTGCACCACCTGAAACTTGCAAAGAAAGAGAGTAAGTCACAAGACTGTACAAACTCAGAGTGGTTCTTACCCACATTCACTGTAAAAGACTGGTTTAAGTAACAAAATAAAAGGCCTTGCTTTAAAAGGTGGCTTCCTGAAGAGGGAGAAGGTCTCCTCCTCTGTCACTGGAAAGAAACAAGGCATGAATAAGTCACAGGATAAAAAGAAAGTCCCATCCTAAGTCCCAACATGGATTACATCCATAGCTTTGGGAAAGAGCTCTATACAGCAGACAAAGCTTATGAGCATCTCTTTCCTCTTCCACCCTCCATGTGTGGGAGAGAGAGACAAGGCCCTCAAGTAAATAAAAATACAAGAAAAATGAACAAGTTGTGTTTATGCAGAATGTATCTTAAAATTAGCTTAAACCAAGCATTTGCTGACTGAATGCTTTAGCAATTACTGCAACTGTACATTTGATTCTCTGGAAAAGTGTAGCTGTAATAGCAGTAGACAGGAAAGAAAACAGGATGGATCACCAGAGGATCAAACATTTCAGAATTTCATTAATATTTGCTTTTTCTTATATGAAATTTAAGATTCTCATTGTGCTACTATAAAGCTTTTGTTTAGACTTAGGCACCTGTGCTAATGAAAGTTAGGAAATTTGCCTCTGAAATTTTTTCACGTCAAGTGCTGTCATAAAATGTACACTTGATATTTACTATTGCTTTCAGTGAAGTTACAAGCTCTTATATTACATTAGATGCATAAATAAAGAGAAATTGAGCACATAATGTGCACCAATAAAGTTAATAGCTGCAGATGAAGCAGTAAGAATACTTACCCAATAATTACCCCGTGTTTGAAGTCCCTCAGTTTCAAGTTCAAGCAGATAGACAAATAGGAAAATAAACAGAAAGCCCTTGTGTTTCTGATATTATATTCTTCTCTCATGAGAAAGGGCCTTTCAAAGACTCACTAAATTAAAACCTATTAGTAGTTCTTAAAAAAAAAAAAGAAAAGAAAAAAAAAAAAAGAACAAGCAAACAACAAACAAAAACCTACCCAGGAAAAAAAAAATCAAAACCACTCCCTGAATCTTAGAAGTCCTTACAGGAGATATGGATCCCAACTCTTTCAGTTAAGCAGATGAGTGACTGGGTTGCTCTAATGGCCTGGAGAAATATAAACACTTCTGTTCTTAGTGATCCTAAGATCCTGTGCTGTTCTTCAAATTAAGAACCAAAATCTGTAACCCTGAGGGGAAAATTAAAGGATGTTTGGAAATTCTAACAAAGTAGAAAGAAAATTCCTCACACTTGGAAGATCATGGAGACTGTCCTGCCTCTCAAAGAAGTCAAACCAGTGTCTGTGACCTGGTTGCTGGAAGTTCCTGCTGCAGCCATGCAGGAAAAGAAGCTGCACTGAGAGGAGGTGAGAGGTGGCAGACATTATTGGCAATGGGCAGTGGGAAGGTCAAGATTTAAGATAAATCTATGCAGAAAAACATCTCTTGGCACACCATCCCAAACTGCAAACTCTCTCAGACCAAACCCCTACACCACAGTGCAGAAACTAACAACAGTTTCTATCTCTCCCTTCATCCCCCATTTTTAGCCACAGCAGCAGTGGGCACGAGACCCAGAAAGGCTTTGTAGAGCTATGGTAAAACATTCCCTGTGGTGGGTGCACAAGTTGGGATGGTGCTGTCTTTGGGCCATGGTGTGAAGCCCTGGGAAGGGATTATCCCAGCCCACCCAGGCAGCAGGAGAAGCCTTAATGGTGACCTTTCCTGCTTTCCTGGCAATAGCACTGGTAGTATACATTGCATTGATTTCATTGTGTGAGAAAAATAAAAGTAACTGCTTTAGCGAAGAAGTAGTTTTCTTGAAATCTTGAGATGATAAAAAAAGTTTATTGGAAACCATTTTCTGAGAGAAAAGCTAACCTAATCAATCACAGCATCAGCCTGCACTACCTAGAAACTGAAAACTGCTGTTAAAGAACCAGACAGATGGCACTGCAGTAGGTTCACTGGGCTTTTTATCTTCACTTCTGGAGACTTTCATGATGACTTGACTTTCAACTGCATTCTGGATTGGCACACAGCAGCTCAGAGAACTAGCATCCCTAAATTTAAAATAAAATATACCAGCAATGTAAATGTAATTTCAGCCAAGCTCCCCACCAGTACTTTTTATATATCTGGCTAGGGAACAAAGGCTCTTTTTCACGCTGACTCTACTGTATGACTACTCTCTCCTGTGCTACAGCCCTTCTTGTTACCTTTTCATCTGCAGTAAAAAATGTTCACTGCATCTACTAGAGATTACTGATCTGTACTTTTCAGGTAAGATGTGAAGCTGAAGAGGAATTTAAAGCTATGCCATCAACTGCAGTGTAACTCAAGCATGTTGTGTAAGTGGGGACATTAGGCTTTGGCATTCCTGAAGAATCAGAGCTTCCAGCCCTGCAAAACATCATTTGATACATGCACTGAGTAAACATCACACCATTTCTCAGCTGGCTGATTTGCTAACGTGGGACATGTATCAGTAAAACCAGTGGAAGTGAAGTGCAGACTGCTGGAGCCAGGTAGCCTCAATTGGATGACTTCAATTAGCTGAAGCAAAATTAAATGCACCCAACCAAAGAGATACTCACTGAACACACACGCCCACTCTCTCTAAACCTTCAACTGAAGATATAAAAGTTTGGGTTTTGTTGCTTCTGGGTTTCCACTGCTTTTCCCTTAATTCCACGTTAGGTGAAATCACAAGTGCATTCTTTGCTCCTGTTGAACATATGATGTGTCACCCTGTACTAACCTTGCTTAATTTCCACTTTGCTTCCCCATTCTTTGCTTCATTTGTGTCATCTTGATTTCTATCCTATGATCCAGTTCATTTCCAGTAGAAGACTACCCTATGTTTTTGATAAATTTTCTGATGTGGAAGTATCTTTCATCTGCAAAGCTCTGCCTTTGATTGCATCTCTCTTTGGGGAGTTTTTTCTGATGTGTCACTGGATGCTGGTACAGAGAGAGATGTCATCTTTCTGAGAATTCAGAGTGAGAGCAAACACATATATGAACTAAATTTTTAATGCCCCATCAGACTGCTCCTGGTGGAGTTAGGCGCTGCAAAACAAGCTTAACTTGTAGCATACACATTGACCATGAACTGACAGGACAAAAGGCATGGTCATTTGAAGAGTTGCAAGGCTTAATGATCAGGAAAATCCATACTGATAGTTAAATTAACATTGATATCCTCATAAGAAATATCCTAGCTAAGTAAAATGCTAACTAAATGTTACAAATCTTAGTTTTCCCAGGACTTCTTATAATATCAATGCTAGTATTTAGATACATGTATATTGTAAAACATCATTGTTTTCAGGGTAATTTGAGATTATCACCCAGCACAATTCATAAAGCAGTATTAAAAACAGATTTAAAAGTGCATTTTTGCTAACAAAAGTCACAATGTTTCTGCCTAACTTTTAGTGGAAAAACTGTATTATTTGTATATCCATTTCAAGCTTAATACTTCAACTGATGACATCAAAGTGAGCTCCACAGTAGGAACAAAGCCAGATTACTCATTAGAGATTGCTACCTTTGATTTAAGATTCTTTTGAGCAGTCAGAAAGAAACATTTTGCTTTCTAGCTGAATCTTTTACCATTTGAATAAGCTGAAATTTAATATAGACTATTTCAAACTTGAGCACACCTCATGAAATATAAAACATGATTTGGTTTAAGACTTCAGAATACCACAGATTTATTACAGACATATGACTGTATTCATCTGGATAATCACCTCCAGCATTTTTGCTGAGCATTTGCATTAAACCTGCTTTGTGTACAAATGAAATTCGCCTTTCAAACTGAGCTTTTTCCAAAATTACCTTCAAGAGCGTGTTACAACTCTTCTGCAGCTTTTCTGTACGTTGGCTCCCTCTCCTGTTCATTGAATGCAAACAAGAAACTGATCAAGTGCAGCCAAAGATATTTTTCAGCACTTCCATCACTGTTTTTAGGAAGCATGTCTGAGGATCACACAAAAGACTTTCTTAGGCATCCAGTTGAAACTGAACCTTTTTTCAGTGAATTTAAAGCAAAAAAAAAAAAAAAAATTGAAACAATATAGAAGGATTCCTCAAGTAAAGTCTATACCTTTAGAGTCCACATTAGAGTTTGAGATGTGCATTTTAGAGTCCACTGTAGAGTTAAGAAATGTCTAAATAAAGATTGCATTTGAATAGTAAAGTACAAGAAGCTGCATGCATTCAGACATGAAAAGTATAAATTGTAGCAGTAACACATGAAATCAAGAAAAACCAGATGGGCAAGCTAACCAGTGACAATTTGTACATGAGAATTATAATTATTCACAATAGCAAAAATTTGGAATTGAAAATGTGGTACTTTTTCAGTAAAAGTACCACTGCAAGGAATACAGTTCAAATATTCAGAGAAGTTACTGTCCCTCTGCTTGGCAGTGCAGAAGCTGCACCACAAGTTCTGTGTCCAGCTCTGGGCCCCTCATTATGGGAAAAATATTGGGATGCTGGAGTGAGTCCAGAGAAGGGCAACAAAGCTGGTGAAGGGTCTGGAGAACAAGTCCTACAAGAAAATCTGAGGGAGCTAGGGTTGGGAGTGTTCAGCCTGGAGAAAAGGAGGTTCAGGGGACACCTTGTCACTCTCTACAACTACTTGGCTGTAGCAAAGTGAGGGTCAGCCTCTTCTCCCAGGCAGTGACAGGAGGACACAGCCTGAAGCTGTTCCAGGGGAGGTTCAGGTTGGACATCAGGATGAATTTCTTCAAGGAGAGCGTTGTTAAGCATTGGAATGGACTGCCCAGGGAGCTGGCAGTCACCCTCACTGGAGGTGTTCAAGAACACCTCCAGTTTGCACTTAGTGCCATGGTCCACCTGACAAGGTGGTGGCAAATCACAGGTTGGACTCGGTATCTTGGAGGCCTTTTTCAACTGAAATGATTCAGTGATTCTGGGATCAATAGCAAATAAACTGACTGAATAACTGGAAATAAAATGACAGTCTTATAGGAAACATGGCAAGGTATGGAGAAGTCTGATTTCCTTTCCCCTCCATTCTGCAAACAAAAAATCAACAGTGGAAGTAGAAACATGAGACATACTTCCACAGAAAGGCTGGTAACAGTCAAGGTAGGAACATTTCTGAAATGAAATCTAGATAAGGAAAAGCGCCAGATTATTGATGGTACTTTTCACCATTTTAGGTGAAAAACCTGATATTTTTAAAATGCTGTGTATATGCATCTTCTTATCTGGAACGACTATACATCAGGGAATGTTCATATAATCTTGGTGTATCTCATACTAAAAAAGCCCCTGTGATATAGTGCAGTTAAAGGCCACATAAAACAACCTGCTTTAGTAAGCTCTTAAAATTTTAGAATTAAAAACCACCAATGAAGGGAATGTCCCATGTCATACGAACTGTGAAAGATCTTAAAAAGAAATTGTCACCAGACATTCACAACTGAATGGGGCACTCAGAAGTCAATTTCTATGAATTATTTGTAAGGGTGGGAATACAGCTTGGTATTTTTGCTAACAGCATTTCATTTGAGTGCTTATGACCAGAAGACTGGTAGAGGGCTAAGATAGGAACAGCACAGACATACACACAAAAATATGCTTTAACACACAGAGGAAAGGGAAAATGGATCTGGAGAGTGGGTGATTCTGAAACTGAAAAAGCAGTGGCTCACATTACATAAGGAAGCTGCATTGAACAGCTTTCAATGAGATGTAAAACCAGCAGAGTAATGAGTTCTGCTCTCCACCGACAGGTTTATTTTTATCCAAGGCTGACTAAAATTAAATGCATAAGTAACCTGGAGAGAACACACCTCCCCTGCTCTCAGGTATGTGTTTTGAACACTGTGCTATAGTTAGTTCCTCTTTTGCTGATTTTCTTTTTGGCTTTCCTTTTGCATAATGACAGCTTCAACAGAGGCATAAAACATCTTCACCCCAGCACACAGGTTGAGTCTGTTGGTTATTGCAGCCTTCTGAAAACTGAGGATATGAATCTGAATGGTGTTACACTTTTCTTACCTCCTGTGACACTGACCTCTAAGCAGAAATCAATCATTCAAAAGGTGACCATCACATTTTCTGAATTTCAATTGACAAGAACAATCCTGGAAAAAAGCACTCAAGTACTCACATGCAAGATCTAAATCTTGAGCACAGTGACGACTACCTGGAGTCCTGACTCAGCAATTGCAGTACTGGGAAGAGACAGGATTTCATCCTCTTTTCCAGGATTAACATGCCCCACTGCTAGCTCTGGGCTGCTCACCTCCCAGCGTAACCTGGTTTTCAGGACATCAGTTTGAAATAGTTTAACTCATCCAGTATGCAGTAAAACAGACTTCTATTGCCTTTAGCCTTGGATGAGATTTTAGGATGTGTTTTGGATAAATGGCAAATGACAAGGTTTACTGTGGAGGTAAATGTGTGCACTTCAGTGGGCTTTAATATACATGAGAGGCTATGTATATGACTACAAGTCATACTATGAAAAGGTGTGCTTTTAGATTTCACCATTTTTCCAGTCATTAACTATCTTCATTCATTTGCATAACTACACATGAAAATATCACAAGATCAGTCTCAAAGGCATGCCCCATCAAAGCTGTGAACTAGTAGCCAAGCATAATTTTTACAGGATGGTGCAATGTTTGGCAGTGGTGCTTTGATTCCCTAATTGGGAACTGTAAAGGAACTACTGAAATACCAAGTGTCTAGACTGGTATGTCAGAATGAAAATCACTAAACTTGGTACTTCATAAAACAAAGGCAAACCCCACTCCTCTACCCCATAATACAAACTAGGAAACAAAGAACTAAAGCTTAATTATGTAACTGATCATGGTGCTCCCTTCCCATCCTGCAAAGAACCCACCCAAACCCTTGCATTAACACTATCTCAAGTGATAATCTAACCTCCTTCCCTTCCAATATTCTTTGCTTATCCATTAGTAAAAACACTATAACGTTGTGTTTCTCCAGTGGTAAAGGGCTGCTAGTTTCCTGCTACAAAACTTTTAAGCCATTAATGTCTAGGGCTGTATACAGAAAAAGATGAAAATTTAACAGTCAGAATGGTCTTTTCCCTAATGTTATCAAGGATGCATGCTGAGTCTAGAATTAATATTAAATTTTTTCAGTCTTCAGTGTTATATAGAAGTAACATTTGTCTTTGCACAAATAGAGGAGCTAAGCTAAATTGTGCCCCCTGTTAACTCTGGGCAAAGGATAACTCTGCTTCCTCCTGACGTTTTTCTGACGGGTAACCTGCTGTAAATCGTAATCTGTGCAGAATTACCACACCTTATTGTAAAATCCTCTTTCTTCTCTAGATCAATTAGGAAAGAAGTCATAAAGAAGAGCACCTTGGAGATCAGTCTTCTTTTATAAGGGTGGTAACAGAACAAAGTATCACAACTCTCTCCACCATCATCATCTCAGAAGACTGCAGAGCTAGGTACAGCTATGTCCTCTATCTACAGCTTCTCTATCAGGACTTTGGCATGGAAAAAAACCCCTGAGTTCTGCATAGCCATTAAAGTGCTGACAAAAATCACATATGAAAATTGAACAGCAATAAACTACTACAATTTAAGCTTTCTCTTAACAAGATTTTAGTAAAAAAAAACTGCTGTTGGTAATACTGTATCTATAATGGCAAGAAATGCTGTTCACAGGTTAGTCTGGAAAGAAAAAATAATCACAATGCATATGGTAGCAATCACTGAGACCATTGTTAGTAATCTTAGTTGTTTTCACTCATTTACTCTGAGTAAAGCCCTTTGCAATCCTATTATTAAGTACACTATTTCATATAAATCCAATGCAGCCCACCCTACAGTACAGCTACAGCATTTGATTTCTCTTTAGTTTTCTCCCATCTCATCAGGAAGCAAAGCAGAAAATGATGTTAAACAGCATATCCCTGGAAGAGCTATGCTGGCTCTGGTCCAAAATACTAACTTTGCTAAATTTACACTTCCCCCATCAACTCAATTACAATTTCTTTTTCCACATGGAGCTTTTTTTTTTGGTCTCCTTTCCTAATGATGTAAATCTGGACACCCAACTTTTCTCTGCATTCCCACTGTTTTTCACTTAATCTCATACACATACAGAGAGCAAGACTTTTAATTTTTTTTTTAATTTACAGTATTGATTACTCCAAATTATGCCTTACTGTTGGTACACAGTAAATACATTCTTCTGAACAATTTGATATGAAAAAAATGCAGTTAAAACATTAAAAATACTGCTTTACAATGTGCGAAACAGAACCTTCAGAAGTAATGATGGTGGCAACAGCCAGGCACAGAGGAAGACAACTTGGTTTTGTCTTGTCTTGTCTTTTAGTCTACCAGCACATTCATTCCTGCACCCCTTCATCTGAAACTGCCTGTAACAATGGATTCTAGGTGAATGTTTCTGCTGAATTAAGAAGGTTAAATAACTCTCAGCCTGGCCATTAGCACTCATATTCCCAGAACAGGATTTTTTTTCTTACACTAAAAATGGCTGTTCTCAAAAGATATACTGAGCAAACAGCATCAAGAACATGCCAAAACTGGAGACATTTCTGAAGGGGGGTTATACTCTATAGGTGCATGCAGCTGTCAAAGTTTGGATGAATTAGGTAACATGCTTCCCCGAGATAAGAGACAAGTGGCTGGGCACAACTGTCAGTTCACAAACAGTACTTAAATCAGATGAAATGCATTTTTACCACAAGCTTTAAACAGATTAATACATATTGAACACCTAGCACTGATTAAATTTAGAAAAATATTATATTGGGATTGGGTTTTTTAATAGCCTTTGTTGCTTTTTTGTTAATGTAACAGAAGATATATGGCAGAAGATGCCAAAAACCACCCTGTTTTTTGATGTTAAAGAGCTGAGCTGTCAAAGCTATTATGCTGCTGTCAATTACTCATTCGATTATTGACTTGCTTTTTTTAAACAATGAAGAGGCAGGAAATGTTTATTTTTCTTTTTTAATTTTTATGATCAAGGACTGAACCCAATTACATAGTCTTTGTTAAGTTAATGGCTGCCAAACAAGCGTGTACTCCAGTGACCCACCGTGAGTAAAGTTATCTGATGGGTGAGACAGATTTTAAGGTTAGACACAGTACATGTAAAAATAGAAAGTTTAAAAACCAATCTCATCACAGACATTTCCATTGCCATCTCCTTTGTGAAATAAATAAGGCAGCAGATAACTTTTACTTTGTGGCAACTTTAAGGTATGCTATTAAGTCTGCTCTCTCGCCCTTCTTCTTAATACCCGCAAAAATCATCTTTGTTCCAGGAATATACTTCTTTGGATTCTCCAAATACTCCATCAGAGTATCCTCACCCCAGGTGATACCTAAAGTAAAGTAAAAAAAAAATACAGTTAATAATTTCAAAATAGTAAACACTTAGATTCTTGTCCTCGGCTCAATTTATGGCAGGTTTTTAAAACAAACACCAAGAACTGAGTGTTTTTGTCCCCCAAGGGCAGCTTTAAGTTTACCTTTGTTCTTATTAGCATCCGTGTAAGAGAAACCCTCAGCTTGCCCAGTCTTGCGTCCAAATAGGCCAAACAGGTTGGGTCCAGTCTTATGCTTGCCTCCCTTTTCAACCGTGTGGCACTGGGAGCACTTCTGGACAAAGATCTTCTTGCCTTTCTCAACGTCTCCCATTGTCAGCGCTAGACCAAGAACACACACAGAGGTCAGCAGCGCAGCCTCAAGGTCACTGACCGAGCTGAAACTTTAAAAGTGTCCTGCTGGTTTACAGAACTAACACATGCAGCGTGTGAATCTGGCAATTCTCCGGCACACTGTCTATCCACAAGCTACAGCTCCTGGGCTTCAAGATTAATATAGAATCACGAGACTACCTAAAAGGTATCAAGGTGATAAAGATGCCTGAAGGGCAGGAAAAACCCTCGGACAAACAAATTGCACCACAGCATTTAAAGGGTACGGCGACAATTTCTGAACCATAAGTTTAACGTAACTCGTACAGCTGTAACAGCAGTTTCCTAGTTATGAACGACCTCGTGTAAAACCACAGGACTCCCGGCAGCCTTTTCCTGCGCAGCTGGAAAAGCGCACAGGGCTGGCAGGGCCGGAGGGCAGCCGGTGTCACCGTGACCCGGGATGACCTCAGGGGTCCCGCCGCAGCCACGCGCGGGGAGGCGGGAGCGCAAGGGCGCCCGCACCGCCCGCTCCGGCTCCACCGGCGCCCGGCCGGGCCTGCAGCTTCCCCCCGGGCCCCCGCCCGCGGAGGGGCCGCCCGGCCCCACGGTGACCTTCCGCTGCACCCCGGCCGGCGCCTCAGGCCGCGGCCCGGCGGGCGGGAACGGCGCTCCGGACGGCCGAGAGCAGCGCCCGCTCGCCCCACGCCCCTGCCGGCCGTCACCACCCCGCAGGGCCCCGCCGCCCACCCGCACCTGCCTGCCCGGCTGCCCCGCTGCGCCCTCAGACACCGTGACCGCGCTGCCGGCACCTCCCGCTCCGTCTGCGCCCAAGGACACGCTGTACTCCGCCCTATGTAACCCGGCACCGCCGCAACCAACCTCTGCGGCCCGCCTTCCGCCCCGACAGCCAATCGAGTGCCGGCTGCTGGAGCCCTGATTGGCTGCACTCAGCTGACGTCACGCCGCCGGGGTACAGTGGGGTAGGTTGCGACAGGCGGGCCCCCGGACTTCCTTCCTCCCTTGGCCTCTCTCCTCCAATCCCGGCGGAGTGACGTCAGACGTAACTCTGGCTCGGAGGGGGCGCGCAGCAGCGGGGCGCGGGAGCTGCGGGCGCACGCGCACAGCGCAAGGGGAAGCAAGGGTCGCGCGGCGCCCTCAGCACGTGTCCGAGGCGGTGGGCGGGGCCTGCGCAGTGACGTGTGGGGGCGTCACGCTGGTCCCGCGCCGTGGCGGTCGCCCGCGAGGGCGGGAGCAAAGGGCGCAATTAGAGAATTACAGCATCAGGGAGGGCGGGAAACACCTCCGATCGTCGAGCCAGTTCTGTGGAATGAACAGCACCGTGTCATATAATCCATGGTAGTTAGTGCCATGTCCGGTTTTAAACACTTCAAAGGACGGCGACACTACCACCTCCCTCCTGAGCCCATTCTAATGTCTAATCATCCTTTCTGTG
>NC_136689.1:26776916-26866916 GCF_903797595.1 Erithacus rubecula | reverse complement strand
TGGATTGTTTATATCCAGACTTTTGCTGTCAGTCACGAAGTCCCAGTTTCCACAGCAAATTATTCTAAACAGGGCTTATTATCAAGGCATAAAAAAGTTAAAACACAGATGGCTGGAGAGTTCCTGTTTAATTTAAATGCCCTGTGGCCCACATCAATGTGAGTCTGTCTTGTCCTAGATTTACTATCAATAAATTGGCTGCACTTATTAGATAGCAGAGTTTTAAGATGATAGTCGGGAGTATTTCAAATAGAATTAACATGAAGAGATGCATAGCAGTTTCCTATCATCTTTGAAATACATCCAACAACAAGACATACATTACAGGATATGATCATTTATATGCACGTGAAAATGAAATCAATACTTTAGTGTTGGTAGGAAAGAGCCTCTCCTCCCACCAAAGTCTGTAGTTCAGAGGTAGGCAGCCTCTTTTGTCAGTGACAGACACCTCATTCCTTCACTGGCAGCAGGATGAGGTTCAGAATTAATAGATCAGATTTGCTGTGGAAAAGCTGCATTTCTCATCTGATGGGTAGGGAAAATAAAAGGGATAACCAGAAAATTTGAGGGAAATGTAGTATAATATCTGGCCTTTGCTCCTTTGCTTCATACCTTTGCTATCACATCTGTCCAAATGCCTTCTCTCCTGCCACTAGCAGAGCACAGCTCCTACTCATACATGGCCTTTGGTGATTTTGAGGATTGCTTGCACAGTTCCTCTGGAGTTAAAGTATATAAATATTTATCTGCTGAGGTGGTTTGGCCAGGCTGGGGCTTTCCAGTGCACACAGCACCAGGCTTTGCCCCTGGCAGCCTATGAAACCCAGCCCCTCAAAGTGGTCACTGGCCCCTCCATTCCAGCATGAATGCATCCATTTATGTGGCAGGAGGGAGAGCCTTGCCAGTGCTAATGAGTCATGCTGTTTACACGTGCAGCAGATAGAATATTATGTGGGATAGGCAGAGCTGCTTCAGAGATGACAGCAGTTTCGGCGGTGTTAGCTGACGTACGTAGGGGGAAACTGGGATGGGGACACCCAAACTTTCCCAACGCCTGGGCTTGTTCAGCCTATGATTCAGGGCCATTAAAAATCAGGCCAGGATGTCAGGTAAAAACAGGGCCATTCAGCCTCTCCTTGGAGCAACCGGGCATTTTTGCCCAGACCTGTAACTCCTTCCAGAATCTGCAAGAATTTGGTCTCCGGGCAAATTTCTGTGGAGTTGATTCTTGGACAAAAAGAGAGAATGGGATCATGCTCCAGTTTGCAAAGAAGTGTCAGAAAGAAGGGAAGAGTCTTATCTTGAGCTCAGTTTGCAGAAGCAGTTAAAATACTGAAATACCACTCGGAAATAACAGAGCACCATTATAGAAAATTCTGATTTGCAGCTGTATTTGTAGGTGTATTATATTGAGATTTTCTCCTAAGATTAGATAATTTTTTCTATTGACAGTGAATTTTTGCTATTCAGTTTATGAAGCATTCCACCAGAACTAGCACAAATATTTGAATTTAGTTTATTAATTTTAAAGTGCTTGGCCATGAAAAAGTAATGAGGTGATTAATATGCCACCTGGACTATCCATCCCACAGTGAAGGAATTTCTTAGGAGCCAGGGGTGAGAGCCAGCTGCAAAGTTCTTCACTCCATTGTTGCTGTACTGAACATAGACACTTTCAGTTATTGTTAATTATTTTACTGATAGCCTTGCTTGTGGTCCTTGTGTTGATCCCATTACAGAGGCTGTGCTGGCTCTGGAGCAGGGAAATAGTGAGGGTGACCTAGCAGGGCTTTTCAAGCTGTGGCTTCTCTGATACAACCCCATCAAAAACAGCCATGACTGGAAAAAAAAGCCCCTTTTTTTCTTTAAATCTGCACTGTGTATAAGATAATACATTGGAAAGTGAACCGATGGGGCTCTATGGAACAAACCCACTGCTTCCAAGTAATTTACCCTTTTATACTGCTATTTAGCACAGTTCACAGAGGGGGATGACACTGCAGACAGGTACAAAATGTTCTCTCTTGCCCTATGAAGCCTAGAGTTTCACTTGTGTTAATTATTATTGCTAGAGCACATGGCTCTGCTCTCCACACATTTAAAGATTCATTAAGAATTAATTTTCAGAATGGTATAGCCTGAGAGAAACAGACAGATAGGTCAAGACAGCTTTACATATAAAATGTCTGTCATAAAAAAGAGTTTTAGAATTACTTCTCACTTGCTGTATTTGTTCCTTCTGTGGGAACTCCCTCTGAGCAAGTCTTGCCAAAGGCAGCAGAAATAAATTTTTCCAGGGAAGGAAAGTGGTTGAAAGGAAGGATCCATGTTGCTATTAATACTTGTGTCTCAGCTGGAATAAAGTGTTCATACAAACAGTGTGTGCTGCTAGATAGCAGAATTTATGGTACTCCACCTGTATGGGATATTCAATACAAGGCACATTAAAAGGATTTAGAGCAGGAGAAGGAATCACTTCACTTGAAATACCATGACTGAGGTTTGTTGTTATAGCATCCACCTATTTTATTCTATTAAGGAATTTATACTGTCATCATTGTGGCATTTTTTGATGGCTTTATGCCTATTGATTTTAGTTTGGCTCTTCTCAGCATTCTCCTTATTGAAAGTAAAGGCTTCCTTTTCTCCCTGAAATGAGGAGCAACCTGATTACCCTAAGCCTTCTTTAGATCCTAAAATTCAGCAGTGTAACCTTCCATCCCTTAAAATTTTGCTTCGGTGTTGGTCAAGGACTCAAAAGAAAGGGGACTTGAGACAAAGCTCCCAGTATTTATGATGGGACCAGAATGTTATATAAAAAGGCTGATAATGCTGCACTCATCTAGTGGGTAAATACAAAATCCAGTACTCAGTGCTTTAAAATAACCTCTCAAAATTATGGAACAGATCAGTGGTATTGTTTTACAGTTTTCTTACCTTCTCTCTTTTTTTTTTTTTTTTTTTTGACAATCTAGGTGTATTATTCACTAATATTGGCCCTTCTGAGGAGTCAGAGACCTGATTGAGGTTTGCTTCTGCAATCCATTCAGCAATCACAACACAAGTACTGGTGGGCAGAAACTCACATTGCATTTTCAAGGCAGTATGGCAGCTGAGTGATTGAACGTGTGGAACAGGTGGGTAACACCATTTTCCTGTACAAACCTGGAAAAATCACGCCTGGAATCCTGCCTTTGCTGCCTTTTTATCAGTAGGAAGCAGACAGTGGGGGGTATTTCTGAGAGAGCACATAAAATGATTAAAGGGATAGAGGGAAAAATGGGCATGTAAGGAAGCATGAAAACTGAATGTGTATAGTTTATGTAAGCAATACCAAAGGAGAGGGCATGATGACATAAAGTATAAATATCAACAGGGAGGAGGGGAATCATTTGAGTTGGTAGAAGGCATTAGAGCCAGAACAGAAGTGAAAGTGAGAAAAGAAAGATGTACGTGCCCTTAAGAGGAAAATTTTCCAAAGAGTGAGAGCTGCAGGACCATGGAGCAGTCCTCTAAATGAATTGGTAGAAGCTCTGTCTCTGGAGACACTTAAATCTGGACTGTACAGAGCATTAGAAAATATAAAAATACACTGCAGGGAACAATCCTGCACTGTCAAGGGATGGACTAGATGACTTAATGCATCTTTCCCATTTCTAATTTCAATGATTCTATGGCTCATTAATTGCATATCATATAAATGCAGTAAAATTTGATGGGAATTTAAAAAAAAAAGAGCCTACATTGGGGAAAGGCTGCTAGACTAAGTATAGACATATTCCTTACAATGTATGGGATGAGTACATCACTTCTTAAGGCTGTTGCTATTATTTTAAAAGTTGCTTTATTCACATTTTCTTTAGCATATTGATGCTGCATGCAGCTGAGTGCAGGATAAGTGGCACTTTGCTATGAGGACAGCTTGTGACCTGATGCTTTGTTCTTTTTCCTTCAGAACTTAAAAATTTACAGTTTCCTACAGTGGGATATACTGGGATGGAGTTAAATCCTAATCTCCCTTTAGAGAATTAATATTATATAGGGCTAATTTTTCCTGTGTTGAAATACACAAATAACTTTGACTGATTTCAATTGTCCTGGACCTAAAAACTATATTGACAGCAGTATCTAAATCTAAACCCTGCTAGAAAATTCAGTAGCATATTGTCTGGAGAGGGCAAACAACAATTTGAGGAAGTCTGAAACTATCTGTTGGAGGTCTTGAAATGGATGCTGGTTCTTAATCCTGTGTATTACCTGATCAAATAAAGTCATTATCCAGCTGAAGCCAAATTTTCTCTTTCCAGTCATGTCTCACATCTTGAATGGGAGCCTCCTGTAACAGTCTGATTCTTCTTCAGCCATTCCCACAGAATGAGCTACATCCTATATTTTTCATGGAGAGCATCACAATGGCCTCCTTCCTCAGAACAGGCACACCTGAGCAGCAGAGCACTGCAATCTTCCACCCAGTTGACAGGCATGATGGTCTTGGACCAGAGAAGCAATCACAGCATTGCACCTCAGCTGGGGACATTCCACTCCTGGCATATGAGGTATATGACATTGGCTTAAAAGTCAAAGAAAACCCCAAAACTTGATGAGTCTCTACCCCCTATGGGACTTTGGGAACGCTAAACCATGTCCAAGATCTCACCTGAGGTGAAGCCATTGGTGCTCAGACTCTTTGTAGTGAAGTCATGCTAGGCAGCTCACATGCCAAGCTTTTTTTACCTACTTGTCTAGAATAGTATAATAATATTTAAAGAGCAGCACAGTTGGCTGCAGCTGGCCAGTAACTCAGCTTTATGGTATCTGAGCAGAAAATTGAGTGAGGCAGGGAATCAGGGTGTACCAGCACATACACATAACATATTTCATTTTACTAGCTGCTCACTAAACAAACCACATCTTTTTCTTCCTGTCTAAACATGCTGCTATGGAAAGTTAAGTCCTGTCCTTAATTTCTAACCTCAGTCTGTTAACTGGCTCTGTCCTAAGCTGTCTCCCTGACCATATAAACTGCAAAATATTGAGTAAATCAATTTATGTTTCCATTTGAACTTCTTGTTACAGATGTTCATTTGTTTTTAAGAGCTGCACAAAGTTCTTCAATAGGTTAACAATAAGGCCCCCTTTTCTCCAAAGAGGTCTATAATAATTAGTTCTTCCTGAGGCCCAGTGCAAGGCTGTGCCTGTCAGTAGCACACCATGAGAGTGCAATTTTCCCCTTAACTCCCATGATATTTTTGGTACTGATCAACTCACACAGTTAGTAATAAATTCTTATGTAAGACATCCTCACAAATCACAAAATAAATGTGTGAACTTATTCAGGAAAATACTTCTTAATACATAACTGAGAAATACAGGGGAATGTGTCTAGCATATCCTTGAAATGTTCCTACTGCAGATAGTGATTCTCTTTTCCTACCATGTGCTCTGGGAAGGAGGAAATTCTGTCAATTTTAGTGACTGTAAGAGCCAGCCTGTAAACTGAGATAGACCCTAAACCAGTGAGTTTCATATGGCTACATAAGCACATAGGTGGAAAAAAGAGCTCAGCCTGATTATCCTCTAGCTTGGGGATTGATTAAAGGACAGTCATTTGGTTTCATTTAAAAACAAGTAAGGGGCAGGAACAAAAGAAGACAGCCAATGCAAAGAAATGCAGGGCAGCAGAGACTTACTGGAGTATCAGGCACCTTCAATTTTAGGCAACTGAAAGAGGGCTGAGACAGTGGAGCAGCTGGGCAGCCAAAATAACTCTCTCCTGCCTTCCTAGTCAGGGTGGGAAGATGCCTGGGCTGCTTATGGCACAAGTGGGGACCTCAGCACTGGAGACCTGCTCAGGCTGGATCTGGACAATGAAGAAGCTCAGCTGAACTTGTGTATCTCGAGTAACACAAAATATTTTAGCTTGATGACTCCATAGTTTATTAATAACCATGGCACAACAGCACTACCATAATATTGGTGGAAAAGATGCTTCTACATCACAACTCTTTAGAAGGATCTCTACTGTTCTGTCTATATTTTCCTTCAGGACAAAGTTCAAGAAAATGTCTTATCCTTGCAAAGAGTAATTCTTTATTTCACCCTTGTTGTTCTGCTCTGCTCTCTGCAATCGAGTAACAAAGCATGATTGCTATAAACCTTGTTTGGGTGGTCTCTTACAGAGTTCCCATAATCTTCCTGACCCTCATTGGCTTTTTTAGATCCCAGCTGCAAGACCATGAAGAGATAAGACCTTCTCTGTATGTGTTATGCCAAAAGAAAAACAAAGGGAGAGGAGTGTGACCTGTGTTCACAGACTGCGAGACCAATGCCAGTGTCTGAGAAAGAAGAGTCTTAAAAGAGTAATAACATTAATGCAGATGTAGAACTGTCATATTTAATTTACAATGGGCAGACAATTCCAGGCAATCACTCCCACAGCTATCATAACTCAGACATATTGCATATATGTGTGTGTGTGCCCTGCATTTATATGTGTGTGTGTGTATTGCATATAGATATGCAGAAAACTCATTATCATGTACAGTAATGGTAAATATTTCATGGATCTCATTCTTTCAGCCTTAGTCCTTTGTGAAACCACTGAGGGAAGTTGCACCTGAACAGAAAATTGCAAGGGTATCAGGGTTTGGCTCCATGTCAATCTGTTTGCTTTATCTCACTGTGCTGTTCCCTGGTGGTGACAGTAAGAGCAAGGGGCAACTCTTATTCCTTTGAGGGGGAAAGATCTCTGTGCCACAAGCACCAGGCAGAGCAGTGTTTGAGTGAGCAGCACATTTTCTGTCTCATTTTAGAGAGCTAGGGACACTGGGGGTGAAATTAGGGAGGTTGGAGCACTTGCTCTGCTTTCTCACTGCAGCCCAGAGCTGTTCTCCCAGAAAAGTGAGAGCCTGGTACAAGCTGCTTACTGATTTGCATGCCTGAAATGCCCCTGGGAGAAGGTCTAGCTGGAGTGTGGCCACCTATTTTTACTGTATATAACACCAGAGTAGCTCCTTGAAGCTCATTAACAAATCATTTTAAAAAGCAGGTGAGAAAACTTGATGACACTTCTTCATTTCCAGCTGCCTATCTGCAATGACACTTGATGTGAAGTGTCTGCCTGCAAAGCCCAGCCTAGAGCCAGTTCTTCAAATCTTAGCTGATTCAGCTCTCTTTGCTCCCCCACGGTTTCACTCCAACAGGAGTCTCCTAAGAATTAATATATTGTATGTGAATGAGGGGGGAGGAATCAGTTTTTGCTGAATGCCAGCATGTTTCAGTTTCATTGGGCTTGCGAACAGCATTGCTGAGTTTATCCAGTCCAGAAAGAGTCTTCTGCTTTTCTGACTCCTTTCTTGTCAAATGGAAACCAATCAATTCTCAGAGGGTGCTGAACTGAAACCGAGAAGCCAGTTTAAAATGTATCTTGCTGGAAATTGGCAAACCTATCTACCTGCTCCACATCAGTGCCTTTCTGCTCAAGTGCTGTCTTTACTTGGCAGGAACACAAGATGGAATAAAAACAAGTGGCTCTTCCAAAATTCCTGCCCGCTTACATTTACATACAAGATTAAATGATTTTTTGTCTTGTTATTATACCCCCTGGGTTCCTGCAGTACAGGTTGCTTTATGCATAAATCATTTATAGCTGACACATTGCCTATAATTTTTTTCCAGAAACTGGGCAGTTTCTTAGTGCAGTAAATTCACTATAATTTATAGCAGAAAACACCTTGGAGTTGTATATCTAACATTCCTCACTTGTGGTTCTGAGCTGTCAGGAGCTGCTGTGCTGCTGCCCAGTATCACACAGTCACTGTGCTTCCCCCAGCAGTGCCTGCATACTGGAAATTGCAAAAATTAGGCAGGGATATAGAATAACCCCCAACAACTTGTTTGCAAGGTGATGTGGAAGCAGCCAGACTGAAAGATGCTTTTTTTTTGCTTTTATTTTGTCATTTTATTCAAACATGAGCCTGAAAAGGCTCAGTCATCCCACAAGCAGTTAACCATTCCTATTTGTTGCAGTTTAACTCATTAATTTAAATTAAAAAAAAAAAAAAAAAAAAAAAAAAAAAGGAAAGAAAGAAAAGGAAAGTTTCCTGCGCGACATGGAAGTTTTTCTGAGGAGATTAATAACTTTCTCAGTCACATATGGTCAAGCCCTGTTTGTTTCCAGCCATATTTCAGAATGCCCTGGGGCTTTTTTTGGTGGTAGCTTGTCAAAAAAGCCACACGTTACCCTGATTCATCTGAGAGCTGTTCAAGCCAAGCCTGGAGCTGCTCAGCCATGCTTTGCTTGTATCATTTGTCCAGTGAGATGATAAGCTGAAAGTTCTTGCCTTGTGGTACTGGGTAAAATGTGCACGTGGCTGTGTGAGCCTCTTCTCCTCTGCAGCACATGAAGCTGCACTACTTTGAAAATTGTCTATACAAAAACAGTTTCTCCTCTTGATGGAGGGAAGGAGTAATTATGCTCCTTCATAAGCAGATGCAAAAAGGGGTTACTGTGGTCTAGGGTATGAATTTGCAGTTCATCAGTTCAAAACTCCCACCACCTATTCAATGTGGGTTTATTTTCTGTTCTGCCTTTACTCAGAGTTCGGATAGAATACACAAGAGATTATTTCTCATTTGGACTTGGTTGATTATTAAATCTTATCTAAAGTACAGAGAGTTTTGCAACACTTCTAGTGAGCAAAATGGAAGTGAGCCTAGCTAGTTACAGGGTCTTTTAAAGCTAAACAGTCCAATTAAAAGCTAACACCTATATTATTTATACTTTTGACCCAGTGACTAAGCACCTGTGACCTGCACTGGGGGATATTTCATCCAACAAAAAACTGTTACTTGAAATCATGAAGAAGAAGGAAGAAGACAGAAAGAGACAACACCCAAGAATGCCCATCTTGTCTCATACCTATTACTGTATTTTAAAACCCCAAATTTCAAACCCTTCACCATGTGAAATTACACATTTCACACCAGTGAATACACACCATTGATTCTAACTCCATCACTCAAATTTGTAAACCCTCTCCAAAGCCTCAAGTCAAAAGCAGTGTTGCCTTGGGGGTCAGTGTCAGAAAGCACAGACATTTCCAAACTCCCAGGCTTCTGGGTTCCAACACTCATCCACTGCTTACAGATAAGTGTCCTGTGGGTCTGTAACCCTCTGTGGCAAAAACCTGATCTGCTCTGCACAGCAGAGCTGTGTTGGGTGCAAGGCTGTGCTCTAGGATCAGTCCTACAGAGCAGCCACTGCAGGGCAAAACCCTTCCCCAGCTTCCCTCCTGTTAACATTTTCATCTTACACAAGGACAGACAATGAAAGGAACCATCAAAAACACCTTGTCTCCCCTCTCTGCATCCCTGCTAGGTACAGGCTCAGCCCCTCATTTTCCCTATGACCAGCAAAAGGTGGAATGGCCAGTGGATGTCCAATGGGTTGTCCCAGCACAGCATGGACTTGTTTAGTCTAACAGGGGAGTGATTGAGAAGAGATAGGATCACTCTTTATAAATACATCAGGAGCCAACAGCAGGCAATGTAAAAACTTTTTAAAAAAATTTTAGTGGTTTGGGGGGGGCTTTTTTTTTTTTTTAAGTCAGTTTAAAGGCCATGCTGGCATGCAAACGAATGGTTACACACTGCTCACAAATAAATTTGGTCTGGAAATTAGAAGGAAGTCCTTATCAGAAGAGCAGGGAGGTCCTGGAATGACTTTCCAATTGAAGCAGCAGCGAGGAAAACCGAAGTGCTGTCTAGATGGTGGTGGATAGCTACATGAAAGGTTTTATGTGTTATTCTTGTGCAAAGAAGGCACTGGCTGGAAAGTGTGGGAGGTCCCTTCCCATGTCTCATGCTCTACAATGTCCCTCAGTGCCTCCGTAACCTCCCCAGAGAGGGAGGGACTCTGTGAGAGTCTCTGTGAGAGTCCAGAGGCAGTTGCCTCTTGAATCAGAGGCAAGGAAGGCTCATGCTCTTCCTCATGCTTCCTGAGCTGAGATCAACCCAAATAAAACAAGAGACAGGAGGCTCAGATAAGTTGGCAAGATCTAGGTTTTAAGAAATTGTTTTTCAGAGAAACTTTTGACATTCTGTCTATCCCCACTCACGATCCCCATTGTGAACAACTTAAATTTTCATCACTTATTTATTTCTAAATTCAGGCCCAGGTTTGAAACACCTACATGCTTTTGCTAAAGAAGGCTGCATATATAAGCCATTTTTGAGGGGTTTTTTTCATTAGCAGGGATTTTTTTCACATGCAGATATATTAGGAAAATAGACTTATTTTTAAAGATGACTGATGTGTTCTGATGAGCTTTTCAGCAAATGCACTCAGCAGACACAGAAAAATGCCTCAGTGTAGGTAGACATAAATGCAGAACAACAAAAACCAATCATTTCTCACAATGACTTGTTTTCCTCAGGGAAATTGTAGGGAACGTCTCCTCTTGGCTGACAACACTTGTCAGTATTTGGTAAAATCTTTTAAATCCTGGCAAGACTGTGGCATTGCCTGCCCCACTCCTAAAATCCAGAGGAAGGGAGGCCCTCAGTGCCACTGAGAAATCACTGGAGACCTTGTCTCAGCCTCCTGTGCAGCTCTGGTGTTTGTCTTGGCAGCCCTTGATGTTCCTAGTGTGATTCAAGTGTTTACCATCATGTCCACCGCATGCAAACCCTTCAAAATGTCAAACATCACAGATTAAAATAAAATAAAATATGGTGAACACAGGATATGTGGCTCCCAAGGCAGCCGTGACAAAAATGAATCCTCAATCACATACACTTTTGCTGCTTCAAAGGAGATGCCATGCAATGAAAGGCTAACTCTTCATCAGGCCTTTTCAGATCAGGCCTTTTTCTCAGGTCTGTTCCTGGAACATGTTAAAAGAAAACTTTCTCCCCTCACCCATTTGGAAAATGTCTTACATTTGACTCGTGTCACTGCATGCTCTCCCGTCCTCTCTAGGGCCCTGCAATAAATGTCACCAGGAAAAGAATAAAAGAGGGAGAAGCTTTGACTAGGGCTGTTTCAGGCACTAGTTTAATTTTTAGTTGTTTACTGTAGCTTATATAAATTAAACTCTGAACATCCTTGTCCTCCTCTGTTCCTTTCAACAGATTTCATTCCAAAACCTTTTCAGGTATGCGGACATAAATCTGGAGAAATTCCCCTGGGTTGGCCAAACTGCCTCAGACTTGTACTTCTAAATAAGACCAGTGTGCTGCTGATGTGGTTACAAGGTTGGCACGAGCTTAGACTTTATTTTTTCCTTCCAATGTTGCAAAACTGTGGCCTCAACAGAGTTTATACTGGACAATTTCCATCCTCCAAGAATCCGACAAGTAAAGCACATTTGTGAAGACCGTGATTCTGTGATTTCCAGAATGCAAGGGCTGTCACTTTAGGCTGCCAATCTGCTCTTTGGCAATGCTGCAGAGGCTGACTCCAGCAGGGCTGACTCCCAGACCACTTATTTAGAAAACACTCGCCTAATGGGACAAATTTCAGATGTGCCTGCGTTTCTTGGGAGATGTTATTCAAGTGCATGTAAATTATCACCTTACAAATCTTTTCTAGATCGTGATTTCAGGTTTCTACTGCTGAAAATTATCTGCTTTGGAAGGGTATATTTATGTTTTGATAGTGCATATATCACAGGAGAGATCCAGGATATCTGTAAAACTTGGTAGTGTAGCACTGAATTACTGAGCTATGGAGCTCTCTTTCTAAGCCCATGCTGTCACTGAACCTGACACCAAAATCCTGATTCAGAGACAGAAACACAGTGAGGTTGATGGTGCCTTAGTGCCAGTGAGTGTTTTGCTGGCACACACAACTGGCTCACGGGATTTTGAACTCCTCTGTCATCCAGGTAAATTCATAGAAATATCACCAGTTTTTGCTTTACACATCACTCCTTCAGCTCTCTGATTTCTGAGGTGTAACTCATTGTCTTGCTTCTTCAAGCCCCCAAACCAACTAGAGTCACATTGGAAAAGACTTTCCAGTAGTGGATATTCTTGTTTCCTGCCCTGATTACTTCTCTCTTCTCCATCCCAGTGTAGGATAGGAGCAGGCAGAGGTTGTTGTGGGTACAGACCCAGATTTTAGTTAATCAAAGAAGTCTCTATTGTTGGTAGCAGCATATTCCCTCAGTAAGCTTCATTAGTGAGAGATTAAAAGAAGAGTTCAGGATTGTGCAATATTATCTCTATACAAGTCCAGAGACATAGTGCTAGAGCAAAGCATTTGGAGACTTGTTTAAAAAAACACTCTACACAGCAGAGATCCCAAAAAATCTATTCTCTTCCTCTCTTTGTAAAAATGTAGCATGTCGTGTTGACAGGTCCTCAACCTACTTTTGAGTTGTGAGAGAACATGTTCAGCACCTCTCTTGGCAGAGTGAGGAGGGTGCAGTCTTGCAGCACATGCTGTTGTGTCCTCTAGGACTCCAGCACTGGATGAAAAGCGTGGCAGCAGAGTCAAATGAGCACCAGATCTAACTGTGCACACACAGTGTTTTTGTAGAGTGACCAGGAGTAGAGAATGGGTGTTGAATAATGTTCTTAAGATGGGGCTTTTTACCCTACACCATCATGTCATTCTTTATATTCTTGTCCATGTGTTTGGCCCACACCTGTGCTGGCCCCTGTGACTTATCTACTCCAGCATGTGGCACAAAAACAGTCAGGGGTGAGGGGCTGCTTCATTCTCAGTGCTTCTTGGAAGTACATGTTTCATTGGTCATTGCAATTTTAGGCCAAGGACAGGGTCAGTGACATAATGTGGAGTATCCCACTTGCTGGTGCTAAACAACTTTGTGTTTCACTGTCACTCCCTCACTCTAATGGAAATTCTAGTGGGTTTGGGGGGGGGTCTTCAGTTCTCAGTGCTTCTTGCTGAGTACTCTTCTGTCATGTCAAAAGGTTTTTTAACTAGCAGTTGTGTGCTAGCAGAAACTAGTTGAGGGAATCTGATGGTATCTATTAGAATTTCTAGTCCAGTAAATAGGGGAAATATTAATCATTTCCTTTTAAAGCACCAACAGTTTGTTCTGTGCTCTGCTGTACAGAATCCAAAGTACAGACAGTGCTTGTACTGAAGAACTTGCATGTCCAAACAAGGGCCAGACAGATTGCAGTGAGTAACCCAATGGTACAAAAGCTTTTCTATTGGTATACATTAAATGATTATATGTGAATTGTCACGCTTGATAGCTGACTGATTGTAAAAGGAACTTGCTAACATGCTGCTATGACAAATATTACTGCCTTATTTGCAGTCAGTCACCTGATCTGCAGAGCTATTAATCTCTTTCATACATTGTAATTTTGTTCAAAAACTTAAAACCAGCCACTGTCTCTCCAGAAAAGCAACAGTAAGCATTTGATGAGGTCATTAGTATTGCCCTGCTGTGCACATCACCTTAGTTACATTTTCATACCTTTCTACTTTTTATTTAGTCTAGTTTATTTTTTATTTAGTTCTATGGAGTGTGTGGAGGATTCCTGCTCATTGTAGACTGAATTCTAGGAAAAAGGAAAGGAAGAGATATCTGCTGGCTTTTGGATGTGGCAACCAGTCTGAGGCATTGATATGCAGCTGGACCTCTTGCCCATTCAATTTTCTTTCTGCACAGTTGAATGTCAATTATTCAGTTGAACATGCCTTTCCATGCTACCCAGTTTATGTGTCCTTGGGATGAAAATGATAGCTCATGAATAAGATAATGTGTCAAACTAGCTTGGCAAAATCAGGCAATTGGGCACTTTTTAAAGGCATTCAGATTTTTACTCTGTGGTTAGATCAGGGATCTAATACACATCTGTTCCCCTGACCCAACCCAGCAGCCCACATCAATCACCAAGCTCTCAACCAGTTTCCTGTGTGCAACACCAGTCACAAGGCAGAATGACCACACATGGCTCAGTGTAAGCCCTGGGAATTAATATTTCCTACAAAGACACTCTTTTTTTCCTCCTTTGGGGAGTCCTATTGTATTAGTTCTTTCCTGAGAAACCTGTCAAGAGCAGAGTACGAAGTCCAGACACAGGAAGGGAGCTTAATGACCAAGAAATACACATTGAGAAAGGGCATGTTTTATTCAGATAGCAATGGGTTAGAGGGCATGTCATGAAACAGCAGAGTTAGTATCTTATCCTGTGCTATCAAATAACCTATCTCACATGCTGACCTCCAGACCTGGATTGGATTGAAAAATTCCCTTCTGAAATCCATAAGAGTTTGTTGCTTTCCACATTGTATTAATTAGAAATCATGAAGTAATGGCTCCTCAAAAGGAAAATTACTCATTCACAATGAACAGTTGGCAAGTTTGCTAATGGATCAAGAATCAGGAGAAAATGCAGATGTGTATTCCTGTTGAGAGAGATTTTCTTTAATAGGTTGGAGACTGCACAGGATAATGATGAAATTGATACTGGCATTGCCCAAAAGGTTGGAAAACATAAGGAGCAAGGGTGAGTAGAACAGAGAGGGGAAAGCAACAAGACATATATTTTTCATTAATTTTACATTCAATGGAGGATGGTTTTTATTTCTCCTTTTTAGGGTAAGACCAACTATTTGAGAAGAACTCCAAGGGTGTTTAGAATTCTGTGAAGCTGGGCAAACGTCTTCTTTAAAGACCTAATTGTCAAACAAAACCTGCTGAAAAACTAACTCCATACTGTTTTAAAGTTTGGACATGAATTTTGAAATGTATTTTGGCTTGTGAAGAGTTTGAATGCAAAGACTTTCACAGATGCTTAGACAGTTCAAGATCTATTTCTAACTCATTTGAAAGAAGTCAGCATCTCTACTGCTAGCTAACATGATGGTAGTATACCTTTACTTGTAAAATTGTACACAAAAGTATAAAAGCATTTAAATGGCTTTTTGAACAAAGGCAAGGCAAGGTCAAGGGAGATTGAGTGAATTGTGTCAAGCCCCAAGAATTCAACCATGCACAGGGACTGGGTGTGGATGAAGGGCTTGAGGATGTGCTTGGAATCACAGAAAGATCTCAAGGTCTCTTTGTGAATCCAGGACAACCAGAGCAACACTAGGTGATTTAAAAGGGACATGGAGAAGACACAACTTCTGCCTCTTGGGATTCTTGCTACAGTGAAAATACATTTTATACACTCCCTGGCTTTGTCTGCAAGTGAGAGCACAAGCAGGAGTGCTGGGGTTCTCTGCAGGTTTCACTGCTGGAAGCCTGTGTGAAATCAGGCAGCAGCTCCCCCTGAGGAGTGGGATAATCTGCTTTTTGAACACTGAACTAGAGGATTATCTCTTTCCTTGGAAAAGCCAAAAAACTCATTTTCACCACATGTGAATTGTGTAAGTTCTGTAAAGGCGTGATCATTCTGAGGATTGTTTGGAAATCTGTGGAATTAATTCTGGAGGTAGATAAATGCTTCCTGTTTCACTTAAAGGATGGTCGTGTCTGTGCCAGTATCTGTTTCTCAGGTTTCTTGCTTAAAATCAAAACTTTACTTGCAAAACTGGAAAACAGAAGCATCTAGGTTAAACATTGCAGCTTTTTCTGCTGGCCTCAGCAGAGCAGCTTCTTTAGATGAACTGAACACCCCTTACTTCAAAAAACACTTCTATTCCAGGTTCAGTGTTGGCTTCCCTGTCGAGTTAATTAATCTCCCAGGATTGGAGATTAAGCGAATTTGGAAAGTGAGCAGAATTTGGTTCTCAGAGAGTTGCATACATTTGCCATTTGTGGTTAGGAATAGAACCCAGTGAATGTTTATTCCATGGTAGGAAAAACAGTTTTTACTTTTCTTAAACACAGCTAGCTGGTTTATGACTCTTGGCAGGAGTACAGTAACTTTGAGCAACTAGTTTGTTTGTTCCAGCTAATTTATAGAGGGTGGTATTCATTTTCCTTTTCCCTTAAAGAGGTTCTGTCCTGCAATCTAGGCCTGCAATGAGGCATTGCTTAGACCTGATAGAAATCAGGCATACAGTGTTCTCCAGAATCCAAAGAGCCAGGCAAGGGTGTGCTAAATCTATCATGCCTCCAACAAGATATTAAATGCCACAGCTAGTCCTGTGTCCTGTAATTCTTCAGGTCTCCCAGGGCAAGAGGCCCTTTTTCAGAAAACAAGAGTGGAAGGGTGTGGAGTTAATTAGCAAGCTCATTCCAAGGGTTGGGCTGATGTCATTAAAGCAAGCTCAGTGTAAAGTGAGGCAATAGTCCTCCATGTGTTGGGAAAGCAAGGAGAAGGGTGAAAGAGCACCATATTAGAACAAAGTCTGAACCCAAAACTCTCCAGAACAGCTATGGGGAGTTGCTCCCTGTTCTGATTTACACTCTGAATCCACCATGTGCCCTTTCCATTTGACTCATCTGAAGCATGGAGGCATGAAGAGCAGATGGTGTAAATTTGGGAAAGCTCCCACCAGGGCTTCCCAGCTCAGCTGGATAGAGGTGAAAGTGGAGACAGTTGTGGCCCAGAAGGCTTTGCAGATCTTTCCTTTCCATCCTATCTGTTTCTGTCCCAACAGTTAATTCCAAGCACTGCTGAAGGCAGTTGCCAGCTCAGACCCAGAGTACTGAGGTACTAAAACCAAGCAATATCAGGTGATATTTAGGATTAGCAAACCAGTGCACTGTTTTATCCAGTGTTTCTTTTATTTGGATAGGAAATCTTGTGCACTGCTGAGAAATGCTGCTATGGAAATTGGGGACTGGCTGTGGCAAGGCAGGGTTCACTTCCAGTGCACAGTGACAGGAAATAAACAAAGAAAGTATTAGAATAAAATCAGGCTAAATGCAATTTATAGAATTCTTAAATTCCATTTACTCCCTCTTGTGAAAGTAATCCATCCTTGTGTGCCTAAGCCAGTCTCAAAATGGATGCTATCTCATACTGGCACTTTGAGTAACCATATATTTCTGATGTGTGAGTTATTAAATTTAAGCCTGCCCGAGTCTTGCAATAAAGAATTGCTGAGTGTTAGGTCAGTCAAAGATCCCAAAGCCAAGCAGAAGAACTACCCATAGAAAAGGCCCTTACATAAATTCTTATCCTTGTTTTGTAGTCTTCCATGATTTACACATTAAAACCAGATTGTTGCATACTGACTTGCCTAGTATAATCATACAGAAGTGTGGGTTTCAATGCCAGCATATATATTTTAAAGCTTAGATTGGAAATTTATTTCAGCACTTTACTTGGGAGACAGAAAAGCCATAAAGAGGAATAAAGATCTTTATAAGTTTTGATGAAGCTATGCAGAAAGCCACAAAGGAAGAAACATTGCACAATGGTAAGTATGAGTAGAGGAAAGGGGAAGTCTCCTAGAAGAGCTTTTTCTCTGAGTAATTTTCTTTGGCTCCTTTTGTAAGACCTGGGATTAGTTGAACTCCTTGTCAAGCTTCTGGACCAATTTATTTTCCTGAGCATTTAGGGAAAGACCACTTTGAAGGCTACGGAGATAATTGCAGGATGAAAGGAACTGCTAGCTTGAAGGAACCCGTTTGATAAGTGTGCCTTTTTATTGAGGATTTATTTTTGTCCTCTGATAGTGTGTGTGTTTTAAGTGCAGTACAAAGTACTCACGGCAATGGAGAGGCATTTAAAACAATTACATTTTAATTAATTAATATAATGAATGACTGATAGGAAGATCAAATCGTTATCATTATCTTTTAGTGATAAATGAAGGGTGGAGGGGAAGGGAAGAAGGAGGGCTGGTGTAGCTGGCTCCAGCCTAACACATGTTTATTTAAGTGACTCTATACAAACATAACCCTGTGTGTCAGTTACATCAGCAACATGTCAGTCGGCACTTCTGGTTACAGACTATTTCAGAGTCATTCATCATTCAGTGCTGTAAAAGCCACCTACCCTCAGCTCACCAACCAATCAAACCAACTAGAAAACAGAGCAGGAAAGAAGCACTAACAATTGTCCTTACTTTCCTTTTAACTTTTGCTGCAACAATTCAATACATCCTGTGTGGTGGGATAGTGGAAGGGTTTTGCTGAACTAAATAGAACCTCCTTCACCAGGTCATTAAAAGCAGGAAAGGAAATGGAAAGAGAGAGAAGGAGCAAAAAATGAGAGAGCAGAATGTTAACCCTTGCTCAACCAGTTTTTCTTTCACAATCAAGGCTTACAAATTGCCATTATGTATATCTTTCACACCCAGGAACATGATTACTACTTATTTTGTGCCAACTGTAAAGGCAATGCAAAGTCTCAATACACTGGGCAAGCTCTGATGTGAGTCATCATAGCCAGTAACTAATTGGTTGCCCTTAAATTCAACATAAACCTCCCAAGCTTGGGCTGCTGAGAGAGCAGAGAGTCATGGGTGCTGTTAGGGCTTGGTGAGAGATTGCCACATCTTCACAGATGCTCCCCTCCAAGACATTCTCTTTTTGTCTATTTTCGTTCCCCTGTCACTTTCTCCAGGTAAGTAGCTGAATCCCAGATGCTTTGGAATGCCATGATCAGGAAATGCAGCATACTGAGGAAAAGAAGGTTTTAGAAAATGGCAATTCCAAGGTGAGAAAATAATGGTGGGAAGGTCTTTCCAGTCTTGAGTGGTCCCCCCTCTAATTTGATAACTAACTCCTGCTACTTTCTTCCCATTTGTGCTGATATATGGCTCGATCCTCCAAACCTCTACTCTCAAGAATGATCCCATTAAGATAAATGAGACCTCTCTCATGTGACTGAGAGTGGGCAGGTAGCTGAATAGAATGATCAGCAAAATCAATCAGTTCTCCCTTGTCTCCCTAGTAAAATTCCCTCCATTATAAGTGCGCTAGCATGCAAAAATGGGAGTGTTATTGGGCAATAATTTGTAAAATGGCCGTATCCAGTTGCTTTTTGACTGTTTAACTATGGCATTTTTCTGTCTGTGCTCTGCCTGATTCAAATCCTCCCCTCATGTTTATTATTAGTTAACTATTTCTTAATGGACCCCTTCATTTATGAATAAAACTCAACAGCAATTACAGCCCTAGTGGAGACCAGTACACTACCCATCTGCTCTGTCACTCGCTCTCAGCATTGGCATTCTGCATCAGTCTCAGCCCCTCTCATTGTAACAAGCTAGGATCAATTTTCCAGTGGCAGCTCGAAAATAATAGTACAAAATGTATATTAATACAGAAATATATTGTGAAACTGTCCTTAAACAAACAAATGAGCCACTTTAAAATATTACCGCTATAAATGACCATGACAGTAGCACAGCACATATAATAAAAAATAACTACTGAAGAGAAGCTGCTGAATTACTATAGTAATAAACCAGATGTGATTATTATCATTTAACACAGTCATTGAATACCATGAATCCCTGAAGCCATTAAAATATTTATGATTAAACGTTTGCTATTCCTTAGAACAGAACATATAGTCGGGTACTAAAGAACTGTTAAGGTATTATTTTGGCTGATACCTGCTCGTGCCATGATAAAGGTCAGCCAGCACTGTCAGCTTCCTGGAGAGAGCACCTAACAGCTTTCCTCTTTCTATTTGGTTTTTCTAATAACAACTATAGGGTTAGATACCTCTGTGCACATTATTGTGTTCAATAGAGACATATAGATGTACGATTGCTCTTTCCTACGTGCATCTATATGAAGGAGCAAACACAAATGTCTGATTTCATTTGAGGAGAAATGGATGCTTTCTTTAAGGAATTATAACAAAATATTTAATGCTTTTAGGAAAAATACACTTGAGACAAAGCAATAAGCATATGCAAACATGAAGTCTAATTACCTTCAGGAATTTTAGCATTCAGGCATCACATTACCCACTGAATACATTTTATCTGGTGGGCGCTGAATTATTTTATTTTTCTCTGTAGGAAGTACTTCCCTGCCTGTCTTTCCATAGTCTGCAGCTGCCTGGTTGCCTACTGTTAAAGCAGCCTCAGCTGCTGTGACCTGCAGGTTGGAGGTGTCTGCTGGTGGGAGCGAGGATGGGTGGTGGTGGTCTGTGCAGATGCCTGGTCCTCTTGGGTTGTGCAACACTGGGTGAAAGGTCAAGGAAAGGAAGGACACTGCAGCCCTCCTAGCCCATGGTGGGAAATATTCCCTGGCCAAATGTGTGTTGCTGCTCTCTGCAAGTGCCTTTTGCTGCCAGGGATTCTCCTACAGCTCTAGCATTCATGTGTTCTTTAGACACAGAGTTCCTGTGCAATCACTGCTGCACACACAAGACCATCAAGTCATAGATCTATTTTAAAGCTTTAGTATTCATCTCCAATAATAAACAAGATGTGTCCTCTCATAAATGTCTCCTAGGCTCGAGCAGGTAAGAGATATCCTTCCCTCAGACTCTTTTTTTTCCTACTATCACAGAAAACCAGCTACTCTGTCTGGACACTCATAAACAAAAGGAAGTCAAAACTAAACCTTGACCAGGGCAGTGGTCAAGGGAAAATGGGAAATTCTGACTTGCCATACAGGATTTTACTGTCCTGGCTTAGAAGTCTGCAAGCCCTGTGGTGGCCAGGGCAGCCAGTGGGAGCTGCAAGTGTACATGGGAGAGGATGAGGAGCTTTAAAGCTGTGCCAGTTACAAGAAAAGTGAAACTACATCCTCAGGTGCTTGCATCAAGCAATGGTGAGTCTTTTTTGAGAAGCAGGTTGGCTCTGGGAAATGCCCATCTCTCCTTGCTGCCTCAAGGAGAAGTCTGGATGAGTGTAACTGAGTTGCCCAACAGTCAGAAGGCTGATACTAAGATGAATCTCATCTTCAAGTAATGTGTGGCACAGAACTCTAAAGCCCTGCTTGCTTGTCACCTGTCTGTGAAGGGCACATATTGTTCCATGTGTTGTGCTTTCCCTCCTGAGCAGCTCAGCATGGACTGTCTGAGCAACAAACTGAGCTGCGCTCTGACTAAAACCCTTGGGTGATCTAAGTCCAGTGGGTATTCACAGAGGAAATTAACACACCAAAAATTCTGGCAAGTTTTGGAAGAAAGAGGGGTAACTGCTGCTGCTTTCTTGCAAATGAGAACATATGAGAAGTGCATCATACCCTGCTTTTATGCAAAAGCCAGGTGGCAGAGCTCTTACCCAGAGAATGGGAAATATGTGTTCAGTTCTTTCATGTGCCTGAGAAGATTCAAGCTTGCACCTTCTTCAGCAGTGGAGTAACCAGCTAAGCACAGGCTGGTCCTGTGGGGTGCTAGTCCTGTCCAAAGGTTACCCCCTGGGCACTAATGTGGACGTTTTTTAAATTCTTGATATGGCTAGGTCAGAGCAGAGTAGAGAGGCATAACTCTGTGAAAGTGAAATAGAGAGGCAGTACTGATGCATTTAGGCAAGACAGAAACTGAGAACATTTCCAGCATTGCACTCTTGGAGCCAAACATCTCATTTTCATCAAAGGTCCACTTCAGAAGCTTCCATGCTTTCTCCCTGGGAACCCATTTGGGGCACGGAGTACAGTACCTGCAGTACATACAGCCAAGGGTTGGATGCTGGATAACACTTAACCCTTTAAAGTCATCTGATGGCAATTTTTAAACCAGTCATTATGTGGATAGTGGAAGCAGGCATTGACTGTCAGTCATGAGTTTCATTTTTAAATTTGTCTGATGGATCTGATGGCTCCTCTGCTAACTCATGGCCAGCCCTTCTTGAGAGCCATCCAGCTCCAGATCCAAAAACTGTTTTGCCAGGTCTGTTGGACACAGTCCTACACAACCTGCCTGCTGGAAGATTCAGTGAAGTGATATTGAGGGATTCCACCCTGCCAGGAACCTCAGTAATAAGACAAAAATTAATTTTATTCTCCAGATAATCAGAAAGGACTCCAAAGACCACTTCTGGTATATGAAGATTACTTATCTGAAAATCCTCCATCTAGAGTTGGGTGTTTCCTGTTTATTAGGTTTGTGGATATGGTACTTAAACCCCATAGACCTTCCTCATGTATCCTTCCCATCAGTGTCATCACCAAACACTACCTGTGTGAGTGAGAGCAGATACATTGCAAAAAAATTGGCAGTGCTGCATCCAAAATTAATTAGTCTTAACCAAGGGCTGTTCTGATGGTTTGTCTTTCATTCTCAGCCATATGAAATAAAGATAGCTTTACTTTAAGGTAATTACTAGAGGTTCAGGCTTTATATTCAGTACTAACCAAGGGGAGAAGTCAGAATTTGCTTGGATGTTTTCTCAGAGCTCAAAAATGTCAGAGTGTAGAGCCTCACCAGTGCTTCTGAGTTTCCCACTGTCTGAATTTACCAAAATCAAGTTTATGAGAGATTTTAGCTGCATTCAAGACAGAAGAGAAGGGCATTGCAGCAGTTAATCCAGCATCCATCTGCTCAGCCATAGATATGAATCCAAACTCCTTTTTCTCCTTCTTCTGAAATTTGAGAAAGGCTGGAGTTACTTCATGCTTGCTTTGATAAATAAGAGACTGAAGAATTTGCTGGCCTGAGTGGAGGTTTCACAAATTAAGACCAGCTTTTAATACAATGCAAGATTTCTGTAAGCTTTCCATTATTCTGATTTATTGGTTCTTAAGACTGTGTGGAAAGTGAATAGAATGCATGCTTGAAAAAGAAATTAAATTGCAAGAGCTTTCATTATTCTGATTATTGGACTCCTGCATTTGTGACTCGTAAGGCATGGTCCTGCTGTACTGCTGCTACAAACTCCATGTCTGGATGGGTGCATTCTGGAAAGGATTGCTTGTCTTTTGATTTTTATAAAATCCTGTAATTTTCTGGGGCTTCTACCTGTTTCCAAAGGTATAGATCCAGGCAAAACCATAGCCAAGAAAGGAAAACATGGGAGAAATCATGAGGAATGTCTGCCTAATATTGCAAGAAGGCATTTAGGTGGGATACATCTGTGAGGTGAATATCAGTGTAAACACTGTTCACTGTGCTCTGTGGAGTGTCTGCTTACAGCTTATTTTGGGTCAGTGGCATAGCTGCTCCAGCTACATTCTGTGAGTTTAACAGAGATTCCCACAGTGCCAGAACTCAGGAAAAAGAACAACTGGCATTTGGAACCAAAATTCTGACTTTCCCCTGGTAGGACTGTTACAGGACAAAGGTGAGTCAAGATGCAGATTTGTGTGAGAACCAGCCAGGGAAATATTATTAGTAGTGTGTGCTGTCTGAAAACAAGAGTCCTGTTTAATTCCTAGTCACTGTGACATTACTGCCTTCCCCTTCTTCCCCTTCCCCTTTCCCTTTCCCATCCCTTTTCCCTTCTCTTTTCCCTTCCCCTCCCTTTCCCTCCCCTTAGGTGTCAAGGCATTGAATTTTTCCTTTTTAAATATTTTACCTTTCTTAACTGTTATGTTTCTGTGGTATAGTATGTTTTAAAATATGATCACTAAAATAAATTTAAATATATTATGGAGTTTTTTCATTTTTTTTTTTGTCTTCCAAAAAGAATTAAAGTAAAGCTAAAGTCTAGAGATCTGAAATGGGATTTCTATTCTCCATGTAGATGAATGCCAACCGGGATCACAGGCAATAAATTTTAGAACCAAAATGATATGGGTATATTGGTGTAGATTTATGGTCATAAATCATGGGCATAAACAGGGGTATGTTGATTATCATCACTTGAGTATCTCATGTAATTGACATTTTACTCCATTTCTCTATATTTTTACTAGAGTTTCAACAGCACAAAAAATTTAAAAAGCAATAACATAAAAGAATTAGTAGAGCCAGCCACTTACTACCCTGTGCTTTATTTTCTCCATATTTTTTTCAGAGCATTTTGGGGAGTAATTTCAAACAGTCAAGTCAGAGTCCACCGAGAATTGATTTTTGTGACCTCACATATTGTAACAGAAAATTATAACAGGAAATACACCATTAAGTGATAAACAAGGAAACATGGATACAATTACTTTCAGAACATAATTTTATCCACTCTAGTTTTGAAAATGAAGAGATAGTACTGACTGGAACACCTCAATTCTGAATGCAAACTGTACAATCTATTATATTAAACAAAGTCAAAAGCAATGTTGAAGATCTTGAATCTATTCAAGGCATGCACCTCATTACAGACTTAGCAAATTAAAACACAAATAGGATTAGAAAAGAATAATGTAACAATCTCCCACTATGGTCCCTGGAGCATTAAGTCATAAATTGGGTTTGCATTAAATTGTGCCTGCAGTATTGAATTCAGGGAAAGAGCTATAGGCTGAAGATAAAGCTTGCTAGGCTAGCCAACTTTGTTGCTTTCAATTTTTTTTTCACACAATAAATACACAATGAATTAATTGGAATCTGAAAAGGCATATTCAAAAATATGTATTTTATATCTCAATTAGAAAATACAGATATGGTGTGGCAAGCCCTGGCTATACCAAAGCCAAAAGCTGCAGACATTTGAACTTGTCACTTTACCTGACTATGTTGTTTAAACAGGAACATAATTTCATCAAAACTTTGCATCAGATCACCTACTGTGTTAAACTATGCAAGTTTTTAGGTTTGCACAAACCTCCAGTATGTTACAAGCTCCTATTAAGTGAAGAAAACAAGCTTGCCCAGAAGAATTGAGAGAAGCCGAGTTTCCATATTACAAATGTATTCTGTTGTTATGGGAACTAAAATGGTGAGCGATGTGAAAAGGATCCTGAGCTAACAAAGACCAGCTTGATGATATTATGAAGGAAGCTGTACAAGCTGCAAACATGTCTGCAAGAAATAAACAGGGCTTCTTTTCTTAAGGAGATGCAGACTTGTGAAAGAGAGTCAAGTTCAACCTTTGTGTGACCCTAGACAAATTACTGAGTAATACTGGGAATTAATTTTGCTAATTTTCCCTTAGCAAAGGCTTTATCCTTCAAAGGTGTATTATTACTGTCATCATCTTCCTAATTGTCATTTCGGGGATCGCTAACAGCAGCTGCTCTGGTTAGGGTGCTTGTCATTTTATGATGCAAAGGAGCCTTCATATGATATTATTTGTGTTTTTTACATCTTGTCTTTCAGGGAGTCTCGTGGCTCTATTTGTTTCTGACAGACTTTTGCAGTTTGGCAGGCAGAAAAGCCCTTCAAAGCAAGGGAACTGTCTTTGTTTTGTTGATGCAACTTCTCTCAACTCTTGTCGCTGTGATCTCATAGCATCTGCCGAAGGCCTCCCCTAGTTTGCTCTGCACAGAACAAGCAGCATGCTAAAATAATAGCACATTAGGATTTTATGTCTGGTCTCACAGCCAATGCCAAAAGAGCACACGCTATCCTGGAAACACTTGGATTTTGATCAAGCGGCTGGGAGAGAAGTGAACTTTGTGCAGTGACTGGGAGATGCTGATACCAGGAATTGGTGCAAGCTGTTGGGACTAGAGAGCCTGTGTCTAATCAGTGGGATCCAGGGATATCCTCACATCCACATGTGAATTTGTATCAGGACACAACCAAAAGGCATTTGGGGCCAAGAGCATGCCATTCTTGGTCTCTTCCCTGCAAGAACTTCCAGGACTGGGGGATGCTGCAGCCCATCCTGGCTGGGTGCCAGCTCCAAATCTTGGACCTCCCATGAGACACTTTTCTGGTCATATATGAGTTGCAGGGAGGCAGGGAGCAAAGAGGCTGAGCCTGGTCTCCTAGCACAGGCTGCAAGGGCACCCCAGGTCAGACCATGTGTGAGGTCTGGTCCTGTCCTCCCCAGGGGTGCTCTGGCTCTCAGCTGCAGTGGCACTCAGTTTTTGGGAACAGGATGCTGAAAGATGCAGGATATTGGGTCTATAGCAGAATATCTAAACTGAGGCTGCTGGGATTTCTCCCCTGAGCCCAGGTCCCAAGGGGCATGTACCTGGGGCTGTGTGCACACAATGCATGCTCCATCTGAGCTGCATTCAGGGGGCACATGGGTCACACTGCACAATTTACTGGCTCCTCATTTCAGACCCAGTGAAGTTTCACCCTGGGTTAAGGGTGGGAGGGGTCTCATCTGCTTCTGCAGTTTGCCTGTGGAGAATTTGTTGGCTAAACAAGGCTTTCTCCTCCTCCTGGTTGACAACTCCCTTATGGAGCAACCTTTCACCATTATTCTTGATTTTCTTAAACAGCAAACATTAGACACATTAAGAATAGCAACAACAAAATCATTAAGCACTGTAACATTCTCTGAGGAGCCAGACGTATCCTTTAATCAGGTTATGGAAAATTCATTCCTCTTCTAGTCATTTATTTTCTTTGTTTATGCACATACAGAGTGACCCACTTCTGAGCATCAAAAATAACAACAAAGAAATAACCAAAGATTCTTCATAATTAATGGATTTATGTACCACTTATTTTGCTTTATTGGAAACCAAATAATCAAGTTCATTCATTCCAATTAAACACAACACGAACTAATTGTCTATCATTTTTATCTGTGAACCCAGTTCCCTCACTTCAAAGTCACTACTTGACCTCAGTGGAGAAAGGTATTGTGCTTCCTTCTGTAATGATTGATTGTTTGCATTAAGATGGAGAAGCACAGATTGGAATTAGGGGTTTTCTGTGCCTTTCTCCCTGTGTTACCTTACACCCATATAGATGCAGGGGCTATAAACTCAACATTATCATTTTAGGAAATAACACTCTACTACATCAGGTCAAATTTGTCCCCAGATTTGAATGATTTATAACAAGTATAATGTATCTATTGTCATGTAATGAGTCTCAGGCACAGATCTCTAATGAAAATTCTATGACTAAAAATAATAAGCATGATGAATACATTTATAATAAAAGCAGCTTATTAAAAACAATAAGCCTTTGATCTCAGTGCTGACCTAAGATCACTGGATTGGACAGGTAGACTTGACAGAAATTAGTGACTGAAGACCTCCCTGTTATGTAAGTGGTGATGTGATACATATTTTGGCATCTTAATCAACACTCCTGAAAAGACACAATGAGATGAAACAGTCTCATCATTTTATTGAGGTTTTGTTTTGTTCTTGACAAAACTATTAAAAATAAAGCACCCTTGATGAGAGAAGTACAGGAAGATAAAAATGGCAGTAGACATGACAAAAAAGTACTGTAGAAAGTAAGTTATACCAAGTGAAGATGTTCAATAATAAAGGAATTTTAAAGAGATTATGTTGTGCTTTAACTGGTGCTGTAAATTGGCATGGATTAGGAATTACAATGCAAGCCATAATGGAAATAACAGAGTAGTGAATGTATGTGTGTAAAATGTATGGAAAAATCTCCAACAACTTGACCTTCTTCTTTTGTCTGAAAAATAAATTTTTTTTTCATTCCATATGAATTTTTATTTTCTCTGTTAAAACATAGTTTAAAAAGAGATTTAACTCTAAATTTGCTTTGTCTACACAAAAGTGGCTAGATATGAAATATTGCTCAAAGGCTGTTAAGAGTGCACCTTATGGTGCTTAGAAAAGCTGGAATGAAAGGTCAGAGGAGAATGTCAGGGTAAGAAAAGTAATAGAACCAGGATTCCAAAATCAGAGAAGAATAAATAGTAAATACTAGGAAACAAACAAAAAAAAAATCATCTTTATCACTCTGCATGATGTAACTCTGCTGAACAGCTGCAAGTAGTCTTTAATGCCATGTCAGTAACATTATCACTGTTGTGATTTTCTTTTGTTTTCTGACACATCCCTACAATCATGTGCATTTCTAAAAACTTACCACAGAATATGGCAAGCTATTTTCCCATGGGAGCTGGACTGGCAGGAACCAAATCAGTCTCTTCCCTGCAGTAGAAATTTATCATTTCAGGATCCAAAGGTGTTTTGAGTGGGCACATTTTCTATTTTTATTCCCTGAGTTATTACGGGATCTGAATGTCAATAATAGATAAGCACACCTCAAACAGACTCAGCAAGTTCTGCCTTTTCTGCCCCCAGAGAGTCACAGCTCCAGCAATATCTCAGCACTGGGGTGACAGTTCTCCCTGGAGAGGGACAAGAGACAAATCCCTTCCACTCCTCAAGCCCCCTGGCCTGCACCATCTGATGAATTTATGGTCTCCAATACAGTTAGGTGTGTATAATCCAATGTATTGCTGAAGACCCGTTACTGTACTTTATAGCTGACATTAGCAGAGATATTTTTTCTACAAAATAAAACAATATTTGTTTCCTGAAAGGGAAATGTGCTGTCTGTAGCTATCAGCAGCCAACAGTTGCTGCTGGCTAGAGCTAAAGGAGACAAAAAGAGGTGGATTTCACTTTAGCAATATTGGGAAGAATCATTTATCATTCACAGTGTGTTTTCAGGATGAGAAGGCCCATTTGAAAGTCACTATGGGATGACTGCTCCATTGTATGATATTAAACAATTAAAAGCAAGGGTTAGAGAAGATATTCTGGCTTCTTGTGTGCTGCAGCAGGATCTCAGTGTTATACCATATGTGTCTAGGGGTACAAGAAGAGGTGTGTGGTGGGAGGTGTCCATAGATTTGAGGATCTACAGCTATTTGTCATCAGAATCTGATTCTGTCATTACTGAGCATTTTACAGAAATTCTTCAATCCACACACACAGTATGTCTGTGGGGTTAAAAAGATAATATAGGTCTGGGAGATTTAAGCCTTTCTTTGCTTTCGGTTCTATTTCAGAGCTTGGGAAGGCACTGTTGTGGCTTGTGTGGCCTCCTTCCTGGAGGATAAGGCTCTTTGAGGAGTTAAAGGCAAAAATGGCACTCAGAAGAATAATTAGTGTGCATCCAGAGCTGCAGGTTCTCAGAAGAACAACAAAACAACACCAGCATTCTCTGCCCCAAGAGGACTCCACTAGACTTTTCTGGTGCCACAGGAGGATTTACTTTTCCCAGAGGAATTACAGATAAGCTTCTCCTGCAAAACCCTTGCTTAGAATGTCTATTTTTAACTGGTTCACAGGATACTGGTTTTGATTTTTTGGGGAGATTTTTTTTTTTTAATAGGGCATATTGTAAGCATATAGTGGACCAGTTAGCATTTCATATCAGGTCAGATATGCAAAGGAAATCACATGCACTGCTCACCCACCATACAAAGTCTTTCTATTTATTTCCTTATTTCTTTGTTGTTGCTTTTAAGCTAAAGTAAAGTACACCTAGGATGCTGAAACACATCTGTGGAGAAAGAGCAATTTCTGCTTCCAGGAGTCAGGATGCAGGAAATTATTGTCTTTCAGGGTTTACATTTTTGCTAGGAAACAAATGCTGCAGAGGAGTTTAAGGTAAATCTGACAATAAGCAGGTAGAAATGTCCAAAGGCTGTTCTGGTAGGAAGCTGTGATGAATACTACAGCTTTTACAACAACATTTAAAAGGCCTGTAAATGATCAGCAAATGGGCAAGATGGCTTGGAAAGATGCAGAGACCTTAAACATTTGCATGAAATGAAAAGCATGTACTATTTGCATTTTGCATCAGTATGGCACAGCTGCTTAGCCTTTCCACCATGGAGAGCCCATAGCAGAGCTGTCAAGGTGTATGTGCCTCCAGGTCACAGACCTGCAGTCCTGAGGCAGGTGATGAACAGCAGTTGGGAGGGCTCAGATGTGGGCTTTGAGGCAGTCAGGATATCAGGAGCACATCGTGCTCAAATGACATGAGGGGCAGGGTCTGCCACCTCTGGAGCAACACATGACACAGCAGGGACATGGGTGTATTCACTGGGTCTCTGCAGAGCTTGTGTCCAACATCCCAAGCAGCTCCACATGAGGAAGGCAGCATGGTTTAGGAAAGCCTGCTTTTCAGAGGAAGTGCTTGGGCTGTCCATCAGCCACCCCATGAGCTCCTGTATCTCTTGCTGCTCACAACTCGTTTCTCCCAGGCATTAGATGTAATGAAGACAGGATGGTCTACAACTTTATGACAGTTCCATTTATTTCTACTGTTTTCACATAAACCCAAGCAACAAGCAGCAGTTGCTTCCTCTGCAGCTTGATAAATGTCAGTATTAATTAAAATTGTTTGGAGTAGGGTCGGGTTTTTTTCCTCTCTCTGCACCAGGCTGGCAGGGAGGAGAAGCCTGACAGGCAGATGCAGCTGCTGAGCTGTTGACTGGAAATGCTGTCACAGGGTACGAGGCAAAGGAGAAGTAGCTGGTCTCTGACAAAGTGAATTGGAAACAGAGGAGGCATCCTGTCACCTGCACCGTGCTGCCACTCAGCACAATGTGGGGGAGTGTGTCTGCATTTGGGTCTTGAACTTAATCCTTTGCTCCCCTGGCTGGGAAGTCTGCAAAGGCAGCTGTTCAGCCCATATGGATGGGATAGTGCTCCCCCACCACTGCTATCTAATGATGCTTTCCTGACTGACATTCAGAGAGAGCCCTTGATTCAAGAGGGAAGGTCAACACCAGACAATACTTTTTAGGGTACAGGGAGAAAAAGCAGGGGACACCCCCTCACTAAACCTCCCTGTGCCACCGTGTATTTATATGCATTCCTTCTGACACCATTCCATGATGTTCATACACCAAACATCTTCTGTCAGCCTTGGGGGCACTCAAGCAGCAGCCAAAATTGTGCTTCAGTGCTCCTGAACATGTTTGTTTCCAGCTGTGGCAGGTCTGAATGCAGCCAGGGCACCACTCTGATGGTTGCAGTGCTGCATCCTCATTTCTCTTACCATTATTAGCTCAGAGGAGGCCATTAAGATCTGCTACAGCTGTTTTTCATGCAAGATTATGAATTATTAAATTTTTTCCTTCCCAAACTTTGCTGACAGAGATAAAGAAATTCTAATAAATCCATGAGAATTAAGTACATGGATTCTCCTGGCTAGGACAGAAATGTGTGCTCCACCGTTGCTCAGACACATCTCAACAACCTTCCCAGGTGTTTTCCTTTGAGGGGGAGAAAACAGCTTTGCTTATGGAGCAGGATCCATCCCTCTCTTACAAAATGTTGTCTAGAAAAAAGGTGAATGGTTTGCCATGTACTCTTCCTAGTTTATGCATTGTTTTCTGATAAACTGAAGCAGAGAGAATAGGGAAGACAGTGACTGCTCCAGATCAAAGGATATATCACTATGAATAAAGAACTGGAAAGGTTTTGGAAGTGCAAAATAAGGTTTTTATAAAGCCATGGTTTCTTTTAGACACACACGGAGACCTGGGCTTGATTTGCAGAAACAGTGACAAAAGGAAATGTACTTCCTTTTGGCATCTGTAAAAATCTCATATACAAACAGAGGTGTGGAAATGCAGTAAAATGAATATCACTACTGTAAATGGCAACTCAGTTTCATTGCTGTATTGAGCTTTTTTCTGCTTCTTTTTCAGATTATTACACAGTTTGCATCTTCTAGATATCATTTTATGCAGATTCAAGCCCTAGGTCCCTTGCTTTTGTTTGAATCTACTGTAATCCTTTGACTAATGTATTTGTTTGTACTGAGCACTACCTTTTTATTCAGTGCTGATCTGTAAAAAGTATATCTTACCTATATTAGCAAGATACTGACTTCTGAAAATCTTATTTCTAAGAAGATATCTGTCACCCCAAGTGTGGTAGTCAAAAGAACCCCTTAAGTAGAAGTGTCTTTTACCAGTATAAAAAATAATAAAGGTTCTTCCCTCTATCCTCCTGGTTTAATCTTACAATGGGTTGAGATTTCTGTCTATACACTCAAAATAAACCTGGTTTCTATAAATTTCTTTTTAATAAAAATGCGTTACCTATGATAAATATATATTGCCTAGGTCAAATGAATCTGATTGTGAAAACATATTGAGCAAAAGTATTGGTAGGATTTAATTTCATCTCTCAAAAAAAAAGCAACCAACCAACCACCCACCAAAATCTGTAGCTATTGAATGCTGGTTTGAATTAAATTCTATTTGTTTTAATAAAAGTGTAGTGGCCTGAGTGTACATATATTTGTTTTAGTGGCAGTGCACTGGATCCAATAAAACTATATTGGCTTCACTGCTTGTGTCTCCTTTTCAGAGAAAATGGATTGAAAGGAAAAATGAAACAGGCATGAATCAGCCAGTCCTGAGGTTTCTGCTGGATTCTGGCATCCAAATAAACTGGTAAAAAAACCCCAACTGTATTACTAAATATTGCTTTTAAATTGAAATATGTTTTAATGTCAAGGCTGCACATGAGGGATTTAATTGTCTCTGTAAAGGAGAACAGTTTTCAAGGCCAGACTTGGCTGTGGTGGGTCAGTGCATCCGCTGGTGGCTGCAGAAGCAGAAACTAAGCTGGTTTGGCTCCCTGTTCTGTGCTGTAAGTCAGCTCTGCTGGCAGCAAAGGCTCTCAGCTGATCACCACTACCTGAGACAAGGTGGATGGAGTGTCAACAGCCTCAGCCCCAGCCCAAAATGCAGGATGTAGATCATGTCTGCATTGGGTGCTGGCTGATGGGGGCTGGCATTGCCACACAGGCCCAGCAGCTGCCACCAGAGCTTGAAACACTCTCCCCTGGGATCTGTCACTTCTGTCACCTGGACAGGTGTCACTCATCTACTTTTGCACAAGACCTGTGTTTCCTGCTCAGCAATATTGCAGGTTGGAAAGCCACCAGCAGCCAAAGAGGGGCACATTCACCATGGCTACTCAGGGCAGCATTCTGCTAAATGGGAGTAAGGATGTGCTCAGCAGAGCACATTACTTACTTATTTAAGTAAGTTAATGGTGGTTGAACCACTTGTTTTACATTTGCAAACTACACTGTCCCCAGTTTTTAATGAGGCCTGAAGTGAGCAGCCACTCAATGCTTGTGTTGACCACAGGATCTCAGATCATCATGCTCTTGCATGCCTTTGTTTGGCCTGTGTCATTGCCCCTAAAAATGTTACCAAGTGCCTTTTGTAAATTCTTAAATTGAACTTAAAAAGGCAAAGATGTTCCTTTAATTTTCCAAGCTTCCCTAGTGCCACCTTTACATCCAGTGCAACTGGCAGTGAGAGCTCCACATATCGACTCTGAGGTTAGAAAGAACACTTCACTCTCAGCTCAGCAAGTACCATCTGGATATTTGCTAAGGGGTGAAATGGATGCTGTTGGCTGACCTGGCTTCTCACATAACTTAAATCACAGCTGACAACCCAACCTGAGTAATGCTTTGTTTGATGCCATGATTCCTTTTAGGAGACTGGCATCAGGTTGTGTGAATGGGGATCTGCCTGGTATTCCTTCATGAGAAAACATGATCTGCATCAACTCATTTACAGTTTGTGCTGAAGTGGGTGCCCCTGGGGCTGTGGGAGCCAGTCCAAGTGAGGAGAATTTGGCTGCAGCAGTAGTTTAGCTGTGGGAGAGGATGTGGCTGCAGGCTTCCCCAGCTCTGGCTTCTCAGAAAATTGAGTAAAGAAATAACTCAAAGAAAAGGAAAACAGCTGTTAGTGAAGCAATATAGAGATGAAAATCCAGCTGAGGAATGGGTCTAAAAGTACTACACTGAGCATCACTGACAAAATCCCCTTGCCTTTATGGGAGTTATATGCCCTGCAATAATTTCCTTTACCCTAGAAACAAGCTAACTCCTGAGCCCAAGCTGGCCAAACCAGATTTGGGATAGTATATGATGGTGGTGAAGGTGGGAGACCTCATGAAGCATCTGGATAACAGATTTGACAGTGTCAGGGAAGATCAGTGGGTGACAGCAAATAAACAGTCTGCAGACTTCATGGTGCTGTTCTCTGAAATGCTCCCTGCACAGAGACATGCAGAAATGCTGACAGCTGGTGAGGAGCAGAGAACGAAGTTCAGGGTTAAGAATTTGGGAAACTCTTGCAGCACCCAGGAAAGACAGGCTCCATCAAAATCAAATAGGACCAAGAAGTTAGCACTTACAGTGTAAAGAATTACAGGAGAGTTTTGAACTAGAAGCTGTCATAAATCTGGGTGCAGAGGAGTACACAGACTGAGGTGACACCACCTCCAGGGGCGAAAACATAAATTCTGTATCAGAAATGGATTGGATAAATTAAAGGATAGCAAATCCCACCAGGATCATTAAATTCTGTGGTTTAATTCCTCCTAGCTTCTGAAAACTGGAGGTGTAAGAGAAGCATTTATCAGAGATGCCAGATCATGTGGCAAACATGGGACCTCAGTCTTTTTCTCAGTGCATGATCTCTGCATCAGACAGAGTGATGGAGGTGATGAAGGAGAGATCTTTGAGCTGCTTCCCATTTTAAGATCGTCTCTCTGGAGGCCACACTCCCCCCAGTCCATCTCTGTCCCATCTTGCCTGCCACCCTGGCTCCCCTGTGGCCACCATGCAGTGCCAGCCCCACATCCCAGCCTTCTCTGGCCAATCCTCTGCCTCACACTGAGCCAACACTGGCAGCTTTTCTGCCGGCCTGGGGATGTTGGAGCAGCCCAAGCAGCTCATGCAAGGATCTTCTGGTCTTTTTATCCCCTGGTGGATATGTGGGAGATGTCTTGTTTGAGTCCTAAATATCTTTCACTTTAGCTATGATGATGGTGTTCTAAGTGCTGTTATCTTTTCTAGGTCTCTCTTTACATTGCTGTAATTGCCATAATAAGCTGTGTTAACTGACTCTTTTAAAAGTAACAGCAACATAAAAATATCTTGGCATGTTTTCCTTTAATGAGCTACAACTTGTGTGTAATCTTCCCTACACTTTCTTCAGTGTCCTTGCTTGTGATGGATGTGGCATTGCTTTCATCTCCTGGTCCTAGTGTTGCTTTACTCCTGAGATATCAATCTGGCCCTGGGACCCTCAGCCAGGCTTTGTCTGGGCTGCCCCAGCCTGGTAAATGCAGTGGTGGTGATGCTGAATGAGGCCAGTGTGGGACACACGAGAGTTCCCCTTACTCAGTTGCTCCATCAGCAGCAAAACTTTTGGGGAACCTCACAGAGCAATGCAACTTCCTTTGAGGGTATCGCCAGCTGAGCTAGGGGAGGGAACTTTCGTGCTCATGGCTGTGGGTCCCTGTCAGTGTGTGGGTCACATGCCTGGATGCTGTGGGTGCTGCAGGGATGCGTTACCATCACCTTCATCTCATTTAAGGACACTGGGGGAAAGTGATGGCAAAAGGAATTGATACCCAAATACTAAGGCAGAAGCTCAGTGCCAGGGCTGGTAACTGATACAAGTGACTACAGATGAGCTGTGAAGCAGAAAGGGTTTTGACTATGTGGTAGAGGGATTTGAGTGACAGCTGCAAGAGCTTTCTCCATGATTGCTGCTGGCAGAAAGCACTGACGTGGTCAGGCAGTACCTCTGCTCCAGCCATCCATTCACAGCCCTGCTCCCCAGCTCGAGGAGCCTCTCTGCCCCTCAGCCCTCAACCCAAATGCTTCTGCAGGAGAGCAGCACTCAGGCATGGACCAGGGCCCAAAAAGCCTCAGGTGATTTCACTGGTGTAACATCACATCAGTGAGCTCAGTGTGACTGCTCACGGCAGATGGACGAACACTTGTCGGGTATCTGGTGCTGAGCGAGGGGCAGATTTATTTCCAGAGCTTGTGCCTCTCATTTCTCCCAGCTGAAGCTGCAAGGCAGAGTGTGCATCTGTGATACTTCTTTTTTCAGGTGCAGCTATGTTGCAGTGAGGGCTGTCACCGAAAGCAATGGGATTTTTGGCATGTTTGTACAGGGAATGCAGGAAGGAGAGTGAAAGGCATCTCCGCTTTCCATAGCACTGTAAGCTGCTTGAATCCATACAAGCATGAATTGAATTTCCAAATCTCAGCCATTCCCTGTGTGCCCTGACAGCTGCTTGACCAGCAAAGGACTGCAGGGCCCCATAAAGCAGGGGGGGGAACACAGGAAATCTGCATTGGGGTGATATTAATATGCACTCCAAAAGTAAAGGAAATGTGAATTGTCACCTTGAATATGACCAGGGGTCCACTCAGCCCTGTCTCCAGTCCTGCAACACTGACTGTTTCAGGGCAGTGGAAGGAGACCCCTCAGGAGACAGCTACACTGGTCTCTTGAGCAAGGCTGACATAAAACCTGAAAATAATACATGGCCTGCAGAAGTGACTGCACTTGCTACAAAAACCACATTGTTTGCTTTCTGGCAACTTTTCTGCAGCAAGACATCAGTGTCACACAACTGCTTGCAGGCAGGATCTAACAGGGACTGAAATGTATTGGGAGGTGTGAGTTTTACTGAAACCTGCAAAGTAGCAGCTGCAAGAACTTCACTTACTAACAACTCGCCAAGTCTCTTTTAATTCTCAAAATACTCTTGTATTAGAAAATGTGAAAAATATGTACAAATACCCTTGCTATAGAAAATTGGAAAAATATATACAATGTGCAAATGGCCATGGAAGATACCAATATCACTGCCAAGGACTATCTCCTTTTTAAAAAGCATTATACTTTACTAAGGTTTTCCTTAAGGACTGGATTTTATTTATGGGAAACTGGTCCTGAACTCAACTGTTGACTTTTAGACCCTTAGACTTTAAAGCTGTCTTTGGATGGCTATTAGTACTTTCTGAGCAGACAACATGACTGGTAGAAAGAGCAGAAGTAAACATTAAAAACATACCACATTTTTGAAGATTCTTCTCTCTTCACTGTTTATCATATCCATCTAGAATAACAGAAAGAATTTCATTTGGAGGAGGTCAAATATTTTGAGATGCCACTTTTTTTTCCTCCCCTGAAAAAGACAAGCAAAACACAAGGGAAACAGAAAAAAAAAAAAAAAATCAGCCACTCTGCGTATAGCAAGGAGATCTGTTTATGTGTTATTTAAAATCAGAGCAGAATTTCACTTCATTCTGTCTTGTGTTTTTGTGTTTCTTATTTCATGCTTTGGTTAACACTTATTTAGTCTGTTCCTAGAGGCAGTGACAGGTTGTCCTGAAAGTTTTTAGACTTGCTGAGCATGCACTCTCCACAGAGCATGTCAAAATGAGAGAAATGATGAATTCATTCAGTTTAATTTTAAAAAAATACCTTAAAGACTCAGTCTTGCCTCTTGACATTCTAACATCAAACAAAAAAGTCATCAGTATATGTGCTACCAACAGCATGAAGAAAACAAAACAATTATGTATGGAATTTCCTTTCTCTAATTCAAAGAAATATAAGTGGAAGACTTGGTTTTCCTTCTGAATTAAGGTGAAACAAAAAAAAAAAAAAAAAAAAAAAAGTGTATCAATTTATCAAAAAAAATTCCCCTTTTCAGGTAATTGAAATTTAGCCAGTTTCAGTGGCTTTATAAAGGCTTTTCCTTCTTCCTAGTAAAATGTCAGCAGGGAAGGAAGATATGCCTAACCTGGAAGGGTTAGTCCTGTGCTTGTCGGCTTGTGCTTTGGCTTCACCATATGCTGGCCAGGTTCAATCATATCAGAAAGGTTTTAAGAACACAGTAGCACCTTTGGGATTGCCAAGAGGATCTTTCAGGAAGACAAAATGATGGGTAGAGGTGCAGAAAGTGATAGGTAGAGCATTTGTTCAGGACTGCAAAATTCTGCCTGTGTCTCCTGCCATTTTCCCAAGCCAGGCACTCTGGCCCTTGTCACTAGAAAATGCCAATCTCACGAGTGGTCAGTGTGACTCTGGAGCCTGCATGAGTGAGGGTGGCTTTAATGCACTGTTTCTTCCCAGCTGAGCCCATCATCTCCTGCCTCAAGGGTTTCCAGTAGGGTCCTACAGCTGGGCATCAGCTGGGATGACTTGGACCCTAATGTGTGTCTTGTGCTGGTGGCTGCCAGGAGGATGGCAAAGAGACATGCCAGGGGCTCCCCTGGGCTCTTGGCTCCCTCCTGCTAGGGGACATTTTGCCTCCCAAGCCTGGGAAGCATCATCAGTGTTGAGTTCATGTCACAGTTACCTTTATAAATTTGACACTAAAATAAACCTTTAAAAATGGTGAGAGATTCTGCAGCAGTCACTTGATTTCTAGGTTAGTTGAAGGTGTGCCCAGAGGCACACACACACTCACCTGCTACATCATCAGGCAGGCAGTGCAGTGCTACTTTTTCATTGCTATCTCTGCCCCCGTGTTTGATGCCCTGAGAAAGGCAATTACCCAGTTCACTTTCCTAAAAAGAACACCTACAGGCTCAGGAAACACTTCACCAGACGGGCAGTGCCTGATGTCTAATAATATCCTCAATCTTGCTTTATAGACGTAGCTGCAAATTAAATTATTTTTTCATGAAAAAAATCCCTGTCTTCTTTGAATTTCAAGTGTAGCTTCGGTATTTATTTGGTCACCCTGTGTGTTGTAAGTGATGCGTTTTTAGTGGTTAAAAAATAAAACAAGGAGCAGGGTGAAGGCTGGCATTTCTTATACCAGTGAGCATTGCTGCTTGCCCCAGCTGACACTCATCCCTGGTCTCTCCTGCTTGCCTCTGCCACTGAGGAAATTCAATCTGCTGCCATGTCATTGTTACAATAATCTCCAGCTCCTGGACACCAGTCTGAGTATGACAGTCCCACAAAACCCATGTCACACTCATCTCAGGCAGGCTGTGTTTTGCTGGTACATCTTCATTCCCTGCAGCTGTCGTGCTGATTTCCAGTCACCATTCCAGGGAGAGGAGCTGGCTGGGGAACTCCCTCCAGCTTTGGTTTTTCCAGACCTAACCTTCTTTTTTCTTCTTTTTTTTTTCTTCCTTTTTTTTCCTTTCTTTTTTCTTTTTTTTTTTTTCTTTTTCTTCCAGAGCAAAAATCTTTGCTTGTGGTAGTGGTTACAGCCACTTTCTGTGCACTGACCTTAGCCATGTGTCAAACAAAACATCTTTTTCAGGTATGTCCCTACAGCTCCTTTTCCCCTCTTTGAAAAAATTCAGTGCCTCTTCTTTTCCAATTCAGTCAGGTTTTTGAGAGCTCTCTGCTCTCAGTTTCAGTTTTTTTGTAGTTTTGCATCTTTCTGTTTATTGATTTTGATTCTTCCAAGCAAGCTAGCATTCCATAGTCCATTTTTTTTTAACAAAATGGTTCTCATGCATTTTTCAGTACCATTTCCCATGCATGGCCTATCATTCCTGAATTATCCACAAGGCCTTGGTTTCTTCCCATCTCTCCTCAGCTTTTATCATGAAGGTTTGTTCTATTAGTAGTTCACAAAAGGGTCAATTGGGATAAATGTAATTTACTTTAAAATATAGGTTCATGCAGTGATTTTTTTCCTCTGTCTTTTGTATGCTGGATGCACTGTTGGTTTATGAACCTTTCTAAATAGCAGTTATACCTTTTTAGAAGAGCAAAGAATAATTCAGAGTAATTCAACCCAGCACTGTTGCTCATTCAGCAAGTGCTGCCAGGGAGGAGAGATGCTCATTAAAAGCCTTTCAGCTGCCAGTCAGCCAGCCAGAGGCAGCCTGCTCCACTTTAGAAGGAGAAGAAATGGCTCACAGAGGACTCTTCTTGCTGAGGTCTCAGGGATCACAACCCATGGGCTGGATCTGGTGTGTGGCCGTGTGGATATTTCATCCCCTTGTCCTTGGTGCAGTGCAGCTGGAGCTGTGCTGCCCCAGAGCCTGGCAGGGCTGGGGGGATGTTCCTGGGATGCTCCTCAGGGATACCATTGCACTGGGCAGGCTTGAGGTGCTGCCAAAAGGGGCTTCTGCTCTGCCCTGCAGAAGTGCAGCCCTCTTACATTAATTTGGTGCTTTCCTCTCAGCTAAGATCAGGGCTGAGGAATGCAAAGGCCTGTGAAAATAAGGAGCAAAAGATGAGAAAATTATTCCTGTGGGTTTCAGAGGCACTGGAGTGGTGAGCACTGTCAGCCTAACAGACTGGGCACTTCATTTGAGATTTTAGACAAAACTGGAGCAGATTATTTCTCATATGAAACCTTTGTCTCTGTCTATCCACACTTGGATGTGTTTGACCCTCCAGAAATTTATTTGTCAACCCATGGCCAGAGTCCTCAAGCAGGGGAAAATGGCTATGGACTACTAGGATTTTAAAAGCAAACCCAAATCACATGCATACACATCATCCCTCATACATCCATGCTAGCAAACAATAACCAAACTTTGTAAGTTTGTCTAAATTTTATTGGGTTTTACACTAAAATACTTATAGAAATTAAATTTAAAATTGCAGAAATTCTATCCAAGGTGGGAATTTCTGGAAAGGATTATGCATCTTTCTAGTTCAAGCCCACTTTGACTGAGAAGTCCTGGTCTATAAATCCATCCTCTGCTCAAATTTGCATGAGGATATTCACTGATTATATCTGATTATGCTGGTTGAAGGTTGTGTGGTGGTATACAGCAATGTGAACAGCAGCAAACTTGCATTAAAAGCTGGTCTCTCATTGACATCTGGCTGGATGACACCAATTTTTTTCTGGCTTTGGTTTGTTTGTGTTTTTTTCAATGAGCTTGCACATGCAGGGGCCAAGACAGGGATTACATTAAGGGGACCAGTGTTGCTGGTGGTTTGAAATGCCTTCCCTTTGCCTTTTTGCTGTTTGCTCCCTGCAGATGTTGGAGTGATGGAGGTTTGCATGAACCCCATGAAAAGCCCATTTGAAGTCTGCATGCTCCAAAACTGCCTTGTAGCACAAGTGCTGGGCTGAGATGACAAAATTCTACCAGAGCCTCGAGCTTAAACCTAATGAGGGACAAAAATTCTTCATCTGCCACTGCTGTGACCATTTCTCTTCAATCTATATTCTGCAATTGCCACATTTAAAAGGAACACTGCTTAACACAGTGGGGGCTCAAGTTCACTGGGAAATTTTTCTAGAGCCCAGGCACACAGGCAAGTGAATGAGGTTTTGACTGTGCCTGAAGTAGCAGGTGCTATTATTTCAAGTGAATGTAATAAAAAGATTTCATTTCAGCTCTGCACAGAGACAACAGAGACTGCAGCACCACCATTTTTCTAAGGCTGAAGCTTTGAGAAAAACCCCTCAGGTTTTATCCAGCAGAATAAAATTTTTATTATCAACCCAAAGCTCTTCCCCTGATCACAAAATTTGCATTCCTATGGAGAGAGAGAGAAAAAACCATGAAGCTGTCTGATACCATTTGTGATGAACTCAACTCTCTTTCAAACAGGCAGGTTGAAATACTTGTAGCAGACCCTTCACAGTCTATCTGACCTGTTAGGAAAGAAGAAAGATAATAAATTGGACAAGTAAATTTGAATTACAAATAAATTAGAGGAAGCCACGATCAAGGTACTGACATTCACTAAGTGAAAAAAAGAAAGCTTTTGTGCAGGTAAATTATCTACTGCAGATTATTTACTCAGCTCCGCTGTGAAGAGCTCTCAGGATGGGGCAGACAGAAGCAGATACTTTGTTTGCTGGTTCAGGCTTCAGGTCCTGAGAATCAATCTTTGACCATTAAAGAAGCACTGCTGCCTCTTCATGTGTAATTTATTCAATTAGATGCTTTTCTTTCTTTCTCTTTTTTTTTTTTTTTTTTTTTTTTTCCAGGATAGATGCTGCAGAGATTCTTGATTTTCATTTGCTTTTGTCTGAAATAAGTTAGCCATATTGACCATTTCATGCAAATTTTTCAATATATTCATATATTATTTTGGATGGAATTGTGAAGTACTCTGCTGATTTTGAGACTGCTGTTAAAAATGGAGATAAACCTGCTGAAGCTAATTTAGTTCTATCTCTGTACAGCAGGTAGCATTAAAACTAATGGTGTATGAGAGGAGCTGTTTTGTTGGTTTGTTTGTTTTTTTTTAACTTTGAGTGCTTTATGGCATTTGTGAAGAGCAGTGATCCTTTGTCCCCACAAGAACTTGTATCTCACAAGGGTCTCATTCCCTAAGCACAAGTGAAATGCTCTCCAAAGTCATGGTGACTCCCAGTCAGGCAAGGCAGCATCAGTCCTTCTGCAGCTGTCAGGCCAAGTCCTTCAAGCCAGGAACAGAGGATTGTGGTGTGGAGGGGTGAGGCACAATAGGGGCTGGAATAACACCATGAAGGTGCTCCCTGGGGCTCAGACACAGGGAGAGTAGTGTCCTTTATACCTCCTGCATCTTTATCTTCCAGCTTTATATACACTTCAGGTCGCCACTGGGTTATTTTTAGGTCATTTCAGGGATATATATTTCTGCAAGAGTTATTTCTGGGAGCTCTGCCAAATTGGAAACTGTAGTAACCTATACCTCCCCCACAAAAATGTATACCCAGCAGCCTCAGCCACTCTTCCACTCCTCGCAGCCCCCAAGGAGCAGGCACATCACTCTGTAAGAAAAAAGAAATGCAAAATAGACATCCCCACAGTGCTGGGGGAGGCTTTGATGCACAAAGTGGATGGGAGCTTCACATCAGGCTGTGAGGGGCTCTTTGTCTGGTAAGCAGGCCCTGCAATGACTGCTGTAGCTCCAGATGTTGTGGCTTACAGGGTTTGGGAATTCCTCTTGTTAGAAATGTTGGCCTGGGTTTGGAGTTCTGGAATTTAATCTGGGAGAATCTTTCCAGTCGTCAAAAATGCACCATGACCTGGCCAGCACATCTGCCCAAAGCACAGAAGTGAACTGAGTCTCTTGAAGTTCATTTGAAGGTTTTCAGGGCTTGGGCTGATCTGTACGTGGTGCAGTAGTGCACAGTGCTTTGAAACATAGTCAAACTTAAAAAGCACAATTGCTTTTCTCCCATAATCACGGGCAATGCTCTAGAACTAACAAAAAGTAGCTAAATCCCTTTTCCATCTTTTCCCAGTCTGGGTGTCAGGATTTTGCTGCATGCATCTTAATCTTATCTATAAAACACATTGCTGCCAGCATTATGGGGAGAATTTTTTCATTGTAACACGGACGTTTTTTTATCACAGGACTAAGGATCAGTTAAATTTTGCTGTGCATAGTGGACCAATTTTACATGAGAAAAAGTCAGTAGAGAAAAATAATTTAAATGGTAAATTAACCTACCAGCAAAAGCAATGTTTTAGCCCAGTGCCTTCTTGATGCCCAGAAATGGTTTTGCTAAGAGCAAGCTTTATAAGGAATCTGTGTTAAAGTAGATCTATTATCTGATAGATAAGTAATGGGCTTCATCAGTCATTTTTATCCATGGGAAGAGGGCAAAGGATGGAAGAGGACAGTGAGTCTGTTGGAAGGCTGTCCATTGAAAGCATTACCCAGACAGTGAGATTGCATGTCTGTGTGCAGACTTGAAAAGACACAGATCATCAGATACCAGTGCATGCCTTTGAAAATGGGTCATAAACATGAGAGGAAAGGATGCAAGGACAAAAAGAGAGTACCACAGAGGTTATATAAGTGTATGTCTGTGTGTCTGTGTGTGTCTGTGTGTCTGTGCATGTGTGATAAACAAGCAGGATGAGGAACTCCAATCTGTCAAACAAAGATATTGAGTTAAAGAATTGTTTACAGCAATATTGCTTGACACTTTTGAACTCCCTCCTTGAAGCAGTGCTGGAAGCTGTAATAGAATACACTGCACAGTAGTGTAAAACACATGGGGAAGCTGAAGAGGAATGCAGCAATAGGGCTGAACCAGCTACTGTCTCTCCAAAGGAGTAGTTCAATTCATTTCCAAGTGCTGGAATTCAGCTGTCTGCTCTATCAGCTTGACAGGACTGACCTGGGATTGTCCATCAGTCAGTCCCATGGTATGGTCTAGAAATCAGCAAGAGTCTGGGACTACAGGCAGTTTAGATGCCATCACACTTTTCTTGAAAGGTGAGCTTGTTTAAAATACAATGCATTTCAGCACGTGAGCATCATATATATGAAGTGATGCCTTCCAAATGAAATGACAAGGTTTTCACCCTGGCTGTCAGTATTGGGTGTCATGTGCCACCACCAGCTTCAAGGTGAAAATTGGTCTGAAAAGATAGCATACCAAGGTTTTTGGCTGATGCTCCCTCCTCTGTTCATTTCACACTCACTTGAAAAGGAGTTCAAATCAGTAGTCAGCTTCAACAATATTTCTTTGGGGGGAAAAAAAGGAGAAGTAACTGGAATTTAAGGAGCTGGTGAACTGTGGCAGCAGAGGGCTTCTAAAAGCTCTTTGTGTCTTACATAGAGGGCTTTATTCCTTCTATGACTCAGGGGCATGAAATGGGAATCTGATAAGAAAATAAGTGTTTGTTCATACTGCAGGAAGCCTGAAACTGAGATGGGCAAAAAGCATGTGCAAAGTCCTAATGCAATGTGACATATCAGAGCTGCATCACGCTCCAAACACAGCAGAAATTAAGCTGTTGGACAGTTTGAATTAACTGAAAATAGGGAGCATTTCTGAGCCATTTCCTTAGTGCTGTCTATATTAAAAATGTTGCTGTTCCCCTCCCAAATATGTAAGCAGATGTCTGGCTGGAAGGTAAATAGTGTGCACTCAATGCTCATCCTCTCCACTGAGGTAAAAAGAAGCCCTGTGAAAGACCTCCCACATGCTCTGGGAATGCAGCCTCAGGCACCTGGGGTCTCAATGGCTAAAATATTTTGTATATTAGAGGGTGTATGGAGCTCACCAAACACACGTACACACATATTCCAAAATCCTCTATGTACTTGCCTCTGAACAGACTTTGACATTTATCATAATCTGCCAAAACTTTAGGCTGGAAGCTGGAATTGAATATACTCTGACAAAGTCTGTCATTGTACCAAACTGAGTGGGGTGGAAGGGAGAGTTCCCTGAAAGAAGAGCTGGATAAGGTGGAAGACTGCTCCAACTAGAAACTGATGAAGTTCAACAAAGACAGGTCGTACTCCCAGGAAAACACAATGCAGAACTGCAGCACAGACTGAGATCTACCCAGCTGGGGATCAGCTCTGTGGAAAAGGAACCTGGGGGTCCCTGGTGGGCAACAAGCTCAGTATGAGTGAACTGTGTATTTCTGCAGCAGAGAAAACCAACAGGATGCAGGGTTACATCAACAAGGACATCACCAGAGAGATAAAAGAGTCATTATCCCACTGTACTCAGCTTGTGTTGTGGATTTACACCACAGCCAAGGGCCATGCAGTTGCTTGGTTGCTCTCCCACCAGTGGAGAATATAGTAAGCATAAAAGCTAGAAAACTCATGGATTGAGATAAAAACAGCTTAACAGAGAAATTAAAGGCCACGCACACGAGCAGAGCAAAGCAAGGAACTAATTCACAGGTAGGTGTTCAGCCCTTCCAGGACACACATCTCAGTTACTTGGCAAGACAAATGCCAGCATTCCAAATGGCCCTCCCTTCCTGCTTCTTATCCCACTTTATGTACTGAGCCTGATGTCACATGGTCTGGAATATCCCTTTTTCAGCTGGGATCAGCTGTCCCAGCTGTGTCTCCTCCCGGTTTCCCCAGTGCACCCCAGCCCCTCCCCAGCATGGCAGTAGGAAAAGCAGAAAAGGATTTGGCTCTGTGTAAACCCCACTCAACAACAGCAAAAATATCTCAAATATTCATCACAAATCCAAAACACAGTCTCATAGTAGCCACTGTGAAGAAAATTAACTCTACCACAGGAAAAACTAGCACAGCTTGCCAGGACACACCTGGAATACTTTGTTCAATTTTAGTCCCTGCTATGCCAAGATGTGGACAGCCTGGAGAGGGTCCAGAAAAGATGCCTCACATGTGATCCTGGATTAATGCACACTTAAGGCATTGCAAGTGATATTTTCCTATCAGGTGGGCTTAAGCACCACTTATAAAGCTAGCATGAGTGTCATGGGGAGGTTACAGAGATACAGAAGAGCTTCAGACTATTATTATTATTATTTTTATTGCTTAGTGCACTTGTCCAAGTTTCAAGAGGAAAGGCTGATGAAATTTATAGCTATATTAATCATCTTCATCATATCCTCTTTTGCAGATCCCTCTTGCATGTTCCCTTAAAACCCATGAGATCATCTGCTGCCTGTTAATGGAAAGCAGTTTATTTTGAAGGAGGAAGAACTGACAGATTTCTGTTGCCATGAACTGTATAAAAACTCTAACTAACCAAATGCAGATGGATCAATACAGGCTGTTCCTTATTTATCACTCTCTGTCTTCCTCACTTTATTTTTATGGCTATTAAAGATGCTATCATTGATATTCCATTTTTGACTGTCTCTGTATAATGTACACACTGGACAATGCTGCCATTGATATTCATGTAAAATGATAGGGTATTGAATGACCTAGGAAAGTGGTGTAGCCTGTCTTTCCTTTCCACTGCATGAGATTCAGCCAGGGCTGGGTCTCCACTGAGTAACACTTCTGTTACACTCCAGGAGATGCAAAGCAAGTTTGATCTTTGCTCTGAGTATTTCTGCACTTTCAAGTGTGATTGAGTTTTCTTTTAGGTGGGACTTTAGCTGGGGAATTCTTGGGCTCTCTGCTTCATTAAGTCATTCCCTTTAGACTTCTGATAACCACGAAATGCAGCAGTGCTTTAGTGCAGCCCTTTGATTATATGATTTCAATTAAAACTCACTACAGATGAGGAGGAGTCACACTCCAAACCATGACATTTTGTCACGAGTAAACAACTGATGGGGACTGAGTGAATCTGAAATTTGGTGTGGCTTATCCTTGCCAGCATGGACTGACAGCATTGTTCAGCTAATTTGACTGTCAACAAAAGAATTAAACCTGCTTATGGAAGTGTGGGCATCAGAGATTGAAGCATCTACACTGCAGTTCTGAATGCAATTGCTAGACAACAAAGTCACCCACAAGCTGGTTTTCAGTGAGTCACCCTAAGACTGGTAGCAGTCTGGGAGTGGGAAACCAAACTCAGCAATGACTGAGTGGGTCACCCCACTACTTTGGGAGATTTACAGCCTACCATGCACTTTCAGTTTAGGATCTGAAATTGGACTGAAACTGGACATGTGGAAAGCTTGATTTTCCAGGTTAGTCGACTCAATTCCTCTTAAAAAAAGAGCAAAGTAAAGAAGAGAAATGCCCTTACATTCATCAAAGGCAGCTTTAACTGTGCTTCTGCAGCAAGATTCTCCTCAGATGTCAGAATAAGAATGTGATGCAGGTCTGGCACTGGGTAACTAGTGCTGTGTAGTTGAGAAATCGGGTCTACATACACTGCCTGTATTGATTGGAGGAATCCTTGCAAAGTTAGTAAGAAGAAAATTTATCCCTTTCCCCAGCTAAATCTGGGGTAAGCAGGTAGAAATCCAGGGCTAAAACCTTACAATAGAAGGAAACATTATTCTAGTGTTTAAATTTGCTAGAAACAAATGCTGTGGCATTTAAATTGCAGCATCTATCTCTAGCAACCCAGCACCTCTAATCGGTTTCTCACCTTTGCATTTGAATGCAGTGAAGGCAGAGGTACTGCATTTATAATTAAAGCAGATGACTTCATCCCTCTGAAATGACTTTAAAAGATTACAACACATAGATTATTTATTAACTCTTAGTGAATGTATTTCTAGAATGGGAACAACATATTGCATCAATGTCTAGTTCCACAGTTTAACTATTTTAATTAAGAGGGAAATGTATATTGCTGTAAGGAATTCAGCCCACATAACACTGTGTGAGGCTTCCTCCTGACTGTTTCCTTTTTAGTACAAAGCCTTTGTTCCTTTAAACTCATGTTAACAACAGTGGTCGTAACACTGGAATCCTCTGTGATAACTCATAAATAACAGTTCTAGCTGAAACAAGGCTCTTCAGCAGAGCTATCCAAAACTGGCAACCCAAGAGTTTACTTGACCCATTTTGATCATGAGCATCTGATTCACAAGTTGGCAGAGAGATTTGTGATAGAGTTGCACTAGCAGCTTAACCCAATGACTCCTGCTGCCTAGATAACAAAAAACCCATCTTGTCTAAGTTCATGACAGCAACTGCAGCATATCCAGAATTGTTTTCCTTCCTTCTTGGACTTTGTAGCAAATCTCTCCCCACTAAAGCCTTCAGTTGGTTCCTGGATTATAAAACAACCTGCCTTAGAAGTGGTAAAAAACAGAAGAGACAAGGATAAACACGGTGTTCCAGACCTCCAAACCAGCCCAGATGAAATATATAGCTGTCCACATCTAAGCAGAGTTTTCCAAGGAAGGCTGAGACAGATCAAGTTCTGAGCTGTGAGTGGAATGCCGTCTCCTTCCAGCAAAGCTGGGGAACAGGAGAGAGGCAAACACTGGATGCCTGCAGTAGCTGATCAGCACTGGCACACTACCGAGCCACAGCCTGGACTCTTCTATGGGAAAAAGCAGGGATCAGAGTCAGGAGACAGAGAGAATTCACCGTGATTCACTTTGACAATGCGTTGTCCTAACAGAAAAAGAAAACAACGTAATTTAGATGCTGTCAGGACAAAATGTCACCTTTAAAGAAATGGAGATCTAATTATCAAGGCATTGTTTAGTATGGAACAATTCACAGAAACGCTGAAGAATTAAACCCTTTCAAGGCCATCTAAACATATTTTTCCTTTATCTCAAGTACTCACAATTTTCACCTGGGCTAAATGCATCAAGCCTAATGACTGAACATTTAAAAACACACTATATAATGCTTTTAGGCTAGGTGTAAATTGTTATTACATGCTAAGATGCTAAGGACTAGTTTCACCTCAGTGTTCTGATTCATTAAACAGCTGCACTTGCATGGTACCATCCTTGAATGATAAGGCATATCTGCAAAATGCAGCAAGAATTTGTAGGATTACACCTATATGATTAGGATAATTTGAAAGGCACAAGAACTAAAAACCAGAAAGAAGGACTATCAAGTTCTTATCAGTTTATAACAACTCATTCTGTTAAATAACTGAGCTGCTTTTTTAAGCTCTTCCACTTCACTTCTGTAGCAGTGAACTCAAGAGTGAAGTAGTTACCAGGAATCACCAGGGTGGTCTGAATAAGAACTGTCTGAAAGCCTCTTCAAATGGAGCATGACACTTAGGTTCCAAAAATACATTCTTTGTTCTGTATTGGGAAGAAAGTACCACTTGGATATGTGCTTCCACAATTCACTGAAAAATTGTAAGAGGAAGACCTTGTTCCAAAAATTTTCATTACCCTAAATTTTTTTCTTTTCTCTGGACTAATATATTTTGCATATTTGGACAAGGGTTTGGACAGACAAAAAAACTTGGGCATACTTATTAAACCAAGTGCAAAACAATTCTATGGCTAATCTACTGCTGGTTGCTACAAATAAAGGTAATTGTAACCTGAAAAATTACAGTTAATTACAGTTAAGAAAGGCAACTGTGGAACCTGGTTCTGCTAGTTTAATGCCTCATCTTTCCTCTGGGCCAAATCTCAATATCCTTTTATGCAGTCTTTTGTTTCCTCAGACTTCCTTTATCTTCTAGCTTAAATTCAGTGCATACACCATAACAGCTGCTGAGGTGTAGTTATGGGGCATACTGGGAAAGGAACTCTGAGCTAGCAGTAATTTGCATGTTTCATTAACTAGATAATCAGGATACTTGGGCATTTTTTTTTCCCAAGGAAACATTCTTCACCTGGATATGTGCCATCTCTAAACCCAGAAACTTCTTGCAGAAATGTATGTCCCTCCTGAGTCCAGAAATGAAAACTTCTGCCTGAAAACGAGGTGTGTTCTGCTCCCACCAGAACTGTGGGCTGAGCAGGATTTTGCAGCTGCATCTTATGCCTTCAAATGGAGGCTCGTGCCACCAGCCTCTTCCAAGGTGGAGTTATGCCCCCTTCTCCTGCCCCTGTACACATGGAAGTGGTTAATTTACTGAGAGAGCTGCTCTGGCACAGTGGCCATTACACACGCCTGCAAATACAATGCTTGGCTGAGCTGGGTGCTTCAGGGATGTGAACACAAATCTCTCATGGTCCACACATCAGCACTGGACTAGTGGCTACTGGGGCATGCCCTGTTTTGGGACACTGTATACCAACTCCCTCCCCTTTTTAGCAACCAAGAGAGGGTCTTCTACACAATCAGCCCCACATGCAAATTTTTCCCCTCCCAAATTCAGAGCTAAAGCCCAGGCTAAAGCATTCTTATTCCTGATAAGACAACAGCAGATTAAACAGGATGAACTGATCGGCTGTACTTCTTGTAAAGTTATCCCCAGAGATAAATGCACAATGTTGTTATGGAGGCTGTGGTGGTGTCTGCAGCGTAACTAAGGCTGACAGACTGCTTGCATGTGGGTGGCTGTCTTCTTTCCAGCTGTGACCAGCTGAATTATATCACCTGTCCCACTTGATATATTAGGATATGCTCAAACTCAAGATGCATGTTGCTGCAATAGGGAAATTAATGTCCACCACTGGAGGCAATTAATAATGATTAGGAGCAAACCAGCAGGGTTAAATCTGTGCATTTAACAAAGTGTTCATACAGCTTTTTATACTATACTTCAGCCACTGGGTTCTCTCAAATTTCTGCTCCTCTTTGGTGGGGGGGGGCTAGGACAACCTTATCTTAATTAATGTGTAAACTTAGTTGAAATGTCAAAGTCATGTCAATAGGACATGTTTATTCATTACTCAATCCCAGCTTCAGACCCGGTAGAAGAAAGCATCAAACACACCCATGTGAAAGAGTTCTGCAGAAAAAAATGTAAACTTTCATCTCTGTGTCCATTTTCATTCAGAACAGGACAGCTCTAGGTATTAGTGTTTGAAGTTGCTGCATCTCTTTGATTTCTGGACTCCTTAGCCAGTGCACTAAAAATGTGGCAGCAAATTGACATATGGAAAATTTGCAGTGCTCAGTTTAGAGCAACTCCTTAATTACCTTAGAAAATGGTGAGTGATGGGTCAATAATTTCCCTTTTGTGGCCAAAATGTGATTTCAGATATGGATATTGGGCATCTAATAGGAACAGGATGCTCTTGCATATTTTAAAACTCCAGATACAGGAAGCCTTGTGGTGTTCAGTGCTTTGTGCACCTCTGTAAGAAGCCACTCAGTATTGCCAACTCTAGGTACTCCAAAACTGATGCAGTTTCTTAATACATAAGAGTTTCCTCTTTTGCAGTTTTAGTATTTGTAAGATTCCTTAATATTGTGACATAGAGTCACAGTTCTTTTATTCTGCGTTCTGATTTTTGATTGCCTTTTTGATTTTTTCCACCTTCTTTTGAAACTGCAAGGACTTAAATCTTGGTAGAGCAGGTAGAGAGGGAAGGGAGGAAGCTATAAGCTAAAGAAAACTGCAAAACTTTAAGAAAAGACAATTACTATAAAGTAGGAAGAGTCTGCAATGGGGTGCATGATGACAGGCAAAGTACTTCATTAACTTCAAAATCTACCTCAAATCAACTTTACTTCTTTGTAGTATTAGGCAAGAGTTTTCATCAACACTGAGGGGCAAAGTTCATAGATGTCACCAAACCAATGAGCCACCCTTGGCAGTAAGGGTGGGATGGGGATGGGGAACCACATTGTAAAAAAATATTCATAACTATTCACATTTTCCATGTTACCAATATATTTCCAAGTTTCTTGTGTGATAGGTAAAAAGGACTTTGGGACTACTCCTTTTTCATTCCTGTGGAGTATGGCTAGGTGATCTGTAGTCTTCCCAAATAGTTTGTCTTCAGGTTCAGTGTAAATATTATGCAGAAATACTCCTCAAAATAAAAATTTTGTAAGTTCAGTACTGATATGCCTCACAAGTGCTGCAAGTTCATCAGGTGTACACTATCCAAATTAGATTATGCATGTGAATGAAAATACAGAAAGTTTTTTGCTACTAGTGGAGAAGGAGTCATACATTTGGTCATCTGAAAGTATAAAAAAAAAATTTTACTGAAGGTAAAAGTGATGCACTGTACCATCATCTGCAGCCCAGTTGTTAGGAAAGCCTCTTTGAAACTGAAATATCAGATTTTGGGGGATGTTTTGTGCACTTTGTTTTCATAGTGGATCAGCACAGTGTTATTTAACTTGCATTCAGTCCTGAATACGGAATTGTCAAATTTTTTTCACTTCCCAGAAAAAATCTACTTTGATTTTGATTATGATGAGCAAAAGAAGCTGTACAAAATACATTTCACTGAAAATAATAAAATAGTCAGGAAGGAGAGAGAACCTGTCAGATTACTTGATACGTATCCATTTCTGGAATAGTAATACAGAGACTGAAGTAAAAATAGAAGAGGAGACCAACAGGCCAGGCTGAATGAGCCAGGCAGAGGCAGCAGAAGTGCTCAGCAGGCACGACACTGCTCTCATCAACTTGGCCCAGAAGGAGTATTTGCTGTTAGATGCAGACTCCTGCATAAAACATGGTGGTAATGATTACTCTGAACTGCCTCCTTCTTGTGAAGAGGGAATGGCAATGACAAGAAAAATGGGGCTGTAAATATTATTTCAAGACCAGGAAGAGAGACCTTGAAGGGATGAGATACGGACTGAAGATATTTCCTCTCCTGTGGCAGGGAGGACTGTCATGAAGGTTTCCACATTCAAATTGTTGTTGACTGCACGGAGAAGTGATGATCTTTAATGACTGCAGTGATATTTATTGAAGGAGAAATTTGCTCTGTACAGTCTGCCAGTTCTGAAGAAAGTAACTGATGACAGATAGGAGCAGGAGAAAAAAATGAAATTCAAGGAAAGAAAGACACCTTTCAACTGCATGAAAGAAATTCTTGAATTGCTTCAAGTATTCTACCTAATTATCTGTAAATCTAGGTTCCCTTGCTGACATACAGGGTAAACCAAACAAGAAATATTGTATAAATCTTAACATGGTTCCATGATAATAATGATAATAAAAATAAAAATTAATTTAAAACTTCTGAAGGCAAATTGATCTCAAGGTAGACCTGGTTTTTGTGACAGCTATCACCATAAATCCATGGGTTATCTGCTTTGTCCCAAATTTTTGTCTTCATTTGCTGAATTAGACTTCAGTATACAAATGAGAGCACAGACAGGTAGTTTTCTATCTGAAAGTTAATTTTCTCTGCTATTATTATTTTGACTCAATTGGCTTTCAGCAATTATTTATGCAGACCTATCTCTCTACCCTAATCAGTTTCAACACATTTTTCTGCAGTACTCAACCTTGGGTGGCAGGAGAAAAGCTATTATTTTACATGCTGCTTTATTGGACAACAATAACAAGCATATAGGGAATAATTGCTTAATCTTGTTGTGGGTTTTAAGATATGAGCTGTAGCAGGCTGGACTGGACCAAAGAAAGCAGCTGACATCTGTTCACAGGTCCTCAGGCTACATTTGCTTGATCTTTCTTTATCACGGGGCCTTGATCTAAGAACAAGGAGTGCTGTGTGCAGCTGGAGGATGGAAGCACTGTGATGTTTTTTACTTTGTTCATTGATCTGAGCACTGCTGTACACAGATCTGAAGGGTTCCGGTGTGTTTCACAAATCCCACTGAAATCAGCTCCCATTTATTCTCTTATTTGGTTATTTATTGTTACCCTTTTCTTCCCCATGGGCCTGGCCATGACACACAGGTTCACAACAGCATTTTCAAACAGTGTGTCTCTGTAGCTGGGTTAATAAGGAGATGGTCAGCTAGTAGCCTGATTTTAGATTTTTTTTTTTTCTTTCTAAAAATAATGTTATGCCAGATGTTTATTTATAAAGCTGGTAGAACAGACTGAGAGTAATTCCAGTTTCTGCAAGTGGAAATTGGAATGCATTATTACTGGGCACTAAATGTTCAGATGCTTTTCTGAGGTCCTTAAATCTATTTCATTTCCATGTTGACAGAGATATTAGACAGCTGTTGGAAAATCTGTCCCTTCTTTCAGTGCTACAACAAGAAAGCTTTCCCTTCAACTGCCAGGGTTCAATAAAGCTCTTTAATGTACTAATCAGTGTTGAGTGAAGTGTGGGAGAGTATAAGAAAGAATTCTTTCACTTCCATTTTTGTGTGAAATTTCATCAGCTTTTCCAGCCTACCAGTGTCACTCCTGGCCGTGCTCATGATGGCCTGGAGGGTTGAAGCACATTTTCTGGTTGGTTTCCCAAGGGCTGGGATGCAGTGGGTCTGTTGGTGACAGATGTAGCAAGGTCAGTGAGAGGTTTTGCTTTCTGCAGGCTTTCCAGGATGGAGGGGGAAAGTCTCCCCACTCTGCCCTGGGGGAGAAAAGTGCTATCCAACCTTTTTACTTCCAGACACACTTTGGGCAGCTACAGTGAAGGCTTTTTTCTGAAGTGATTTGAGGTCTTGTGCTTTTCCATGGTGTGAACAGCATCCTAGAAGAAATTGCCTTGTGGCCATCTCTCTCACTTGCAATCAAGCAACATCACTATGGAAACCACTTGCATGGAAGAATAACATTAGGGAAGGCAGTCTGTGTTGTTAGCTCTCTTTAATGCAGTATGTATCTTAGTCTTTTCTCCCAAAAGTGGAATTAGTGTCTGGCTCTGTTCTTTATGGGAGCTCTTCCTTCCCAGCTGTTTTGCCTCCCCACCTCCCCAGGCCATTCTTTCCTGACACCTGATTTTTCTTTCTCCTTGGTGTGCTCTCTGAGAGCATTGCTCCCTGGGCATTTTACACTGTCAGCTTTGCTCTCCCTATCTGCTCCTACTCCTCTCCAGCCTGCAAGCTGTTCTGACAAGATCCAGGCACAGGTCTGATGGCTTTGACCTTAAAAAAAAAATTTCTCCTCTCCTTTTCTTCTTATGGCAGAGGGGCATGAGCAAATGGTGCATCTCAGTGATGTCCTCTATTTTTTTCCAAGCTGCTTCATTGCATCTTCAAGGCTGTCTGAAGAAAACAGCATCCAGGTGATTTTCCAGAGTAGCTTCAGGGAAGCATCTGGCTTCATCTGAGCTTTGAGGCCAGCTTTTAGCAAGGAGCTGTGGCTGGGAGGCACATGCAGTTCCCAGGGCATGGAGCTGTTTCAGGTGTGCACCTGTCTGTCACAGGACACTGCTGAGATAGTTTCCTGTGAGACACAGTCTCGTGGAACTTTCAGCAGCCCAGTACCTTAGAGGAGGGCATTTTCTCTCCCTTCAATTACCAGTTGATGCTTAAGTTTTTAAGTTTTCGCTTTTTCACATTCCTCATATCAAAGGTTGTTTGAAATAGAGATTTTTACACTGCTCAGTGGCCTTCTTTAGATATAATAGTGTACTGTATGTGCTTTTAAGTACTTTAACAATGCAGCCCCCTTGCTCTCCTGGAAAACAAACAATTACTCAGAAATACACGGCTGAAAAAATATGTCAGTGGTGGTGACTACTGAGAAGTAGAGGACTGACTGACTGACTGACTGACTGACTGACTCCCAACCTTCAGGCCTCAGCAATCCATGACACAGACCCAAGACTCTGTAAAACTCTGTGTCCCTGGTTAGTTATTTGTAAAGTATATCTATTTTTCTTAATAAAGAAGTAAGAGGGTGTACAGCTCCAGACTCCATGTATGCTGGGCTGTAGATGAGTGTGAAGCATTATTGTAACTACTAAATGTTAAATGCTGTCACTTTTTTGGCACATGATTCCATAAGTTCAAAAAGAATGTATAAAAGTATTCTTTAATTTTCCAGTAGGGTGTTTGGCCCTCAAAGTAGTAATCTAAACCAGCATGCAAGAAGAAAGAAATATTTTCTGCTGTTGTAGTCAGTAAGCACATGAGCGCTCTGGCATGGGTGTAAATGCTTTGCAATTGTTTGCTATTAAAGTTTTAAAATCGATTTTCCAATAGCTTTAAATACTTGGGTAAAACCTTATAATAGGTTGGGCAATGATTTTAGCTTTTATAACATAATGGGAATTCAGACACATGGTTATGCTAAAATCTTTCCCACTTGCATACCTCTTACACAGATTACAAAGGGAATGTGTTATAGACAATAAAATCTAGAGGGGGAGACTTGTCATCCCTTTTCTCTAATACCATTAAGCACAGAGACAGTGACGCTGGCCATTGCTTTGTAAAGGAAAAACAACAAGTTTACAGTTCCTCATTTCCCATGGCAAACAGATTGCTTATTTTAATTTTGAAAATAAAACGATGGAGGCGATGTGGGTCTGTAAATAAGAGTGTGCATCTCAATTTTCTGCAAATGCTTAAGTGGTTTACATCTGTTTCCTCCCAGTTGTATTTCTCAAACATGAATTTCCATTTTAAAAAGAGTCATAAAATCACTACTGTTTCTCTGTGGATCTATTAGCAATAAAATAGCCTACAGAGGTTTGCACAGCCATGGAAAATGTACAGTGATAATAGGCTGTCCTGCTGTTACATGGCTTATGCAAACTTTACATTTATCACTGCAGAACCATCTATCCGCAGGGTTGGAGTACAGCAAACAACTGAATAAAAAAGACCAAAAGAAGGAAGATGATACAGGAAGCTCTATATACACATCATTAATCAGACATGATGAATTCCCAAACTTGAATATATGTTTTCTCAGAGCCAGCCAAGAGAAAAAAAAATGCTGATCACAACATGAAATGTAAAACTTTACATAAAATTAATCTCCTGCAAACTCATACTGCACTAAAGGACAGAGAGACAAAGAGAGAGGGGGAACACTCATTATCATATCTGTCTGTTAACTTTTATTTGTGGCACTCCTGCTATCCAAAGACTGCCACCTCATAGGAAAAAAACCCCTTTTAGCGTGATAGTAGAGCCACTCCACAATTTGCACAAGTGAAAGCATCAGGAGTGTGAAAAGGCAGGGGTTGCAGCCAGGCCCAGAAGGATCTCTAAGCCACCCACCAAGATCAGAACACCACTTTCCATTAGCCAGCCATGAAGCCAGTGCTGTCTCAGTTTGACAGCAGCAGAACAGGGATTTACAGCCAGTTTAACTTCAGCAGAAGATGGCCCCTGGTCACCTAAGTTTAAAAAAAAGCAAGAACTGGCAACACCAGAATTACAGGTGAAGGTTTTCAGAGATTTGGAACCAGAGAACAGAAGGTTCACACTCTTTAATTCCTGCATGGCCCTGGGTGGGCTGCAGTTGGAAGCCTTTGGTGATCCTTGGCATCCTGACCACAGTGTCCATTTGCTAGCTGTGCCTCCAGTGGCCACCAAAGAGGGTGGCAGGGGAAACACTGTTTTCCAGTTTGTGACTGGTTAGCATCTTCCACAGGAAGAGTGGGCTGCAGCTCCTGCAGGAGAAGAGCACACAGATTAATCACTCACCAGAAAGCTTCGCAAAGTTCCTTGTTTGCTTCAGCCTAAAGTAAATATTTATCAGGATGAAAGCACCTGGCTGTTCTTTATAGATGGCAGAAAGCAACAGTAATATTATTGGATGCTTATTAGCTAAAGGGTAATTGCAATAATAGAAGGAAAAGGGGAAGAGGGGACAAATAAAAGGGGAAGAAATGTGGTTTCTATAGGAGTCAGAAAGACTGCTGAGAAATAAAGCCACTCCCCACTTGGATGGATTCCTGCCATTATATGAGTTGCTATCTTCACAGCATGGAAGTCAGAAAAGCACCCAGTCCAGGCACACAACATTAATCTGGTTGCCTAAACAGAGTAAAAAGGTGAATGAAGAGAAATGGCTCCTCAAGAGAAACACAAGATATATATGAGCCCAGAAAGAGCAATGACTTTTTTTACATTACTTTGGAGTCAAAAGCAAATTGACAAAAGTTCCTTTTTGAAGGTCTATGTGCAAGCTTCTGTATAAATGCATCATCATTTTCTTTCATCATGAGAAGAATGACAGCAGCTTTTATTGCTTGTAAACAGCACACTGGAAAACCTGGAACAGATCTATTGCTGTGGAGTCATCGCTTCATGGAAGTACCTCTGTGGACAAATTTGGTACTTTGAGACCTTTTCAATGCTTGGGTGGTTTTGTGGGAATGTAAGTAAGCATGGTTGGAAACTTCAGCTTTGTGAGCAGGAGCTTGGCTGTTGACTCATTTAGGAGTGATGGGTAAGTGTCAGTGATAATAAAATACTTCCATATATCAAGACCAGCAAAATATCCTCAATGAAACAATTCCATCATACAGAAAGAAGCTGCTTTTCTCTGCCCTGTCAGAGTGGCAGGGCTTGTGTGGCTTTAAATGTCTTGAAGGTTTATTTCTTCAGCTAACTCTTCTGTTGGGGCCAATGCACAGTGTGGTTGCTTGGTTATCTCTGGGTATAATTATTGCCCAAGGATTTTCAAAGGCAGAGTTACTGAGGGCTGCAGTGCTATGGCAGTTCTGACAGTCTGCAGTCCTCCAGTCTCCTCCTGGAGATGACTTCCTGGGAGGATATTTTTGTTCTGGTGAAGAAGCTTTGACACTTGAAATTATTCTATGAGAACCCTTTCTAAGACTGGTAACCAAAAAAGGCAAACCTAAATAGCAGTGGCTGATACACTGAGGCAAGAAAACAGTGCATGACATCTGTCATCAGAGCATCAACAAGATACAGGACAGTGTTGTTACTTAGCTCCTGGCAGTTTTCCATCTTGAACAAAGAGTAATGAGCAAGAGTTTAGCAAACATTTTTGGCAGCACAGGATTGCTTTTCAGATGAAAAAACAGTGTTATGGTCTTGGGCAACAAGACTTTTACCATGGGCTGACTTAAGATTCCATACTTGGCTGTCATTAAGGGTCACATACCTTGTTAACATGACTGTTACAGTTAAATTCCAATTCAGTTTTCAATAATAACACCCTTCATATCTAACAACCCCCCACAGTTTCAGCTGGGTGAAAGACTGCACTCATCACATTTCAAGCTTTTCTGTGCATGGGTGGAAGATCTCCACAGTTCAGTCCAGAGGTGGCTGCAACTCACATGTGGGAAAAATAATTCAGAGTATGCCAGGGCCTGAGGATTCCTCGATGGGGAACAGACCCATGTGCCAGGAGGCACATCCCAAGAGTCCATGCATGCCAGGCAAGAGGCAGGAAGCAGGGGAGAGATCAGCTGTAGAAACCCTAGTTCATGACAACTGGCTTGATTTTCTTTATATATAGTCTTAAAGTATTATCTCACACTCCAAAGGGAACAGAAAAAGGGCCAAGAGAAAAGATAGATGTCTAGAGTCAGTTAAGCATCCTGAACTTTGGAAAATAGAGGAGGTCTGCAGCTGAGACTTTTTCAGCTGTTCCATCTTTCAGGCTCAAGAAGGCAAGACTGGCAGCCTGAGTTGTTGCTCAAATCTGCTTTTTAAGGCCATCTCATAGCAAACCTTTAGAAGGCCTGCAGATGAGAGGAAAATCCTGGCATAAGCACCTTCCTTAGAGTAATTTAAAACAATGAAAATATGTTACTGCTACTCAACCTAGTTAAAATGCCAAAACTCAATGAGCTCCTGCTGCTCCTACTGACAGCAGTTCCATAACATCATCACTGATATGAACCCTAGGACAACACTCTCTCTGTTGATGGCACCCCATAAATAATATTCCTCCTCATTACTGAAACCTGAAAAAACTACAGGGAGAGAAATGTCATGTGCCTGAATATAACAATATCTGAAAGCTAATGCTCCTATTTTTTTTCCTCGTACTGCACAGTATATTGAAAAGACCCAGTATGTGCTGTAAGTGAGGATACCTATAATTTCTTTTCTCCAGGTATCCTCACAGTTTCCAGACTTATTGAATGCCATGGAGGGAAGCAACAAGTTTAAAAAACAATTAGTAGGACATGTGGTGCTCATTCTTGGCTGAAACTGCACATTCTCATCTGCCTGAAAATACTCAGCAGTCGTTCATGAAAAATGTTTTTGAACTAATGAGCTATATTTGCATTCCCCTTAGAAAGAATTCAGAATTTTTCATCTACACTGCACCATGAAAAATGGATGTGTTTTTCACAGAGGTAATTTGAACATAAACCACCGCATCAATGGGAAGACAACCTTTGCAAAAACTTTTTAACTTAGCACATTCCATTTGTTTTCACTGGGGAAGGTCAAACTTATGTGAGAGATGTAAATTTCATGCACAAACCTAGGTGCTGATGAGATTTGTTTTTGTAGATAATCTGCAGCAGAGAAATTTTTCATAATGTCACCACAAAATAAATTAAAATGTTCATCTTCATATGGCTGGTTCCATTGCATTAAAATAAATGTTGCAAGCTCATTTAATTAGTATAGTTAGGAATGTCTCTTCCCTGCTTCACTGACTCTCCAAATCACAAGTTAATTTGTCAAAATCAGACCATTGTTTTTCCTTCATTCTTCATTACTGAAAAGACAGCCCCATTTAAATAAATGTTTATGCTACAGAGAGCAGAGCAGTGAACAACCCCAAATATTTTTCTAAGCACATGTTGGAAAAGTTTGGGCTACAAGGAGCTGGAGCGTGAGTGTGCGTGCGTGTGCATGTGTGTGTGTGCTGTTATTGGGTATTTGACTGGCTGGAAAGGTACAAAATTGAGCAGTCTGCTGTAACTGATGATGTACTGCACACCATCTCTCATGCCAGCGGCTACATGCACTTGGAAGCAGTTTTCTTCTGTGTTTTCAAAGACAAATGATGACAAAAGATACAATCTCTATAAATTACCCTAATCAAATCATTCTCTTCGAGAACTCTTGGTTAATCAATTAGTCAGTGCTTGCAGTTCTTATGAATATCACTTCAGAGCCTCCCATGGTGTTGTTCTCCTCCAACAGCAAATATTTAGAGAATTTTATTAAAGAAAAAAATAAAAACAAAAGCCAACAAGTGAAAACAACAGCTTATATAGCAAAGAGGCAGACAACTTCTGCAACCATATGGAACCCATTAACAGAAAGTGAACTTTACAGGTATGACTGAGGTAGCAGTTACATTGTTTGATTGGCTTAGTTATTGTTTATCCCAAGGTCTTATTTGGACGTCACCTGCCACAAATGAATGGAAAAGGCCAGCAGACCATCATCTGAGCCCCATACTAATGCTTTCCTACACTGCATGCCTCAGGCACTGCTTCTGTGGCATACACTTCAGTGATAGTCTTTAGCCTTCTCCAAGAAACTTTCAACTTCCACACAAAAGCTTCTACATCTCAGTACTATATTGCTTCTAACTGAGAGGATGCAAAACAATAGAAGACTGATGTGCTTTTCCTTATCAGGAGGTTTTGGCTTGATCTGGCATTGGGTTCAGGTTTCTTCTGCTTTGGGATAGGAATTTTTGCAGTTGATCTGTCTTCTCTAATTTCTTTGTGCGAGTTGTCTGGAAAAGGGCAAATCCTGATTGTCCCCACTAGGTCCCTTGCCTTGGCAGCCTTTTAAAATGTCATTCAAAATCTCTATCTAATGTGAGCTTTATGACACTGTGAGGGAGAATCAACCCTATTTTCATTTTCAAGAAATGAACCTTGTTTCATTAATAAATCATGCCATTAACAGGGAAATTTAATTACAGTGATACTTCATGAATTCACAGTAAAAGCATGCTATATATTAGTGGTTGGCATATTGACTTCCAGATCTAGAAACTCATGTGAACTGTGAAAAATTGACATGTACAACTGTTAGGAAAACCCTTCCAAGATCACCAAAGCAGCTGTAGAGAGAGTGATACACTGAGACCACTTGTTCAAAGCAAGACCTGGGCTACATCTTTTAAGGAATGCCAGTGATGCCATTTTCTTACGTGACCTCGACTTCACCTCCCTATTCCCATTTGTAGAGGGCATAAGCATCCCAGAATAGGAAGTGCAGCTGTCATTAGGAGCTTTGGCTGGCCCAGGTTTCTTCAGGCCACAGGTCATGTCCCAAGGCTGGATTAGCTGTATAGCAGGACAGCTTTGCCCTGTGACTGAGAGGAGGGAAGAGGGCTCTGTCATGCCCCAGGGCTGGGGCATCTCTCTCTTCCCATAATGGCCTTCTCTCTTTTGAGGCAGACTGGAGATCTCACTAGGAGCAGAATGGTGTCTGTAGCCAATTTGTCACTTTATTGAGGTGCTGTTCTGCTGGTTGCATCCCTTTCCCACTAGCTCCACAGAAATCCCCATGTGTATCCAACATTCCAAATGTCCCCTAAAATCTCATATGCACACCCAGCAAGGGACTGTGAAGGAGAAATAAAGAACAATTCCAAGCTTTAGGATGGGTTTGTGTCCATGAAATCTCTTGGTTAGACAGAGGGGAAGATAAAAAGCTATTTTAGCTGTTTGCCCACTCTTTGTGCACCCATACACTTATGGCATCAGGATTAGGGGCCTTACATTTTCCCCCTGCCACATGAAGAGTAGAAATTCTCACTGGGGATGATGAATCATTCACAGGAGGAAGAGATGTGCCTTGGGATCCTCCTAACCTACCATTAGCTGCCCAATAACTTGATGAGGAGTGTCCAGATGGAGGAGACAAAAACCTCCACGCCCTACTTGGACCATCTGAAGGCCATTTCCAGTTTTTCAGTTCTCTGGAGAAGAGGGCTACAGGATGATCTGAAATTCCTTCCTTTTCTCATACACAGCCATTTGATACATGACTCCTGTACCAGTTCAGCAGCAGCATGAGTCTAGGAGAATTAACTGTGAAAGAAAACAACAGTGGGTTTATTATTCTTTGACTGATTATTTTGTTTAGGAAATGTTTTGAAAAGTGCTAACATGAATTCATGGGAACAGGTTCTCTTCAGCAAGTCAACTACTGTAGACTGATGAAATCAGTAGGTTTCAATTAGTACAAAAAGTTTCAGTCAAAGAAGACGTACAAACCTGTATGTTCAAATAGCTCTTATACAGCTTGAGCACTGACAACTCATTTGGCAGACCCTATTTCAGGTCTGTCCTTTTAAGATTTATTTTGGAATCAAGAGATTACACAGGAATCAGCTAAATCATTTCAAACCTGCCCCCACCAAATATCCAAAATAAAACACTCCAGAAATAATTCTGTTGACTGCAGAAGAAAATATGAACTGAGTTCATCATAAAAATTGAGAAACCAAAAGAGAAAGTTAAAGACTTCATTTCTAGCAGCCATTTTTTGCAGTAATGCTGCCTTGTCTTGCAGTAACAAGAATCATGCCTAGAAAATGGGGAAGGCAAATTCCACCCACAGACCACGTCTGTGAGGCTGGATTTGAGTCCATTTAGAGTAATGAAATAATACTTGGCTGTAATTTTGATTCAACAGAAAGAAAATAGGAAGAATCTTCAATCAGGCAAAATAATCTACTCCCCTCTTCTTCTCTTGGAAAGGAGCAAGCCAGATAGCTTGGTTTTGCTTCAGTGAATAGATTGCATCAGAAACTCCAACAAGACCTTTCTGAAGAGAAAAAAGTTCCATGAGTCTTCTTTGTTGTCAGTGCCTTCAGGACTAAGCTATGCAAACAGATGCTGTATCACCATCCAGAGACAGTGAGAGAGATGCAGTGGTCTCCCAAACAGACTTGTGCAATAAAAAATGACAGGAGGGAACACCAAGTATAACCCTGTGCTGCAGAAACCCATCTAGTCTTTTAAGAGTCTATATATGGTGAAAACTCTCTTCTTGCTGCTGTAGAAGTTCTCATAACAATCCAATAACAATTTATCATGTTCATAAATGTTGCAGATCAGAGAGGAGCAAGAAGGGTGTTTTTCCAGGATTTTTAAGGGTTTTGCTGAGGCATCAGCCACACTTCTCCTTTACATAAAGGTGTCTGTGTCCCAAGAACAGATGGTAGCAGTTCTGATCAGTGAATTTCTCTCTATCTCCCTCTCTCTCTCCTTTTCACGCTGCATCTGGAGATCATGGTCTTTGAATATCTTCAAAGTGGAGAAATATACACCAGAATGGTGTGTTGTTCACAGACATTCATGAAATATTCATCAAGAGAACATCTGCAGAGAGATTTGTGCAGGCAGGACTGTGGAGAAGTGTGATAAGCCTACAGGTTAGGTTACACTAATATTTATACTATGCATTTAGTACTTATATCAGCCTCTACAAAGACACTGCAAACTTCTCTGAATCTGACTCTGCTACTGTTCATCATGCCAAGTGTTGCTGCTGCCACTATATTCCTTTTTATTTGCTGTTTGGGAGACATCTTCTTTTGTTTGTGGAAAGCAGTGCTTCATACTTAACACTGCCTCAAGAAGCCAATGCCATACAAAAGGATCTTAGCAAACTGCTTCACTAAGAAAACCTGAGTTAAGATCTCAGTAATGAATACATTCATTGGGTAGACAGTAAAAAGTACTGGAGAGTTAAAAATAAATTCTGCGTTATTTAAACTTAATTTATGAGCAGGAAAATAAGCCCTCTCTTCTACTATTAATGTTTTTTATCTGGGCCATCAAATGTCACACCCTACTGATTTTGGATGTAAGGTCACTGGAAACAACATATCAGCGGTGTCAGAAATACAAATCAACTGAAATTCCCCTAAAAATAAAAATGTCAGGAGTAAAATAATAGGCAATAGTTATTTCATGGTATGAAAGGCTTGCAATATATCAAGAGTTCACCTTCTTCTGTCTTTATAATATATCACTTTGAACGTTAAGTATACCTCCATTTCATGTATTTTAAATATAGATAATGTATCTAGCTAAACACAATACTCTCAGAGAAAAGTGCACCAAAGTGATTGTTTGGTTTGCATCCACTTTTTGAAATGTCTCCTAATTTATAGCAAATGATGAAGCAATAGCCCTGTCTATAAAAAGCAGCCTCGTGCACCAGCTGATGCTTTCTAAGAACATATTTCTGTGTTCAAGGAATATGGAAATATAAAATTGATCTGGGCTAATGATTTTAGCAAGAAGTGGAAGGGGAGCCCTTCACTCCAGCTGACTCTTCATTCAGCCCATGAAGACAAGACCCAGACTAAACCAAGCATTGCAAGAAGCACTAACAAATGCCAGTAGAAAGGCAACAAGCAGCACATATTTGTGAAAATGCCTTTTTGAAGTTTCTGTGTAGATGAACACATTTGTGTCTGTTAAATTGTCTTTAGTACAAGTGGGGATTTCCTCAGGCCATTTGTGACTGTTATTAAATGGCTACCAGAAAACAGGTTACTAATTTGGCTTGGATCTCCATGCTGAATTATAACTAAACACTCTGAATGTTCCAATGTGGCACTCACACAGAGAAACAGACACAGGGTTGTAAAACCCGTGTTTTACAAACATAGCAACATGAGTCTGCACACCCAGTTCAGATGCAATTGGGGATTAATAGCCTGGGCCTTTAGTATTTACATATAGTGAGGAAGAGGCTGGGGACAGACTAGGTCAGGAGCCTGGAGCCCTGGTACCATCCCCAGCACTGCACCTTTCAATGCTCACCCACTGCTACCCAGTGAGCAGAGACAGCATCTTCTTTCCCAGAGTGGGGCTGTAGGCTGACTTACCCAGCTTCTCCCTGCTTTTGTCAAACTTGTGACTCCACTCCATTCTTCCCCTCTGACAGGTCTTTGGTCTGACTTGTGTGTGCTACTTCCATCTCATCTTGACTTAGGAAAAGAGAAGGAAGTGCCTTCACTGACAGAACATTACTAGAGAATTTTGGGTCTCCGTTGTGCCCAGTCTGGCAGAGATGGGAAACAGCCCTACCACAGGTTGCCCTGTGGTCACACAGAGGTAGTGCACAGCTATTTAGGATAAATAATTATTTAAATTATGATTAGATTATTTTAATGGTGTTTAAATAATTTGGTGTCAGCCAGAATTATTTTTTTCCTCACAACACTCTTTGTATGTTTGGGTGATGCTTCTAGCAGGTGTACAATGTGAGTTCTCGCTGTTGCTGAGGTCAGTTGGGATGGCAAAGAAAGGGAACAAGAAAAAGTTCTTCTTCAAGACATGATGAGATAAAATCCTTTTAAGATGGAATGAACATCAGAAGATAAGGCAGCAATGGTCTTAAAAGCTTCCATTTTGAAATGAGAAAGAAAACTCATAGGCCTGTTGGAAGGTAAAGTACTTATAGAATGGTAAAAAAAACCAGACTGCAATTAGTACAAACACTTCTTGTAAAAAAGAGCTATGACTGTTGTTAGAAAACATTTTTGAGAGGTTCTACTAATGTGTCTCTCATAGAGTTTCCTCAGGGTCCTTTCCTAGATAAAGCAGCACACTCAACCATCATATCCTTCTTGCAATAGCACTCCACCTTTTGTTAAAGTTAGGCTAAACTTTAACTTTATTAATCTTTTAACCTTTTGTTTAGGTTAAAGTTGTGGGCACCCAATGCTATGCAAATGCTCAACATGCAGATGTGTTGGTGGTGAAATTTGAGGTGACAGCTCAGATAGGTGAAACCTGGTGAGTTAAGGATAAATCATACCAACCAGCCCCCATAAGCTGTAGTCCCAAATAGAGAGATCCTGAAAACACTTTTAATTTTTCATCATTTGTGCCACACAAGAATCAAGATATTGACTTTGATGAATTGTGCATATCATCCTTTTCATCCTCTGTAGCACTGCCAAAATACTGTCCTCAGCATGGAAAAAGCAAAATATATCTGATGAACACAGCTTCACTGTGTCAGGAGCTCTCTGCTGTTCCTTGTTATGATGGACTTCTCCATTTCTGACTCGGATTCTGGTTCTGCCTATCTCCTGCATTAACCTGCTGTGATCTCATCAGGAAAACTAATCCTTGAAGCTGAGGTTATAGTGCATGTTATTTAATCTAATAGCTGGTCTGACAAGTTTTTAAATGTCTTTTAATATTTTCTTTCCTGCTGTGTTTTTATTCACACGGTGCTAATAGTAGCTGAGTAGCAGCAGCCATAGAGGTAGGAGTGAAACCTGTATTTTCCTTCTCTTCAGTATACAAACATATTTAAACTCCAGAGGAAACTGGGAGACAGTCTTGTTTACTCTGCTCGATCTGCAAACAAATCATTTCTCCACACTTTTAGCTGTAAGACATTTGAAAATCTATTTATGGCACAAAACCTGAGGTTACCCATGCTGGGAGAAGAAACCCCTTATTTATTTGCAGTAGGTTGAAGAGCACTGCAGACAGACAAGGTCCAAGCTGCTCCACAAAATCTATCAGCCTTAACCTGCAGAAACCAATCATGGGCCAATTGTGTTGTTTGTGTGATAGAAACTCAGTTCCTCTTCCCTGTAGAAAGTAAACTGAGATGACTCAACTGACTTCACTTGGTAATTCTCTCAGCAATCTGATCAAAATGATTAATGGTCATTCTGGCCAATGCTGGATTTAATTCTAGGTCACTAAAAAAAAAGAGATAAAAGGTCACTTTGCTGACCACCCTCTGTTTATCTATGGATTTTTATTATTAAAGGAATTAATCTGATAGTGCTTCCATACACAGCACATTAATTATTTATACATTTGATACAAAATTACTTCATACAAAGATTAAGATTGAGTCCTAAATTGCTGACATGGGACACAGGGATTGAGTCCTATGATGAGCCTCATCTAGATTGACACAGCTGAATCCAACTTTAAAAATGTGGATTTAAATGTGCACTGAGCCTGTTACTATGTACAGCCAGACCAATTCACACCAAATGTTGCATGTACTGGGTAAACTGAAGTCCAAAAATAAATCTTGCCTTGAGAAAACACTTAGCTTTTGTCACATATTTATTGGAGTATCTGTTTTCAGGAAGGTTTAGCCCACTGTCCTTCATTCTAAGATTTGAAGTGACAGATATTTGAAACAAATACTGATACAGCAATTTTATTCAGTCTCTGGAAGTTTGAGAGAAACATTCTCAGCCTTAAGGCACTGAATTTCAGTCAGAAGTAATTTCTAATGTTGCTTCGTCCTATTACTTGTAAATTCAATATAATTAGAGGCATATTCAGTTCATTACCAATTTGAACTATTGTCCAGGGTTTTTTCAGTTTGTTGCTTTTTCAAAGCACTTTATTAAAAACTTGTTTTGCTGTCATATGTTTTAAAGGGAAATAATATCTCACAACTAATCATTTATTAAGATAGTGCAACCACACAATGCAGAAAAACAGCAATGTAACCTCACTAGAAACAGATGGAGAGTGAGAAATAACCTTTGCTTGGCTGCACATTAATATTTTGAACTTGCATTTGAAATATGTATTAGCTGCATGTTCATCCCAGGAGTGATAAATACAACATTAGATTGAAAAACAATTATTTTCCTTGCTTTTGGGCATGCAGTACCTTATTACCTAGACTCACTATTGTTTCAAATAATGCATTCTGAATTTTCACATTTTGCACTTCTCATAAAAGCCTATAATGAGAGACAGGAAACCTGAGCAAAATGTGAAAGTCATTTCACTGTGTTACTGCTATTTTGTTCTTTTCTTTCTGCTGCCTCATTAGGCCAAATCTCAGAAATGACACAGCAGAGAGCAGAGGTTCCCATCTTTAGTGCTGGATAGCAGGCAAGAGCAATCTCTCAAAACTGCAGACAGTGCCTGCCCAACACAACATCTTTTGAGGTTGAGGGGAGGTTCTACATGGATTAGGGAGAAAAAAAGCATTCATGTATTTGACCTGGGATCCCACAATACCCACATCAGGGACCATGCTTGGAATCTGTATCACCTGTGTCACAGGGCCAGCATTTCCAGAGCACAGGTGTCTCTACTTTGCCTGGGGTTGTAGGTTAGGGGCTGGGGACACTCCTGACAGGACTGTGCTCATTGTTTGGCACAGCTATGCCCCAGGGCCATTTGCAGTGCTGGAAAAAATGAATGGGGATTGTCAATAAATCCCCAAAAGGAATGTTAAAAACATGCTGATTCATGTTTACAACTCCTAAGGGATGAGTTTGAAACACAAAGAGAGTTCTCTGGAAAGTTTGGGCACATAAGGGGAAAAGTATCCCAAAAGCAATAGTTGGAAATTGGTGCAAGGTTTACATGGAAGAAGTGCTGTTCCTACCAAGTCTTGTTGGATTTGTGCAAGCATCATGACAGCTTCTAACTGGAAACCCAAGGAGAGGAAAACCTCTCTGAGCTGTTCTGTGGTATTGCTCCACACCCCTAATAGCACAGCAGCAGGTATGGAAACTGGTCCTCAGAAAACTCCTGCAGACCCTCAGGTTTCCCAGCACATCTCTCAGCAGTGAGAGCCTAACAGGGCTCATTCCTGCTCACTGTCAGGGGGATTTGTGTGCTGTAAGTGCAGGTCAACAAGAGAGAAAAAAATGAGTCTTCCAGTAAACAACAATAAAGGGAAAGTCTCTGAAGTGCAGTCTCAGAAAGACAGTCTCCTAAGAAGTCTTTAACAGTATTAAATGACTGTATAGTTATTATTTATTCATTTCACTCTTCTTACAGGCAGCATACCTCAAAAATAAGTATTCACCTATCTATATATGTATGAAAGCTTGTCTTTGTTTTTCATATGCTTTGTCCTTTGCTTATTTTCTTTCCATTCTACTTTTTTCCAGATGAACTCAGGCTGGTGCTCTGGAGAGCTAGATAAGAATGGTAAAATTTGGTAACAAAGGGATGAAAACACAAAGCCTGAAGAGATGTGAACAAAAGGATGCTGCTCTCAACTTGTTCTGATTGTATATTTCGGACAATCAGTAGCACACAGAGGATTTGTACTGAAACTTTGGGATTTTCAGATGCCCTTAGTTGCCCAAAACTGACTTTTGACTACAGTTTTTCCTGCTTAGCATTTTATAGGCATGTAAATATCCAGCAGATGTGTACCATGACTTTTAGTCCAAAATAGGGATCTCAAGCAAGTTCTTAGTGGTCCCTGTCTCTGTTGTGCTTATTGGTGTGGGGAGCCAGTGTTTGCCATACCTAGTGGTTCATAAGCCTAGGTTATTTCCAAATTATTAACCAGATATTTCACTTGTCCTCTGCAACCTCTTAAAAGGCCTTCCTGCAGCAATGAAACACAGTGACCCAGAGATGGGAATCTTGAGTTCTTGTTGCCCTCAGCATGTCTCTCCCATCCAGGGAGAACAGCAGTCTGCCAATCAAGCAATCCACTTTGCTCAGCCTCGGGCATGTCCCTGAGAGGGCTAAAAGGGTTGACAGGACAGTGCTAAAGGCATTTCAGCAAGAGTAGTTACTACTTGAATCTTTTGGAAACCACAGCACACAGATAAATCAATCACGGACTAACCACAGCTGGCAGGAGATACATTCACACCTCATGAATGCAAGTGAATTGTCTTCTTGTTTTGTAATTCAGTTGTTTAGTCCCAAGATCAGTTTGCCAGTTTGAATCAGAGCAGATTTCTGTAACTCAGCACTGCATGTCACAGCTCGAGTGAAATAAATGCTCCAGTCTTCTTTGAACTTCTGAGTATTTTGACCTTCAGAACTTGTACCATGAATTTTTCAATTAACTAGCTCATAATTAAATCAACTGATTAAATAAAGTTTTAGTTGATAAAGTACCGCTATGCATTCAGATGGCACAGGAGTTTTAATGATATGTAGATTGTCCCTAAGAACAGCTCAGAAAGAGAATCCATCCTCCTACACAGCTTCATGGGTCCCTCCTGACCACGCAGCCCCCTCACTGCCCAGGCAGCCCACAAAAATGCAGCACTGTGGTCCTGGAGACAAGGATTCAAGGCACTTTGTCACAGCTACTCTGCCCCCAGCCTGTCACTGCATTGGGTAGTTGTGACCCGGGTGCAGGGCACTAAGATGCCCTCCCCTGGTTTTTTATTTGCCTTTTGAGCAAGAGATACTGGTTTCTGCATAAGTAGACAGCTTGCCTAAAATATTACAGATCCCATGAATTGCTCTATTTAGTGGCAGCAACTTCCAGAGTTCTCAGTCTTGGACCATCACTGGACACAGACAGCAAATGACACAGGCTGGGAATTTTCCATGTAATTATTGCAGGTATATCAGGACCAGGCCACCATACTCCTCGCTTGTGCAAAAAGAGTTTTCCAATGCATATAAATTTCAACTGGATTGGGATCACTACCAGACTGCACCAGGAAAAGTTGCTTGACTTAGAGGTGTCATTTGATGTATCCTTTCCCATCCATTAAAGGTCGGCATCATGACAAAACACAACAGAAAACATACTCTTGAACAATAGAAACAAAGCACTCAGTATTTTTCTAAAAGCTCTTTAGACCAGTTCCTCAATGCAGATCTTTCTTTCAATGTGGGGCTCGATACAAAATGCCATATGAAAACCATACCTACAGCTCAGAGTCTAAATTTAGATTCTCCTCAGAAATGAAACTATACCAGAGGAAAAAAGAGTTTAACAATGGTCTTTATTTAATTTGACATATCCCTCTTCAAGTACTTCCCTTGCAAAATCCTTTTGTGCTTTTTTAAGTAGGACGATTTCTTTTCTTCGTGTAATTCAAGCATGGCATAAAGTGAGAACTACCCATTTAAAAATACACACGTGCACAGCTAGAAAGATAAGAGAAAACAAGTCTCAAACAACCAAACTGCTTATTGTTGCAAGTGGAGAGTAAAAGGGAAGAGAGAAGAGGAGGGAGGAAAGTAAAAATGCTAGAAAGAAATAAAACAAAGGAAAAGGAAAAAGTTGCAAAGCATTTTGCTGATTTTCTAAAGATGCATGTAATATGTACTGCATTGTCAATATTTTGATACTGTCACTTAAAATGGTAACGTGGTTTGGTTTTGGGGGGTTATTTTTGTAGACCTGTCCTCTTGCATGCATGTCTTCTGTCAGTATTTCTTCTGTGTTTAGTTTCACTTTTGTAGAAATACACAAATGGGAGCAGGATTCACTGCTACTTCTACCCAAAGTAATAACATCAAGTTTTGGACATGAGACCTCACTCCTCTACTATGCACTGTACTGATGCTGGCAACAGATAGTAGGATCAGAGGAATCAAAACCAGGCTTCTTAGAATCAAGCAAATGTGCAAATGTGCTTAATAACAGAAGGGAACCCAAATCCATAAAATAATTCATACCCTGAAATGGCACTAAGCGGAATATTTTTTAAAACATTTTCAAGATGTATTGCTAGATTTTTTCATTCCTGAACTGTGCCTATAACACATTTGTTTGATTTAGTGCCTAAAATAAAGTTTTACTACTTTTTATTCCTGCTAGCTCTGAAACAATTAACACAGCAAAGGGAAAGTGTATAAAACTCCCCACCAGCCCACCCACCAACACATCTCTGAAGTGCACACTCCCAACTGAGTAGCCCAGTTTTGCCCTTGGCTTCATGACAACAGTTCTCTGGGTAAATATCTCCTACTTGCTGGAGAAGGGATGCAGTTTTGGTCTGTGTTAGGAGAAAGAGAACACGAATTGATTTTCCAAACCTCTGGCAGGTGGGTATTGGGATATTGAGATGTGGTGGATCTCAAGCGGGTGTTTAAACAAGTGATGAAAACAAGAGATGTCAGACACCACACAAGTTCTGAGCAAAACACTCAAAAGTCAGATCATTAGATGGTGGTGCATGTGGAAGGTGAGACCTAGGAATCAAAAAATGAGGAAAAGATCAGTCAGTAGAGAAGCAAAGAAACGCAGGCTTGCTCCACTGGATAAATGGAGGAGTATGAATGGAAAAATTATGAGAGCAGCCCCAATAGACTGGAGAAAGAGGCAGCAGTCAAATAAAGAACACAGGTGATACATGGGATACTGTACAAAACAAAATGAAACAAAACAAAATGAAACAAAACAAACAAACAGAAAAAAAAAGAATAAAAGAAAAAGAAAATAAGAAGCTGCAGGACTTAGCAGGCATTTTTGCCCACATTAAGGAGAGAAAGTCTTTGTGACCCATGAGTTGCATTTAGAGCAATTCAGAAGACCATGGTCAAAATCAGGTTTAGGCAAGAGAATGGGTACTGGCAGCAGGCACAAGGGTGTACAGTGGGGCTGGACAAGACCCTGACTAGGAAAGAAAGACAACTGACCTTGTCAGCTGTCCTTCATGGCACTGCCATAGTCACATTAGAGGTGACCAGGAATGGCTTCCAGGAGAAATGCAGAAATGAATGAAAGTAGGCAAAGAGCAAAGGCAGGACTCAAGAGGTAGGATAAGATTGTGAGCCAGTTCTATGAACAAGGTTCTGGGATGTGTGAGCCCCCAAAAAGGGGCTCAGAGTGTGAGGACTACTCTCAGGAATGAACTCCCTGTGGAGTCATGCAATTGCATGACTGATGAAAGCTTTAAACATGAAACAAAGGGGAGAGGGCTGGGATCTACAGTCTCCATGCCTGATTCTAATGCAAGGCAAAAAAGGAAAATCAGATAAATGAGATTATTGTAATGGGTAATAGGACACGGAAGGGGAAAGGAATAGGCAGCAAGAGAATACGGGAATAATATTGAAGAGAGGAATAAATGTTTGTGTGATACATTTAATGAAATTTTCTATTTAAAACTGGATTAAAACAGAAAAAATAAAGAGAAATGCTGTGCATTAAGACCAGATACATATAGGAATGAGAATCTCTGGTGCAGAACAAAAGAAAAGGATATTTCAAGAACAATAGAAATACATTGGAATAGTAATCCTGCCTCAAACACGGGCTTTGAAAGATATGCATTATTTAAAAAGAAGAAAAGGTAAAAGGCACTGAGGTAGCAATGCTCATTAACTGATGAAGTAGACTGAAAAGAAATAAGAATTGATTGCTTCAGTAAAACCCAGAAACAGGCTAAGTCAAAATTCACTTTTGGAAAGCCTGAAAAAGACAATCCATGGGAATTAAAATAGTGTCTGCCACTCACTTTAATGGCTGGATTTTGTCATGGCTGGAGATCAGCATCTTACTCCCAAAAACTAAGGAAACACATCATTAGAAGAATTTCAAATTCACCATGCAATAAGCTATGCTTCCAAACACAGAAGGACAAACTATCCTTGCATGAAAGGGACACATTTCTACAGCAAGTAGTCCCAGGCTCTAGAGCAATATTACATCACCTGCCGTTCTGATAAGTACCAAAACACTTCAAGCTAGCTACTTGTAGCATAGAAGTTTGGTCTAAATGGCCATGAGTTGATTCAATCTTAAATAAGAAGAAAGACAAAAAAAAGCCTAGACCCATGACCTATGATTTTGAACATAAATATTCATCAAGACAGAAAATCTTGAGATCCCTAGAATATGAAAGTAGCAAGGATTTGATCTCAAAGATACAAAGATTCCAATGAATTTTCAATCCCATCCCACCCTTGCTGTACACAGCAAGGGGGAAAAACACTGTAGAGTAGGACAAATACTCCCTCACAAAAAGGGGTGCGAAAAGACACCAAAAGAAAGAGCTGATCAGCAAAGAAAAACTTATTTAATGCCAAAAAGTGCAAGACAGAAGTACAGATGGGTAAGACTCTCTGTGGGAGATCCTGCCACAGAAACACACAGCAGGTATGCATCAAAGTAAATGTATGCATGGACAAACAAATACAAATATTGCTGTTGGGGTGTTTTTCACTGGCCCTCTATTTCAGCAATCCCAATGTAACTCAATTTTTACCAAGATCTGCTCAGCAAAAAGCAGCATATCCACTTCCAAGACAGACTGCAGCTGGCTTATGCTGGACAGATCTGTGCAGTACCCTGTCCCATGTCACTGCAAATGAGTAAAGCATATCTGTTTTACTTTGCATGGCATTGCATGTGAGGAAGTGCTTAGCTCCACATCTCCAGACTGGGTATTTACTTATCCAGATGTCAACCATCTATCTGACCATACCAAACTAATTTTGACTACAGAAATTGCATAAGCTTTTATATAATCCATAATGGCTCTTAGATGGTCTTGGAGTGAGTAGACTGAGCAGAAGTAGCTGAGGAGCAAAGCACAAAGGGTAATTGCTTTAAGTTGAAAGAGGGTAGGTTTAGAGTTGATATTAGAAATAAATTCTTTACTGTGAGGGTGGCAAGGCATTGGAACAGGTTGCCCAGAGAATCTGTGGATGCCTCATTCCTGGAAATGTTCAAGGCCAGGTTGGATGGGGCTTTAAACAACATAGTCTTAATGGGAGGTATTTGGCCTTTACAGAACAAATATCATGCAAACAGGAAAAGGCAGCACAAATTTCCAAAAACATAATCCCAGTACTGTTCTGTGAGTGCAGATGGAGGAATCACACACACTGAAAGTGACCACTGGCCCCTGTAGTGTTCTGGGGCAGGGGTGGTGTTTATATTGTGTTTGTACAGTGACTAAAGCAAGGAGGCATAGAGCTTTGACTCAGATTTCTGAATGCAACTGTAATAAGTACAGAAAGTTTTTTCAAGCACAGTCTTGGGTCTCAACTACTTTTCACATCAGGGACAACAATGTGCAACAGCAGATATCACTGTGGAACCCAGGGTGCATTCAGGCTTCCTCCTGGGAAAATGAAATCCATGGCCAAGTGCAAGGATCTAAATTGTCTGCCTGGCTGTAGCCAGGGCAAATGCCATCTACAGCTTTTGTCACCATGGCATGCCTGGCCTGTCTGGGAAGGATCTGGGATGACCTGTAAAGCCTGAATCAGTTTTCCATGCTAAACCCTCTGAGGGGTTGGTGAGGCACTAAAGAGCACCAGGCCCACCTAACGTGGTGGGCAGGAATTCCTCAGGCAGTATCCCAGAGCTGAGAGCTGTGATCCCACTGAAAAACAAATGATGTGGGCAGTAGTGATCTGCACTATTCATGCAAGGCATGGTGATCCTTTGCAATCCTTTACCAGTCCTTTGATCTCTTCACTGCTATCTCCCAGTTTCACTGGGGTTTTCCCAGTTCATTTGTTCCTCCTACCACTGCTACATGTGTGCTGGAAATGGCTGCCCATTGTGTCACTACAACATGCTATGGTATGTGACAAATATTCCCAATAACATCTCCCTAGAGAACCCAGAACTTCTTTTTTGGGGTTACAGGAACTTTCAAAAGCATTGGATGTCACACAGGGCGTGCACTTCCCCCAGTGTGAAAATAATGTGTGTGGCTCTGCTCCTTGAGGCGACTTCTTCGTGTATCAGGTAAATGATGAATTACTCTGTCAGTCAGAGCTCTTCCTTTCAGGGAGATAAAGAGCATGTGCCTGAATAGAAGTTACTTGGTTTTAGCTGCCACACAGCCTCATGGATGGATGTGACAGGTTGCTTCTGTGGCATACAGTCCTGGGAGATGACCCCTAGATTTGGTGTGGGATTCTGTGAAGTGTTCCAATACAGTGACCAGAACTAACATTTGGGCTTCTGAGCATCACCCAATCTGACCAGAAAGATTTTAACCTCCTTGCCATCATGTCATCATAGTCATGAGCTTAGCAAGCCTGGTACAACCAGGTTGGTCCATTGCCAATGAGTCTAAATGCATTTACAGCATGTGGGTGTCTATACCAAAGAGTTTGGAGCATAAAAAAAAGCTGCACAAGTCCTACTTTATTTTTTACTGTACTGTCTAATAGATGCTCTGTCAAGTTATACATTTCTTGCTGTGACAAATTATTCCTCTTCTCCTGACAGGACCTCCAGCTGAGTCCGCTGTGCTCAATTAGGAGAAAATGCATATTTTAATCCACCCCATGGTGTAGTAACATTTCACTCTGTGGCCTTGGCAAAGGCATCACTTAACTATTTCTGCAGTGGTTTCACATGCAGCACATTATTATAATGTCAGCAGCATTTCCGTCTGTTCTAGTTTCCCTGGCAGTACTCCCCTAGGCACTGAGATGTGGACAATTAAAGACCACTTTATCATTGTGGAACCAATGATTTCCTTACCCTGATACAGTTCATCTCTACACATCAGCTGCTCCTACTGTCACAACCATCTTTGCTTTTCCAGGCCACTGTGGTCTCTTGGTAAGTCATAACCACCCTCCACTGATGGACTGGCTAAAGGTGATCCTAGACCCTTCCCAAAACAATGCATCAGCTCTGTGTCCTCCTTGGCAGTCATGGTCAGCTCCAGATCTCCAGTCTCTAGCCTCCAATCTCCAATGTATGGAGGTCGCCCCAAAACCCCTTAATCATAGAGTGCCTATTTCATATGGAAAAATTCACCCTCTTTCCAATAAATCATCAGGACTTGTGCGGAATGTCTTCTAATTTTGTAGTTGCACTTGAAAACTACCCAGGCATGACTCAGAAGTCATGGAGAGTTGATGAGATGAGAATCCACATGACATTACTTTTATGGTGCAATATGGCTCTCTTCACTGTTTGCAGGGAAAACAAGCAATTAAGGGTTATTTGTGGGGAAAAACAGTCCAGGGAGAGGAATAAGCTGCACAGGGGAAAAGAAAAAAAGAAAAAGAAAAAAAAAAAAAAAAAAAAGGGAAGAAAAAAAGTGGAACAGTTTTTACAAGAAACCAGCATCTCTGTGGAACTATTCAGTCATGCTGGTAGATTCAGGATGAGGTCTGCCCAGATGGATGGCACTGCTCTTCTTTGATTGCTTTCAGGCTATTTTTGGCCCATTGAGTCTCAGAAACACTTCTAGAGAAGTCATTAATTTCAAATTCTGATTTTTAGCCTTCTAATGTTTTTGCAGAGGATCTTCTCACTGCTGTTTTCTTACCTGCAACCAGAGGTTTGATCATTAAAAAATCATGTTTGTCCAGAACAAACTCAGAGTCTCTGATGTATTCAGTAGCCTGAAAATCCCATTAATTATTTGAAACCTCAGTTAGCTGAATTAATTCAATGTCTTTGACTCAACTTGGATAACAAAGGTTTGACTGCATTTCTCTTTCTTTTATGTGAAGTGTGCTCTCTGGTACTACTTACCCTATTAAAAATATATCTTGCCTTTTAATCAGCACAAGCAAAACAAAGATAAGCCTGCTGAAAAGGGCTTTGAAAAGCAGTTAAAGTAGCAGAGGAATTATGTGCAAGTCTGTAGAGTATATTTATGGTTATAAAACATCATATAAAAATTTAATTGGTACCTATGAAAGACACCAGCAGCTGTTGAGAGGGTTCTCCACAGAACAGCTCAGCAAAGCAGCAGCAGAACAAATGTTTCTCTTCTCCATATACTGGAAGCCTGTCCTGAAACTCAATTGCTAAATGGCCAAACCTACTTGGTCCTTAATTTCTCTGATGTGGCCAGCCAAGGCTGGCCAGGAAAGAGGTCAGTCTGATCAAACACCTCTAGCTAAAATTTCAAGGATTTTGTTAGCAAAGGTAGCCAGAGCAAGAAACCAAGTGAATTTGAGATTAGGATTGCTGTGCTAAAAACCTCCCACATTCATCACAGCACACCTGCAAGTCAGCAGAGCCACCCCTGCACCTCTGATGGCTCTGGTACATGGAAGGCCATCTAGTCTGTTATAAATAGCTGGGTGATCCCACAACTCCTGAGGAAAATCTATTGGCAATTAGAGGCCTCTGGGAGGTGTCAGCTCCCTCTTTAGCAGCAAGTCTGGTAGCTACTTCAGAAACAGAGATACCTGCACAACAGCCTGGCTGTCAGCAATAACACCTAACTTCTGTGGGTGAGCACTGAGGTCTCATTCTCATGGCTTGAGCTGCTCATGCAGCACCACTGCCATTGTGGCACCGTGCATCCCTGCCACCCTATGTGGTGGGTGTGCTGCTCAGCCTGCTGCTGGAGAGCTAGCTCAGCCATTAACTCCTTTGAGATAGCTGCTGTTGTGCTTTATTGTAGCTCTGTGCTGGATCTGAAACACTGCCTTAGCAATGAAAATCTCCCCATGAGATACGGGAATATCTCATTAGCAAAATTACTTTTTCCAAGAGTGGTTTTTGTGTAAACATAAAGCCCTTCATTTACAAAGAGAGCATTTCAGCAAACATCTCTTCTTCCTATTTTAATGTAATTTGCAAGAACAAGTATTTTTTTTCTTGTACCCATATGGAGGGGAGCAAGATCCTTCAGGAGTTGTCTGATGAGGTACATTTTTCCAGTAATGGTAAGTGCATACACAAATGTAATCTTGGTGTGGCTTTTGTTTAGTTGTTCTCTTATTGCTTAGCTTCTTTATCTTATTCAGCTAGGTTAATCCTAGCCCTGTTGTTGCAGGATCTCATTGTATTGTCATATCACATGTCACCCACTGCAGAAAAGAGCAGAGGAGAGATGTTTCATAGGACTTATTTGAAGCAGGTACAACCTGCACAGCCAGCCCAGACCACATTCAGTCAGAGGCACTGGTCACCCCTCCAGCAACTTCAGCTGTTATTTACACCCCAGCCCTTCTTTGCACCCTGTTGGGAGATAATCAAAATTTGTTATGATTTATGTGATTTTGTTTTCTCTTTTTTTTTCTTTTTCCCTTTGTTTTTGTTTTGCAATTAAGGAACCAGGAACAAAGAGAGAAGGTGAAGGATGGTTACAGAAAATTCAGTTTGGGAAACAATGACATATTGATGAAAAAACCTTCCAGACAAATAACTTTAGGAGTGAGAATTAAATAAACTTGAGTTGTTTACACAAGCACAAAACAAGCAACTCTGGGAGTTTGTCATCAGGCCTTGAAAGAAGAAGCAGGAAGGAGATTGATAAGACAGGAGAAATGGAACAGGCAGCATTTATCCAATCCACATTGTAGAAATAGGATGGGGGAGTTAACAGAGACTGTAGGTCCTGCACAATTCACAGAAATGAGGAATAGGACAAGGATCAGCTGGAACAAACACTGGCTATGCAGCCCCAGTTTGGCTGCCCAAACTGGTCATGCCAGAGCACCAGTAGACACTGGGTGAACATCTGGGTGGCTGGATGTGAGAGCAATCCTAGAGGCACAGGAATACTCTTCTCTGTCAAAAGTGACCATTCAGAGATCCCTGTACCTCTGTGAGGCTTAGAATATAGATGTTCATCTCTTTTTCCCAAGGTAGATTTTCTTGCCCTATTTTCACCAAGTTAAACTTCTATATATTTATCTCAGCTTCCCATCCCACTGGGAGTGCTGAAGCATTCAAATGCAAAAGTGAGGCTTGTTTGTGCTTTCTTGGTGATATATTTCTCAGTCTAGAATGGAGAAAGATGAGTAAAAACTCAGGTCAAAGCCTTGATCTGGGAAAGGAAATGTTTTCCAGCTGCAGCTAGGAGCTGCCAGCCTGCAGCCAACAAGCACTGAGGTGGTGTGGTGATCCAGACATGGGGAAGAACTCCTGAACATGTCTCAGGGACAGAAGCACACTGGCAGCCAGTCATTATGTCAGTGTTTTATCACAGTTTCGGGATGCAGATGACAAAGCAAATCGCATTAAAAACCTGCAGATAATGAAACGAGTTGAGAGGTCAAAAAGGGCACATTAGTCCAGCCAGTGCCATGGTTTAAGGTGAAATCCAGCACTTCTAAGTGCCAGCTCAGTGCCTTGTCAGAGCAAGTTTTCTCAAACTTTCCCTCCCACCCCCGAATGCGACAGCAGCATATTTGCATGCCACATCCACTCCAGCGAGCCTCACCTTCAGGAAAAGGATACCAGCTAATTATGAGTGAGCTCTCTGATGATCAGTTCATTTATAATTCCTCCCAAGCATGGGTTTGGGATTGTACAATACCAGGAATAATACCGGCCACTCCAATAAGACAAATCAAGAGAGATGTGCAAATGAAGAGATGAGCATTTGTCCTTGAGGGAGGACGTTTAGCATACCTAGAAACACAACCATTTTTAAAATTAATTAATCCCCTTAAGGAATTGTGAGTGATGGATTAGAGACCTTAACTGGGGAAGCAGTCTGTGACATGGTGTGTGTTTGAAGAGGCACTGAAAAAAGGATGTGAATTTGCAGTCTCACGTGCTTAAGCAAAACCATCAGCCTCAGAGTGGAACATGTTTATTGGCTGGGGAAGGAGAGGCTCAGGGGCACCCTCGGAGCTATGTGAAAGCAGAGGAATATCTGTGGCACCTACTGCTGTCCAGCCAGCCAGCTGTGAGAGCAGCAGTGTGAAAAGAGGAAGGGGAAAGCTTAAAACATCACCAGGGAGGAATACAGCATTGCAGGGAATTTTTAAAAACATATTCTTGGCTCTGAGAATGATCCAGATAAGCAAGATAGCAGATGATATGTAGATTTCTTATTTAAATGGAAAAGAACAGCAGGACATTGCTTCAGTTGTGCTTTCTTTCTAAATCTGCCTGCTAGTTTTCGAGTCTGAGTCATCTCTATCTTAGTATGCAATGTATTCCACCAAGTAATGAGATTTCTTTGAGTTTCCACTGTATTAGATTTCTCTGCACATCAAATATTTAATAAGAATTAGCATCCAGCCATCCTCCCTCCTCCCCTCCACAATAATATTAACTTCTACTGAGACACCAACATTTTGCTATTCACAATGCTGCTTTGAAGGGTAACTTAAAAAGCCCTGTATATTTTTCCAAGGGATTTGCTCTGACCCTTTGCAAACATACAGTAATTAAGAAAAAGAATGACCAGCAGAAAAAGGTACGGTAAACTGAAGGTGTGCAAAGAGACTTCTCATTAGTCTTTGTGTCAGGTACAGTATCTGAGGAACAATTTCATAGCAATAACATATTTATTTGATGTGGCACAGATATCTGGGCTCACTGTTACGGATAGCATTTGCTCTTAATGCTTAAAGTACCTCTTTAACAAAATGGCACTCCATAAAAATTTAGTGTATTCCTGCTGTAATTAAAAAGCCCTAGTCATTTTTGCATTTATGATATAAACTATAATAGCTGTAAAATCCTGCAATTAATTTGCGCCAACATTTCATACTTGAGAAATTCTCATTACAAATTTCATTACTTATTCACTTATCTGTAATTTGTCCTATATAACCTAAAGAATATTAACAAATTTAGAGTCACTTTTGCTCTATTAAAAGCTAAATAGAAAAGCCTTTCACCTAGCAAGCCAATCGTGATAACATTCTCAAGCCTGCTCCAAAATGGTGGTCAGGCTACAAAAAGAGAGATATTCTTTATGAAGCACAAGCCATAAACGACAGGCTAAAGCCCTTTGGAAACTGTGTGATGTATCCTGAGCTGTTCCACTGCACCCTCAACTGTTTAAAAGCAAGGCTGGAGTGTCTTACAGTCTGCCTGATGACACACAGCTAAGGGATGGTGCTGGCAGAACAAGGAAAAAGAAAGGAGCAGCAGGGGAGGGCTGCACACATGGGACAACAGGATGGGGAGAGAAACTTCTTCTGCTCTGTAGTTCCTCCCACCTGCTGAATTTATACAGTGTGATAGCAAAAACCATCCAACTGCTCTTGAAATTTTGACCATGGCTTTTTCTTCTCTGTCATCCCAGGGGGGGTCAGAGCTTCAACCCAACAGATGCCAGAACTCTGCTGAAAGCAACTGAAATAAAGAAAATCATGTGCAGGACTGCTGACAATCCCTTCCTCCACCCAAGTCCAGTCCAGCTACCCCAACCTTAAAATAGCTTAAAAACTAATTTTTTAGCATCAGGCATGTCCTGAGTGCTTTTTGATATGCTAGGAAGAAATAAGCTATATCTCCTAAAGAACAGGTAGGGTGAAACAACAGAAAATAAACTGGTATAGCACCAACCTTATTGAACTGAGAACACCTAGAAATGTACAAATATTATGTACAAATACTATACTATTTGATACCAATGGGAAAAAAGAACTTTGACTGACTTTGCATCTTGACTTTGCAAACATTATGGAATCCACTATTATCCATTATGCAAATTAGAAGGATGTTGGAAAACAAGGCCTAAAAACAAGTAACTTCACCTCCCTGCAACAGAACAAAGCCCAGACACGCTGTATCAGGACAGTGTCATTCTGTTTCCAAAAAATTATGTTCACAATGAACAGAGACTCAAATATGAGTACAAACATCTGTACTATATAAAGACATGCATATATCCTCTCCATCCCAACAATATATAACACTATATTGGCATTTTACTAGCTTTTATGCCACATTCATTTTATTTCAATCTGTAATTAACTTCCACAAAATTTAACTGTGAGACAGGAAATTACTAGTCTAGCATAAATAATCTTCCTTCTGAAAATGGCAGCTTTAACACAACCAACAACACAATTCATATATGAAAGAAAATGGCATACTTATTAGCTTTGTGTGCTCCATATTTCATAGAATGCTGTGGTGTAAATTGAAATTTTATATGATTTAATAAACTTATATGATAGTCAAGTACCCACATAACTGTAACAAACAGTACTCCTCTCTTAATCAGGGCCCTCTCTACATGTGAGGCTCTCTTTCATTATCAAATTCTTAGCTTAGCTTATGACAAACCAGACACTATTAAAGAACCTTCAGAAAAGTACATTTACAGCACCACAATCCTTCAAATATCTTCCTTTAATTCTGGAGGACAGTTGTTGTAAAGGGGAATATACGACCTACCGTTCTTCCACCACGAATCAACTTTGCAGACAAGCTATCCAGCATCATTTCCACTGTACTGTACTGTAAAACAAAACAGTGGCAACAAACAAATACACACACTTACAGGCATGTGTGGGGATTTGTATCAAGACGACAGATACTAAAATGGAATAAAAGAAAAATTTGGAAAGGAGAAAGGTTTATTTGGCCTCAAATCACTGGTTAGTTCAACAAATTATACACAAAATTTAAAGTTTCTTTGTCTTTGCTGCATTAGAGGCAATATACGATGCCAGCTGTTATCTTTCAAAAACTTGCTGGCCCATCTAGACAAATGGTCCTCTGTAAAAAGAGGAATGATGCACAAGGCTTCTGGTTGGAACTAATTGTGTTCTCCATAAAACCTGTGTAATGCATTGTGTGTCCTGGATACACACACACCACTCTGCAGCTGCCTGGAGAACAAAGACCATCAGTACTCACACAGCTATTTTTTATATGTTGGGTGCCATCTCTTTATTCACCAGGATTATGACACCCTTGACATTGTTCCCTGTAGAAATAAAGGGTGCCTGGTAATTAGGGTCAGTGTTTAGCCTGGTTATCTGCAAAAAAAAGTATCAGTGAAGGAATGATTGAGTCAGGCTACCACATTCCCTATGAGCCACCCTCAAGCATTTGCAAACAAGTCAAGTGTATGAAAGATGTTCCAGTTGCTCCCTTTGCTGCATAAAATGTCAGCAGAGCTATAAACAGGGGCTTTCAGAGGCAAAGGAATTGTCACTGGTTTTTGTTCTCTGCTTCTAAGTTTTAAACATGACCTTCCACCCTAGGCTTTTAATGTATTTTTTCACTCCAGAGTACAGACCATTGCCCCTAAATTCATGCCTGAAATACATTTTCTGTGTTTGCAATACTTTTAGAAATTATGTTTATGGAATATCCTTGGAAGAGAATGAGCTCTTTATTCATAATACATAAGCTTTACATTTTTAATAACAGAATTAGACCTTCACTGATTTTATAACTATACTATTAGCCAACACACTCTGGTTTCAAATTAATTTGAAATAACTCACACAATGACTTTCTGCAGTCAGGATTGGAGAAGCATGGACTTTGAAGTAGGCAGAGTCTGTTAAATTAAGTGGTAATTGCAGCTACTGCTAATGAAAGCATGGAACATTTTCCCTATTCCTTTGCACTTAGCCTGGATTTCTTCTTCGAAGGCAGAATGGATGAGCTGCTGATCACCTTTTGTTAAAATCTGATTTCAGAAGTGACACAAAGGTCACTGAATAAACTGCCTTTCTCAGTATATTTTCCCTGCTTGTTGTATCATGCAAATAGGTATCCTGCATAATGATAACTTAAATGAACACCAGCACAAATTCCATGCCACCTTCTCATTAAAGAGCTACAGTCAACGTTTTCCAGCCTCGGTAGGATCACATCCCACTGTGTTAAGAGATGCAAAATGCACGTGACCAGAGAGAAACCTCTGCAGATCTCAGTGACTCACTGCTCCAAGGGAAGGAAAGATTCCCTTCAGAACATGTGTGAGAGCTGTTCTGAGGAAAAACTATAATGTTCGCCAATCTCTAACATAGCTAGGGCATAGATGTAGTGTTTGGTGCTGTTATAATGTCATTATTTATTAAATAAGCCCCACTAATCCATAGTGTATACACGTGCTGGACTTCAAGACTGGTAAGAAACACACATGATTATGGAACAAAAAGTATTTTTGGGAACATAGTATTGGGATAATGTCTCAGTCACCCGATCCTAATAGTGTATGAAGGGATTAATTTCAAAAGGCACAGGGTCTGCAAATAAAATGCTATATAATCCTGGAGTGGAAAAAATTCATCTCACCCTTTCCTCAGAAGTCTCCTAACATCTTAAATTTTCACAGGGCTTAATACTGCAATACTGAACTAAGAAAATCCCAGCTTCTTTTGTTAGTGCTGAACTGCAAACTCAGTGCCTGTAGTGATACACCCAAAATCCAAGAATATTATCCCCATATATCAGGTGAGGGAGTAGCTGGAGCTGTTTGCTTTGTCTGCGTACTTCAGAATCATCTGCTTTCTTTTCTGCAAATATTTCTGCAGCTAAGTCAAATGCACTGACACACACTAAGAAAGGCAGCTGGTGCTGGGCAGTTTCCAACCATGGAGGTGAAAATGTTCTTTACTTTTGAGGGCTGACAGGTCCTCATATGATAAACCTGTCAAAAGTGTTACCTAACGTTGTTGTCTGCATCGCAATCTGTTTCCCAGTAACTCTGGGTCTCAGTAGCAGTAATAGAATTAATTATACTTCATTTTGCTGTCTTTAACAGTATTGACCAAATTTAAGAACAAATGAGAAGCGCTTATCAAGCTTGAAGAAAATAATCCATCAGTGGCACAATTTAAATTCTCTGCAGTTCTCTTATTAATCAAAGTAACACTTACTATCCTATCTTCACTTCCCATTAACAGTCATTAAGCACTGTTGCTGATTGAAGCAATTTCTTTAGGGATCTCAACCTCATTTTTAAGAGAACCTTCTACAGTGGAAAACAATATCATACAGGAACAGTGACTTCAAGAGAGGAAGAAGGTTCTTCAATCATGTTCTGACCTTGACATTTCTCTGCAGCAGAAGTTCACTAAGTACACAACCAGCATGCTCTAAACTTCTGACTTCTTTCTTCCAGCAGCACCAGTGCCCATCCATTAACCAGGGAGGAAAACACCACTTCAAAAGATGGTTATAGCAAGGAGGTTAAAGGTCTTTAATTATTGTACTGGCCTGCATTGGTCATTATTATTTATAGGCCCTTTTCATATGCAGAGAACTAACAAATAAACAAATAAAAATGAACTGATACAAATAAACCAACCAAACAAACAAAAAGGCAGCTTATTCCGTCCTCTTACGGTCAACCCTCAGAGAAATCCCAGCTGTGATAAATCTCAAAGGTAATATATGGCACAGGAAAGATTTCTGATGTTGACTTTTTCTCCCCATTATAAACAATGTCACAGATTGATAGCTTTTGTTGCAACAAATGCAATTCTTCTCAGAGGAAACCTAGTACCTGGATGTAACACAAAAGGGCAGGGAAAAGCCTGGGCTATAAGCACTGAGCTGCAGCAGCACAAATCAATATGTGTTCAGGGCTGTGAGTGCATTGTCTGAGCTCTACACTGTCCATCCTGGGCTTGTAGGTGGGACATGATCACATGGGGTAACAAAAAGCTTTTCAAAAGCATTTCATGATTCAGGGGGGATCCTGTTACTCCCTACACTCCCAAGGAATTTGTCCTGTGGAGGATGGTGCCTTGCAAGGCTTTACTGATTTTACAAGTCTTCATCTTGTGTCATTGTCCTCTAACTCAGCATTTCCCAGAGTATTTCAGTTTTACTGCTTTAAATAGTTCTAGGGAAAATGGTCCTTTTCCTAAACAGCACTGCGAGGCTGAAGAAATCAGGGCTAACCCTTATTTAAGCAGTAGCAGAAATGCCAACCTGGTGTCATAATCAGGTTTATATGCAAGGCAGATGTTCAGCACATCACAATTCAGTTCAGAAAACATGTATTCCAAAGTCTGAAAAATGTACCTACCCATTTCCACATTTCTCTCAGACAAGGGTTTTTATTGACTGGGTATTTTGGTACCCATCAGGCTCTTGGTCTTTAAACACAAATTTTTCTGACTGGTGTATGGCTGTGGCCAAACCCAACCTAGTATCAGCTTTGTCTGACTCAAACCTCCAACAGTTCACACTGTGAACTGTTTCCAAAGTTTCCTACCCATCATACTGAGTAACTGAGTTCACTTTATCCTTCCAGGGAAGAAAAATCCATCAGTGGTACTAAATATAGAGTCATCGCTTCTGCTTAAGAAGCACTTGACCTGAAAATTAGTGACTGCCAGGGAATATTTTAGGGAAGAATCACTGGATATCTGCATGGATCTCATTCTGTCAATGTCTCACTTGTCAAAAAACATGTTACTGGGCTGAGAGTCATTGGGTCTATCCTAGTGCAGCTATTAAATTCCCACTGCCACAGCCCTTTCACTCCAGGGAAAGAGAGAAAGAAGATAAAAGTTTGTCTGTGTGTTCTGCCTGCTTTCCATGTCCACTTTACTGTGTTTATACTGTATGATAATACAATATGACCTTGGAATTTGGTGACCAAACTGCCTACTGATTTTATTCCATATATAAAGTAGGCTGAATGTCAGGTTGGCAAAATTCAGTCGAAAATAAAGAGAAGAACGCAAGACCACTTAACTTCCATGCAACTAACTAGACAGTTCCAGTTCCTATTGTATGAAATGTTAGACAAGATTTTGGATCAACGCAGTACCTACTTCCATTAAGCACTTTAAAAGGAAAACATCTTACCAAGTGTCCCATTTGGCTGACAAATTCGTAACACTATGTACAGAAAAACAGAATACAGCATTGTGTTCAGGGAGTGCAAGTGGATTTCAGCTCTGTAGTATTTTTCTATATGAAGAGGGTTGGATAGCCTATCACGTACTTTCTCACTATTTATTAGGTCTAGACATATGTGGTAAAGTAAATTAACAATCAATTGTGGAGTGAATTATGGCAACTGTAGTGAAACTGAGTAGATGCACATTGGAACATTTAAGCTTCCACCTCTGCATATGTCACCATTAATGCTAAAGATGATTTGGGGGAAAATCTTTTGCCATGTAGTCTCATACAGAGGACATCTCTCTAGCAAACCCCATGCTGTAGGGTGGTAACACTCAGCCCTGTCCTTCAGTGGATCCATCTAGAGGCAGCTAGATGTCTACCAGCTGTGCTGGTAGAAAATCTAAGATCTCTCTTGATGTACATATGATTGACAGAGTAAAATAATGTAAAAAAAATGCAAATATAGGAATAAAAAACACTCTAAGAAGATAAGAAGGCTCCAAGCAAAAAAATCTTACCCTCTCCTTTTCCTTCTTGAATTTAGTCCTGGTTTAAGTCCCGTAAACCAGGCAGAATACAAAGCCACTAATTGGAGTGCAGCTGTTAAAATAATTTGTGCCATAGCATCCATAGCTTTCTGTCATCTTTCTAGGGCACTTGGTCTGCAGTAGCTCTGTATTCTAATAAGTTAACTCATTGCATTATATAGCCTGTTAGTCAAACCAATTGTTGGGTACAATCTGTTCCCAGACAGGCCAGGGAAGGCTGTTTGTGCAACTAGAATGATATTTTACAAAAAGTAAGTACATTTAATACCATAGTCATAGAGCTGTAGATATGTTTGTCTTATTAAAATTGACAGATATATGACAGGACTAGGGGAAAAAGGTAATTTTTAATCTTACGCTTTTAATTTTTAATGTGAGCACCATATTATGATAAGTACTTCCATCACATCTTACATAAGAGAAAAATAAAATATCTCTGCACAGAACCAAGAGTCATATAATGTTGAAGGTCACTTGCCCTACAACTTCACAAAGAATTCATTGACACGATGTGAGAGCGAGGCAAATAGATGTAACTAAAATATGCTCAAACCAATAATAAAAAACAGTGGCTTTTGTTTACTCTGGAAGCGAGCAGGAACCACATTACCTCTGCAAACCATTTTCACAATTCAGGCGGAATTACTGCCACGACCTTTTAAAAGCGCGCAAGTGTGGGATGGATGTCGCTGCGGAGGCACCGCCGCGGAGGCAGGGCTGGCCATGCCGTGGAGCATTTCTGCATCAGGAGGCAGCTGAGAGCTAATTATCGTCAATCACGCCGAGGAAAGGTGGCAAGCCCTTTGCAGGTAGCTAGGTGGGCACGAGCCTGTGGGGACGCCTTTGTGTGCATGAGCACGTGCCCACTGATCTCACAACACCCACCAGGTGAGACCTGGGGGTGAGTTATAGGCAGTGCCAGTCTTTTACAATAACAAAGACTGGTCAGAAACAGCAAACTGCAAATGGTGTACGGGGAGCTGGCAGGCTGCCACCAACCCGCAGACCTTGCAGCCACAAACCGCACCAGATCACTGAGGTCATCACAATTCCTTGGTCTCCAGCCATCCAGTATTTAAAAAATAACAGCTGGCTTATCAGCAAAATTGCTTAAGCCCAAGGACAGCAGAAAAAACCCCATTTTGATATTTCTTCCTCCTCCTCTCCCAAAGCGCTAGTCCTTACAGTTCATCCTCAAAGGTCATGAACTGTGGTGGGGAGTGTTACACAAACCTCCTACTGCAACAGGTGTTTACTTCTGGAGCCATCAAGAGAATTTTGGAAGGTTCAGCAGAAGCCAGAGCAAATATTTTTTAAATTAATCTCTCCACCTGAAGAAAGAAAAAAGGCTTGTTCTGAGTCAGTGACTGATTTTTCCAGAAATGCCTTTGAAACTTCACCTGCAAGGGGCAAATCCAAAATTCAGGCTTGCTCTCCAAGGTGCCAGCCAGTCTGGCTCATCAAAGCACAGGAGTGAGCTATTAGTGAGTGAGTCACTCAGGTGTCCTCAGTTTAGTGACACCACCTTGAACAGCCATGATGTGGATCCTCTGCTGCCTCTCCCACCCATAAAGAATTGACCCCACTAAGCAGAAGGAACAGAAATACTTCTAATGCCACCCCAGGTTTGGGGGTCAGTCTCCAAAACCTCTAAGCAAGATCTGAGCTGCTACTTGGTGCTGCTGGAGGGAGCAGTGCAGGATTTAGGGAACCTAAGTGCAGAAGTACACCCAAGACCTGTGGCCCTTACTAGTGAGGCAGGAATACTATTGTATTGATTAATACTGCTAAAGAATGCAGGCCAACAAAATAAGTTACTTTCTCTTCATTGCTCATAAACCACCTTTAGATCTTTTTCCATATGGGAAATTATTTGCTGTGTTAGTGTCCACTGAATTTATGTGGTGACAGGACCTACCATGTAACCACCACACAGAGCACCCTTTAGTATTCTGCTTCATAATGAGCTCCCATCTTCCATAAGAACTGGAAAGACCAAGAAAAAAAGAACTGTTGACCATGGTTTGTTTTAATGTCTCCTAAATAATAATAAACTCTAATGGTTAAAAACAAAACAAAAAAAACCCTGATTTTATTATGTTCCAAGTAATATATTTCTCAATATATAATAAG